>NC_080027.1:128252750-128559521 GCF_030020395.1 Manis pentadactyla | reverse complement strand
ACAGTACTGAACAAAGCCTTTATTGTCATGGGATTTACATATTAGTGGGGAAAGCAAGCAATGAACAAGTCAAATACATGCCAGTCAGAGCTAAGGTCTATGAAGAAACCTAAAGCAGGGCAAGAGGACTGAGGGTGAAACAGGCACTTAGGTAGGAGTATCAGGGACAAACTCTGATTGGTGACATTTCAAATGAGACCCAAATGAAACAAGGGAGCCAACTACTATGGATTTGGGGAGAAGAGCATTCTGGCAGATGAAACAGTGCCCCCCTCAACCCCCCAAAGCCCCGTGATGGACACATGCTTGGCATCTTCCCTGGGCAGCCGGGAGGTGGGTGTGATGGAACCGTAGCAGGTAGGAGGCTGCAGGCGGCGAGTCGGGAGGAAAGCAGGCTCAGCACGGAGAGCCTTCTGGGACGCGGCCTAGGCGCCAGCTCTGTTCTGGATGACACCTGTCCATACCTCTGCAGAGAGAGCTGTCACAGCGAACTATTCACCAGGAACACTTTGAAAACTATACACATACAGGAAATAAACTGTATATATTTTAGAAGTTTGGTTTGCACAACAAAGTATTATAAAAAAGTGGGATTATTTTACAAGTCAAGTAAGAAGACGCAACTTAAAGCCTTTAAGTTATTTATGATATATTGAATATTTAAACTTAAAGGGAAATGACAGTCCTATTCTTTGGACTAGAATCACCCAAAATTCTAAGCCTGGTTCATGTTACAACCAGAACTCCACATTGCTTTTCTAATATTCTGCAGTGGCTTCTTTAATACCGCAATTGTTCTTCACAAAAGCAAAGAGCTTCAGTGTTTGAGTTAGAACATATCCCTGCCACTATACCCTGCACTAAAGGAATAATACATAAGGAATAGTACATAATACGGCTACAATTTCCAGAGAAAAATTAATTTACCACATAAAGATTAAAGAAAAAATTCCTTATTACCTCTGTTAAATGCATATGAACGTTTAACTTTCACAGAGCTTACTGTACAAACTGATCTGAAATGGTGCAAATACAAATTCAAGTCACTGGGGATATTTATTCTCATACACTCCAGTGATAAAATAAGTACATAAGGAAACAGTGTGAAAAGACAGTAGAACAGATTCTGTCAGAAAATGTTAAAAATATAATCAATACAAGTTCTACAAGTTACTGTTTCAATCCATGTTTGCAAGTATATTTGTCTGGAAGCCAAATGAAAGCTCTTTCCCTTTGTGATACGAAATCTCATGTATTCCTTTTTGCTTAAACTGTATTATGAGAGGCAATCAGCCTACCAATAAAACTAAGCAATTAAACAGGAAACAACATATTATCAGAGTCCCACGGAGAGAGAAGGAAAGCAATCCACCTGGTGTGACGGCCACACTGAGAAGCCACAAGACTGTGATTTGCACGCTCTCCAAGCCGGCCCGCGTTGGCAGCATCGCTGTTTACAGCGTCCTGGTCTCCTATCTCTTAGCCAGGCTGCCTCAGTCTTACACAGAAGCCCTACGCACTTCCACTGAGCTCTGTATAAGTTATTGAGTTATTGCAAATATATGTTCCCTAAGAATGTACTTAAGCACAAAATCCAACATGAACAGATGAGAGACGTCATTTGATTTTCAACTGAATCAGTATTTAATTAAGAAACTTAAGCACCATAAATAGCTATAGGTATACAGAATAAATTGCTACAGATGGGAATGTGATAAATTCCTCATGGAATGAAAAAAAAATTAGTGGAAAGCATAAAGAAACCATCTGTTTAAACATGCTTGATTTACACTCACATTTAAAAGTTTAGGCCAAAAAAAGTAGCAGCAGGGTATTTGGAGACTACAGAATTATCCCAACTATAAAATATTCTTACTTAAGCAAAATTCCAATATTCAAAGTAAGTGATAGCTATAAGGGAATGTTTGGAGAAACAGCAATATAATAAAGAAAGTATTTGGCTGTATATTTTTATTTTTTAGTATTTTATACTAAAATATTATTTTACACTTCATTCTCTTTCTTTATCTTAATAGGATGGTAAATTCTATTACTTCATTGCTAAAAATTCATCCTAATTCTTGCCATAGTAATAAAGCCTTTGCAAAGTTCTAATCACCTCATATTCGGTCACTGTTCCATTAGCCTTTCTTAACAGAATATACTGAATTTTTCTTCCTTGCTTGCTTCTTTCATATATTCATTCTTTCATTCACTTTACAGAGGGGGAAACTGAGGCAAAGTTCAACTAGTTGCTCAAGATCACACAACTAGTCAAGTGGGACACCAAACGTGTTAGGCATTATTACTGGTCCTGGGATACAGTAATCAATGAACAAGAGAGATGAAAACCTCTGCCCTCTAGGGGCTTACATCCCAGGTACCCTCTGTACCCATCTCAGCTCCTGGATTCTGGAGCTATCCCCTTACGCACGCCAGGGCCCTCGAACACATTTCCTTCCCTACAGACCCTCCCCCTACTTCTAAATTCACTGCTCTCTACTTCTCACTCTCAAAATTAACTCAACAGCAGTTTGTTTTTCCTAGGGAAGGCCCATCTACCTTTCCACCAAAATTCAGGAGTCTAACAGTACCATCGCTCAACTCTGTCTGTCTTCTCCCCTCACAAACTTCTAGACTTCAGACGCTAGAGGACTACGGGTTAGGATGTCTGTGTGAATTAATAAAGATGACATAATTTAGGAAGTTAAGAAATAAACAGTACAATTAGAGAATTGCTGCATTTAACAATTGAAAGGGACTTACAGATCATGCCTGTTAAAATTCTTTCCTTTTTTTAGGCAACGAACTTCAGGGTAAAGAAATAAAATGGTTTATATGAAGTCATCCAATTATTTGGTTCAGTAGGCAGGGCTGAAATGCAAATCTCTAATTTTAGAAGATATTTTGATACAATCATACTATCACCATACCTGGAGACAATATTTTATATAACCATTAAATAAAATCCAATTGATTGAAAGTATTTTTTAACTGTTAGGCATCTCTGAAAGCCATAACTTAAAATATCTCTCACTAGAAACAAAGTAAAACTTAACAAAAACCATTAGAAGCAATGACAAAGTAACTTCTAAATTCTTAGATATGGGGTTGGACAACTCTAATAATTTGTAAGTTACATGTGACTAAATGAGAACAAATAATTATACACATTAAAAATATATGTAATGTTCCTTTATATATATATTTGACATGCATAAATGTCTATTTAGCATGCAAATATATGTAAATATTTACACATAAACTTATACGAGCATGCACACACACACACTATATATAGTTACAATTTACTGATAGTAAATGACAGGAAGCCCTGTTTCATTATATAGCAGATACTAATACATACTCGACGAAGATTTGTCCTTCATGTAATCATTCTACACTTCTCCCTCTTCCTTACCTACTTTCAAGCAGGCTCTACATCCAGCAGTATTTCCTTAGAAATGTTTCTAAAATCCAACTTCAGCTGCCTCTCATGGTCACTGGCCTAGTTCGGGAGCTAGTCACCTCCTGCTTTTACTACAGCAACAGCATGTTACCTACACTCCTATCAATCAGAATTTCCCTACTCCATTCATTCTTTCATAATGCCAGCAGTGTTACCTTCCCCAAAACAAAACTGGTCATAGCGTGTACCTCATGTGTCTCCCTACAAGCTCGTGGATAAGATCCAAGCCATTCACTTAGCAAACATGTTTCTCACAATCTGGTCCTGCTTCTCTCCGACTGTATTTTGTAACATGACTTCTCTCTCTCACTCTACACACACACACACACGCACCAAAACATTAAATGAGTAAATATTTCCCATACAGAACATAAATTCCTTTCAAGAACCAGGTGTCATACTGAAGTCAACTCTTCACCACTCTCCCTTTTACCATATTAAGTCCATCACATTGGCCTTGTTTCATTGACACTGTATTATTTATTATTTTATTTATTTGAATGTAATTTATGATTCTTTAGAATCAAAGTTATATTATAGAATCATAAATAACTTTGAAACACACAGCACATAACACCTGGAAAATAGTAATATTTATCAATACACAAAAGAATCAATACCTTTATGCTCTATCTTTGGAAAACTCTACCAGTATCAAATACAGGTCCTTCTTTTCTTCTCAGATGACTATTTTTTTGCTCTTTCCACAATACTGTTTTATCACTGTAGTAGATCACAGTAAGATACTAGATTCAAGGACTCTGTTCCTTCAATTTACTGCCTCTCAGCAAATTCACCCTTTGCTGCCTATCTGTCATAATGGATCTGGGCCCCCACAGCACTGGTGACACCCAGCATAAGACCCGGCACTTTCTTCATGTGGTTTCCTAGCGGAAGGCTTCTTGTGCAATAACTGCCCACAGCAATCAGCAAGCTATGTGGTGGCAGGTTAATTACATTAAACCTCTTCCATCAGGGAGAATAAATTCAATTGGAATAAATATTCTGGAAAAGGATTTGTCTTCTCTGCCCTTAATGCTTCTGTCAGTATCACTACTGTCAGACTCACAGAATGACAAGCTGTCAGGATGGCATTCCCTGTGGCACTGACTCTCATCAAGGTACTATTTAACAGCAAAGTAAGTAAACCCTGTGAAATAAACTGGTCTTACCTAGACTTAAAACACAAGCAACTGGCCTAACTGAAAGGTGGAGTGGCTTACTGATCAATCAATCCTGGAACCAGTCAGGAAGTAACACCCTTAAAGTGTAGTGTTCTGTTTTATATGATGCAGAACATGCTTTGAATGAGACATTTTTATGGTCATTTCTCCCACAGCCAGAATACAGGGGACCAGGGATCAAGGGGTCGAAGTGGGGGCCCTCTCATTGTTACATTCAATGACCCACCTGCAGAATCCCACTTCCTGTCCCAGAGTTACAGCTCTTCTGACTTGGAGACCTTGTCTCCTAACAGAAGAACACAGTGCTTCCACGTGGATCTGAAGGTGAGACTGCCTGCCACCAGGCTGCTTTGGGTCCCTTATGTCACTGAACCAATAGACTAAATACTGGGGTTACTCTACTGGCTAGGAAGATTGATCTCAATGATCAAAGGGAAATCAAGTTGCTTCTACATAATAGAGGCAAGGAGAGGAATGTGTCTGGAACCAGGGAACGCTCTGGGGCACCTCTGGGTATTTGGGTACTTCCATGCCTAATAACAAAGGTTAATGGGAAACTACAGCAATAAAAATTTTTTTAAAAAAAGGAAGACTATTGAGGACTCAGACCTTTCAAGTATGAAAATCTGCATAACTGTGTCTGGTAAAGGAACCAACCAGCAGAGGTTCTGGCTGAAGGAGAGGGAAATATGGAACAGGTAATAAAAGAAGGATGCCATAAATAACAATATGATCATGATCAGTTACAGAAAACAAGAGCTATAGTAGCTTCACATATTTTAATTTACCATTGACATTGTATCTTTATTTTTATCTGCTAACCATTTTTTCTTCTACATCACATTTTTACTTTATGTATAGGTTGTTAACAATTAACAGAAAATTAAATGTGGTTGTAACTGAATTTAAAAAGAGAAGGATACAATGACTCCTGAGATTGTGCTTATCTTGGGGAAAGGGTGTAACCTTTTACATTTATAAAGAGGACAATTATATCTTATTAAGCAGACATACAGATGTGCTTTGTTGTATAGGAAGTATGAATGTATACAGAAGAGTGTGCATGGAAGTTGAGTGTCCAAAGGGGTGGGCTGTACCAGTTATCAGTTACTGCCTCTCAGCTCCAAATGTACCTCTCATTGTGTGATCAGTGAAACTGGATCTGTGCCCTCTAGATATTTTTACCATTTAACAGCTGGCATGATGGCACCTGGCTCCTGCAAGTTTGGTAGCCAGAGGGTGCCCCAGCATCCCCTGCCATGGGCAACTTCTCAGGAGTGCCTCTGGTACAGCCAGTGCATGCAGCCTCTCCCTGCTGCGTCCTGCAGCACAGAGAGCTTCTCCAGCACCTCTTTTGGTGCACCCTACCAGCAGTCCTGTGGCCAGCAGCCCCCCAAGTTCCACCCTCCCTCAGTGGGCGTTTCAGGGAGGGCCCCCAGGGAGACATCTCCGACAGAGAGCTTCCCAGCAGGTGGCTTCCCGGCAAGCTGAGAGATGGTGTCTCTGCGAGGAGCTTTCCAGGCCCCCCACAGGGCAAGTGTTCAGCACAGTCTGCCAATGTGGCACACAGCCATGCCGGGGTCCTCTCCTCATTCACCTCGCTCGCCGACGCTGTCCTGTCCTTCGGGACCCACGCCTCGACTGGAGCGGGACCCCGGCACAGCCACTTCTCTGCCAGCCAGGGAGCCACAGTGGTGCTCTCTCCGACCAGGCCTGGACCTCAGGCCCGGGTGGGGCATCTTCCTTGATGCTCTATCACAGCCTCAAGGTCAGGGGCTGCCTTTTACCTACGGTGCCTATGTTCTTTAGGGTTCCCCACTTTGGCTAGCCCATCCCTTGCAACCCCAATCCCATGTCACAGCTTTCAATTCTTTACATTAAACTTTCTTTGTTCAAATTACTGTGCAGTTTCTCTCTCCTGATTGGACCCAGACTGATAGAGTGGCCATGACCTCATTGCCCTGCCTGTAGAACACTGCATGGCTTAAGTTAGGTGTTCCGGAAGTGAGGACTGATTGGATGAATGAATAAATGAACACCTTTCATAGGAAAAAAACATTACATTCTCTGCTTAGGACTACATGAAGGCCGGAAGATACCAAAACAAGTTCCTGTATAAATTGAACAAGAGTCAGTATAGCAGGAGAAATTAACGAAGCTGAAGAGTTCAAGATGGACCAGTAACTTCTTCCCCAAGGAACTACAAACTTGGTGTAGACTTCTTAAAGAATTAACATTCTCTAGTAGTAAATAGCTAAATACAAAGTCTACATGGAAATTAGCCTCTAACTTATTAAGTTCAGAATTTATGAAGAAACTTTTATTGTTGTTATTGCTGTTACAAGAGAGAGATGCCAAAGGGACAGAGACAAAGTCTTACTTGTCAAGGAGGTGAGTTTCCACTCTGGCTTTTTCAGTGAGTACTTCATATTGCATGCCATAATATAATTAATAAAAACTTCATTGAGAAATTTTCTCTGATATCCATAATTTAAATTAAATTTATTTTTTATTTATTTAAATTATTTATAATCCAACAAACTCACTAATAATTATAACTTGAGAGAAAGGTATATGGTAAGTGCTACAGTAGTTCAGGGATGAAAGATTTAACAGGAGTTACAGAAAGAAACTAGGCCTCTGAAAAGCAAACTAGATTTGGGAAAACATTCAGAGGAATGGAGACAGGAACATTCACAACACATTTGAAGAAGAGCAGAAAATGCAATTTCATGCATTGACTAAAAATTATTGCTAAAAGCCTACAATATACCAGCACTGCCCTAAGAGCTAGGTGTACTGTAGGGAGTTAATCAAATAAGAACCCTGTCAAGGGGTTCATTGTCTAGAAACCTAAATGGACAAGTAAGCAGTGGAAAAAAGTAGGAAAAAAGGTTTAGGGCCAGAAAATAGGCAGCTTGTAATACCAGATAGAGGGGTTTTATAGAGAATAAATAATTATCAATAGATGTTTTCTATTCTGAAGGACTGAGTAATTGTATATAGAATGAATAGGAAGGATGAGAAAGTGGAAAGTCCCAACAGAAGATATGTGGTAACACATATTAAAAATGAAAGAAAGGGACAAATGAGAGTTTCTGATGGACAACTGACTAGACTTGGAAAGAGAAGAAAAAAGAGGCTTCAGTATAGGTATTAGAAGCTCTTACAGGGGAGGAACAATATTGGGGCAGAGCATAAACATGCATTTGGTTTTATAAGATGTCACTGTGACAGGAAAAATTTCACGGCAGTTGAAAACGTGTATTTTGGAGTCAGAAGGACCTGGTCAGGCCGTGTACTAGTCCTGAGGCCTTGGGCGATGCACTCTCTCTAAGCTCTCAAAATCCTCATTGTCATTTGTTCACTGTGGGTGACAACTGTCCTTACTGCACAGCAAATGATGATTAAATTAACCTAAATAAAGTGCTCAGAGAGGTGACTAGCTCCCAATGTGCACTATATAATTCTTACCTCTAAAATCATTATCACCTTATGTAAATGGAGATAATGCTAGTATTCAGTATATGTGGTCTGAAAATAACACTTGTGGGGCATGATAATTGCCTGTAGACAGTTGGAATGGATCACAGAGTCAGAGAAGAAAGAGTTAAAAGGTGGGATCTACAGGACGGAATCGCCGACGCCCTGCAGGAGATCACGGAGGAAGATACTAAGTCCCGTGTAAGACGTCCACGGCGAGTCACACTGCAGCACAGAACCCACGGAAGGAAGCTCATAAGAACAGAAAAAGATGCCTAATAGCAAAACGAAAAAGTACCTGTTCTGTCTAAAAACATACAAATAGAAAGGTACCTTTAAAACTTTAAGTAAACACACTGCTCTCAATAGCAATTTTACTAAAGAAACAGAAACACATGTAATTTGTCTTATATTTAATGCTGATACAGTACTAGCATCACAAAATTCAGTCGTTCTGTACAGAAAATACCCCAGGAAGCTGCCATCTTCTGAGGCCATTTTTGTGAGACCAGCATAGCTAATAAGAACAGTTTACAGAATGTAGTGAATGATAACTTAATATATCCATTAGACAGCCAATATAACTATTATACATGTGATATGACTATAGTTAACTCTGTAATTGTTGTATTACATTTTTCATCTTTTAAACTCTTATCACAAGAGCCAGAGATACAAACACCTTCAGCTGTCCTTTCTCAGAAGTTTTCTCCTCACCTCCTTACATTTCTCCGAAAGACATGTTACATGATGACCTCAACAGCCTTATTTCCACACTCCAGTCACAGTCACACAGCACTGAATGAACATACAATGTTCAGAATGGCAGTGCCCATGTCCAGAACTACACTGCTGAGTGAAATCATATGTGCAGCTTCAGCTGACATAACTGGTTGCCATGGGCTTTGGGAAGAATCAACAATCTAAAAATTGTTCCTAGCATCTCTTTCCCGAAGAGATCTTGATGACAACTTCTAACTGCACCACTCTGCTGCAGCTTTAAGCCACAGGGGCAAAAAAAAAACACCTTAACAATCTGAGCTGGGAAGCAGACCTGGGTAATCTTTGTTCTCTCACCAACCGCTCAGTTCTCAGTCTCCAGAATGGCTCTCTGTGCTTCAGGTCTCAGATTAAACACTAACAGAGGTGACACAGGAGCCAAATTAAGGCTATATAAAATCCAGATGGAGGGGTGAAAATCCTCGGGATTCCCCTTCAGACTAACTAAGCCTATAAAATCTACATTTTAATAGCTTATTTTCTGGGGACCCCAAGTTTTTTTGCATATGCCCTTGATGGAATTAATAAGAGGAGAGAAAAACATACGCTGTAATGCCTGGGGGCAACTATAACAAAGGGAGAAATTAGTTTATTAACATAATTCGAGTCCTCAGAGCATATTGCATGCTCTAAATACCCCAGAAAGAATGTGCATTACACAATCAAATCTCTGTAACTAACGTGCTTGTAAGACTTTAAGAGGTGATATTTACCAACTATATGTTGGTCAAAATAGTAGCTAACATTTAGACATCAGCTTGAAAGAGAAGCATCTCTTCCACCTGCTTCTACAGGCCACAAAGATACACTGTAGTTAACATATTACTGACAGGATGATGAGAAAGCTCCTGTCAGATGCTGGGGGTGGGTGACGGCGGGTGTTCGAGACAAAATGCACAGCCCTAGCTGACTAGTCAGAGATGGCCTGGTGAGGTGCAGTGACGGAGTGGTGTGACAGAACGTCACGCCTGAGGGCCCTGGTAGGATGTGCCTGTGCAGCCCTCCTCCCTGCCCCTGCTCCTGCCCCTGCTCACAGAGCAGAAGTCAGTCAGCTGGTGGACTCCGTGACACCATTTACTCCTGTGCTTGAATACATTCTGCTAGTCTGCCCTAGGTTCACGTGGGGCTTACACAGCTAGGGCCTGCCTACAGCATGTATAAAATCAGTTTTCTCGTTCGGAATTACCAGGAACCCTTCTGTGTTTACCTGATAACATACATACAATAGAATAAACACAAATCTGATTATGTCCCAGTTCATTAAATTCAACCCCATAAAATACACTATAGGCCCTAATAAAATACTATGCCATATATGGGCAAAATACCCATTAAATATTTAAAATGTAACAATACTCATGATATTTTTGCTAACACATCTCAAAACAGATTTTTTTTTATTTTAAAGTTTATCAAGATAATTACAAATTACAATTTTAGCTACCTAAAAAAGCAGCACCTAAGGGACCTTAAAGTAGCTGAGGCCCTACCAGTGTATCAACACTAAAATCCCAGGAAGCTGTAAAGTTGACCAATATGATTCTAATAAAATTATGAATGTCAAGAGTAAATCCAAGCAAAATTCCTGAACAACAATAAAATTATGAATGCAAAGTTAACTTATATGTTCTTCCAGTAAAATTTAAACTTTGGCTATATATTTAAAAAATGATAAATGGGTAAAACATAATTTCTCACATTAATATTAAGTACATTATAAACTATATGGTGTATATAACAAAATGAGTACAATTAATATGAGAATGTAAATAACAAGAATGTAAAAAGCTTAAAAGTAAGTCAATTCACTGATACTTTTTCCTCCCTTGGATGTTTCAGAGATTTCACTAAGCACTTCCTAAAAAATAATTTATTTCTAATTTACATTATAGTAATAGTCTTTGACCTTAAATGTTACTTTGCATGGAATTTGACAGATATATAAATATATATGAATTCCAAGATAAAATCATGTAAAGCAGTTTCCCCCATATTGAAAGGGTAAGGAGATCATGAGACACACTTGAATCACACTTCGTTTATCAGCCCTGCTGCCCCGGAGGGGGAACCAAAGCACAACTTGAAAGAGACAGCACAATCGAATTTTATGACACGTTATGAACAACTGGTAGTATTTTGCCTCAAACATAGGAAACAACTCCCTGAATAATACCAAGCCTTTATTAAAATACTTATTTTTAATTCAAATAAAGTTAAAGGGTTGGCATGTTTATTTTTACTCTAAATTGCAGAGCAAGTCTATTATAAATTTATAGCTAAGAATCACTGAATAATCATTGAGTCATATGCAGATACAATTCTACAGACTCCGTATATATAAATATGTATATATATGTGCATGTATGTACATGTGTACATAAGTGTATGTGTGCATATATACGTGTAGATGTACATGTGTGTATATATACACATGCATGTGTAAACATGTATATGTATTATACATATGTATATAGTATACATGTTTTTATATACAAACGTGTGTATGTGTATATACAGCAACCCTATGAGATTCAGACTATTACCACTCCCATTCTTCCAGTATACACATGAACAAACTGAGTCAAAGAAAGGTTACCAGCCATTAAGTGATGTTAATAAATTACAACAAAGAGAAATACCAGTATTTTACAAAAACATAAACTCAGCCTTATTTCTAATGTTTCCTGGGCAGAGCGGCTTGTACCTTCAGTCACAGAGCTCCTTCCCACACCTTCTTAGGTCTCTGCTCCAATATCACCTCACAGGGAGGGCTTCCAGGCCACCCACATAAAACTGAAAAACCTCACCCACCTCACACCCCACACAGGCACTCACTTTATCCCTTATGCCTTTACTCATCACAGAGGACATAACGCTATGTATTCATCCACTTATCAGTTTCACCGGTTGGATGAAAGCTCCAAGACTGGCTGGACTTTGCTTTGCTTCTGCTGAACCCTTAGGACCATGGAAAGTGCCTGGCACATGGTGGGTGCATAGGAGTATTTGTCACATGAACTAGTCTTGATGAGAATATAGTTCCTAGGCCTCCAAGACAGTTTGTACAATCTTTTTAATCTTCAGAACAATACCCATGTAGAAATACTTTATAAAATTTTAACAATCAGGTTTAAAAATAAGGAGGAAGAGAAGAGGGAGAAGAAAGAATGGTCTTACTTCAAAGGTAAGTTTAAAACAGCAGGAAAGCAAACCTATAAAAAGCACCCGATGATCCACAGTGAATTTCTCGACACCACTTTGAGAAAATGCAAACCCTTCCACGTGCGCCGAGTCCCTGCTCTCCAGCGGTGCTGCGGCTGGCCCGGGGGCAGCACAGGTCTGGACTCCGCAGATCCACTTCGCTGAGGGTTTATTTCAGTGACTTAGTGGAACTTTTTTGGAGACTTGCAACCACTTGAAAAACTTTTTTCTCTGGCTTACTTTATTGTAAGAATACAGTATGTAATACATGTAACATACAAAATGTGTGTTAACCAACTGTTTGTGTTATCAGTAAGGCATCTGGTCAACAGTAGGCAATCAGTGATTAAATTTTGGGGGATTCAAAAGTTACATGCAAATTTCAGACTGCATGGGAGCCAACACCCCTAATCCCTGTGTTGTTCAAGGGTCAACTGTACGTCATTTCTCTACACTTACTCCTTTAAAAGCACATCATATTTTCCAATATGTATGTAAAATAATATATTGCGAATTCGAGAGAAAAGTGGGCATACTGATATTGCAATTCAAAATCTCAAAATTGTATTCTTTTTCAGTTGTAGAGTAATGGAAATAACCCCCAATCACCTGCCATCAGGCCGCCCTACCTGCTCCACTGAGCTTCTTGGCGTCGGTGGCCACTCAGTCTCTCTGACAAGACCTTTCTCTAAATAGATACCCTAGAGAAATCTGAATCCCCTCTACTTCAAAATACCAAAACTTTATAGAATGAGTTTTTGATTTCCACTATAGGAGAACAAAACATAAAAATAGTGTCTTTTATCAATTAGCCAAATTTGTAAGGAAGCAAATTCATGCAATATTAAATAACTGTGTTTAAGAATTATCTTATATATCAGTCAAAACTATATTTACATTTACAATTTTTGAAGTAAAAAATATTAAAATTTTAATGCTTACAGTAGAAAAATTAGGGAATCTAGAAAAATACTTTGGAAAAATGTTCAACGACTCAAGAAAACTCCTATTCTCACTGCCTTTCCCATTGTCATGAAGACCTTACAAGAGAACATTTTAGTGAGCAGCATAAAATCTGTGATTAAAAAAAAAAGCTACTTGGACTTTTAAGTTATTATCAGAATGAAGAGCTTCTCCAAATCAGAACTATTATAGAATTTACTCCCAAACCACTACTTGGCAACAAGATGAATCTACCTATTACTAGGTTAGGATAGCAGCTATTATCACGGCCCCTTGGTTCCTTTCAAGTACCTCCAATGGAAAAAAACACAAGTGAATAATAAAGATCCCATAATAGCTCTTAAGAATTCTTTATATTGTAGAAGGCACTAAAATGAACTCCGGAGGGTTAAAAAGAAAAAAAAAACACACACTCATCTCCTGATAAGAAAAAATAATTAACCTGACTTAATGCATCTGAGGAGGTCTTCTATAAATTAGACTTTTGTACTTCAAGAGCAAGATTAAAACCATATCTCAAAAAAGCATGTAGATATTGTCTTGCAAGCACATAGAGAACATCTCTAAATCTGCAGAGGTTGGGAGGCCTTTCTGTGAGTGCTCAGCACCTGCTGCCTCAGAGGAGAGGTGAGAAGTACTCACGGCGCTCAGCTTGCTGGAGGTGACCAGGACGCGCCGCTCGTGCAGCATGCTGGCGTACAGCTGCAGCATGTTGTTCACATCCACCGCGACGAAGTACTCCGTGAGATTTCTCTGCACAAGTGAGAGACTGTGTGAGTGACAGCTCACGGAAGCCACAGAGAACATTCTACACACTTACCGAAAGACTTCAAGCGTAAAGGATGTTATTAAAAATGGTATGCATTAAAATAATTAAATTTAGTCATATTCTGCTACCACGTGAAGCATGTTTAACAACCTATTATTACTATTTGAAATGTAATCCTACTCCAGGAAAACGCTTTTCAGACAGCAATCAAAGGATCACCTAGTCCCACCCTCCCTCCCCAAGTACTTATGAAGCTAATTTAATGGTCCCCAACCCAGACCTGCTGAATTGTGATCTTCAGAGTATGGCCCCAAGAATGTGTTGTTTTAATTCTTGGTGATTCTTACACATGCTAAACTTTGATAACTGTTGCTCCAGAAAATACACTTGAGCTGTTCTGTTTGCCAATCACTCGGCAGCCACTATCATTGTCTGAAACTCTGTGCTATGTACAAGGCGCCCCAAAGACGAGAGGATTGACAAAGCAGATCTTTGGCTCCTTGAGGAAAATCCCTTGTTTGTATCTAACATTGGGTCTGTTTTGTACCAAAACCAAACCAAATTTGGTGTTTGTCTAATTTGTTTCCTTTAACACTTTAAATCATTTCCCCTACATTAGAACAAAATTGGGATAAGCTACATTAACTCTCCTTAATGTTTTAAAATTTTAAGCATGTCAGAAAGCAACAAAGTACTTGAGGGACTGAATGAGCAATAAAGAATGGGAATGCAGAGCAGGTACCACCCGCCTGGAAGGCTTGAACTTTCAGTTCTGCAGGACAGTGACAAGCCCAGCTGCTTCTCTGAATTGTGAAACGTAGACACCTTCCCAGGACAAACTGGCAATCACGGCAGGGTGTCCAAACAGGACCAACAGCCGTCAGCAAGCAGTGCTGCACGTGGCAGGACAGACTCATTTCCTGTTGTCTCCGTTCGGAAGCCTACCTCAGCACCTTCCAACACCACTCTGCACAAAGTCTGTTTTACAGCACTCAACACTAAAATGTTTCCTATAATTTCAAATAAAGGTAATTTCCTCAACACAGAATGAGCTTTATGTTCATAGCCTTGCTTCCCCCACCTCCAAACAGGACTTTTTTGAAATACAATAGCTTAATGGAGATATAAAATTGTATATTCTCAGTGGCAGTTTTTTTCTTAGAATAGTTCTTTATAACTTTCAATGTAATATCCTTCAAAAAAAATGTAAGGCTTGTTAAATAAAGCTATTAGTTGTTTATTAGTAAATGTTAATAAAGACAAATAGAGGAGAAAGCAGAGGGAGTAACTGACTTTGTACTAAAAACTCTGAAATGAAGGGATCATGTATGTCAAGGCAATCACCTCAAGGAAAATGCAAGAGGGGGAGTGGGGGCGCCGGCCCCACGGTGCACAAGCACGGGACTTCAGACCCTATTAAGACCTGTGAGTTTGGAAGGTGTATCTCAGGCCCACATTATGAGCAAGTTAATGTAGTCTTTTCATAGGAGTTATCTGGACTCATCTGTACTAAAAACACCACTGATATTCTTGGTTTGATATGAGAAAATGCACAGTTGTCTTCCTAGACTTTATTCAATCAAAACCCACATGCTTCTGGGAACCAGACACCCAGGATGTATGAGATGTCTTTGGAAGAACAGTAAGAATTCTGAGGAAAGTAATAATAATTTATGGAAACATTTTTTTCCTGTTGATGTTTCCTTCACTTTTGATTATTTCTACTGATTTATTTATTTTTTCTTTCCAAGGGAAGCTGAAAAAAATGACATAATGGAGTATTTACTGTCTCCCAGCATCTGAAACTATGTCAAAGTCTTCCACATACCTACATAAACTTTTCTACAGAATATTAATTTGTGATACTATTAGAAACTGAAAATATTTTTAGTATTTTTTAGGCTAGTATATTGTAGTATATTAGGCTACAATTATAGGACTCTAAGGAAAATGCAGAATTTAGCATTTTGTATAATTTCTTGTAAGTTACCCTTCAAGCCTTACAAAATATATGTTACTTAAAAACCAGGAAAACAAGCACACAAGGCAGCTGAGACCTGAAGAGAGATACTAGGAATCTAAAATGCTATGTCAGCCACTAAAGTAACTACTGGTGTGCAACATCCCCGGCTGCCAGCATTCCTTCCCCACCTACAGAAGTCACCTCGAGACGTCCCCCTGCCCCACCGAGGGGCACTCAGGACCTAACTGGATACACAGGATTGCACTGAACTGCCCCAAATGACAGAAACTGTTCTTCTCTTTAATTTCCTTACCTACAACCAGGTTGTAAAAGAGGACAAAGTAGCAGGTACATAAAGAAGAAAAGAGATAACACCATTATTCTTCATTTCTTTATTGTTTCTCACAAACACAAATACTTACAATACATGTATTCTACCTCCCTGCACAGGAATTCTTAAACATTAAGACCAAAGTACATAACATTCATGATATTAGTGGTGTAAAGAATGTAGAAACAGAAAAACTTACACTCTCAGGTATTGTTGGGAGGCCAGTTACATCAGGGGCAATGAAGTACGAATGCTAATCAAGAGAAATAAATCACATAAGGAAAGGAGAATTAAAATTTGATAGCTTTGTATATAATTTGAGATAAAAATAAGAAAAATCTATCAACTAAGTTAACAAATAACAAAGACTGACACTCAGGATTTGTTGAATTTGAGAGATTAATGAAATAGCAGGTTTATATGAGTTTTAGCAGTAACTTTCTTAGACTAAGAGTTAAATGGTGGTTAAAAATATTTAGTTTTAAAATTGAAGTAAGAATCCTGAAAAAACTTTAGGACTAAATGAGTATCTTACTGAAAAATACAATTATATTTAAAATACATTTAGTTTAGAAAGACTGGAAATATAAGGCTTGCTTACCTAAGAATATATCAAAATCTACTGATTCCTGAATTTACCTGGTAAGTCACAACAAATTTCTCTTGTACATATCACTCACTATATTATTTAGAGAGCAGCAATAAAACTTGACTTTTAAATACTTAAAACTTCTTAAAAATGGAATTGCTCATCCCAAAATATGACCGTTATATACCCACTAAACAAATATCAGTCTTCTATAATAGAGCAATGCAATAGTTCACTGATATATTTATATAAAAAGCATTGTGTGTATGTAACTATATGTTTTCATTATATACACAAATCTTACCGCCTAGAATCAGAGTACAACCAAAATCACCAACATTTTTCTCACTGTCTATACATATTAATCTCCAAAATTATTTTATTATTTTGGTCACTTAAGGATGTATTTAATACTGTCTCATAATTAAAGACTGGAAAACAAACGTTCTAGACAGTATTGAGCACAGTTGAACTAGTCAGAACAAGGCTAATTAACACAGTCATAACGTATATATTTTCCAAGGTAAAAGAACAATATGAAATAAGGTTTCCTGAGACCTTGTGATAAAAAATGTGCAATGAATCTCATGCTGTTAATGCACTTTAACATTACTTCAACTAAACAGATGACATGCATAGATCTGGTTTCTCTTGGCTACTTATATTTGGAGGGGTTTTTAATAGTACTGTATTTCATGGTACTATCCTTTAAAAGGTAGTATAAATAATATACTCCAAATGATTAATTTTCTTAAAAGAATAACATTTACCATTTCCAAAAGAACCGGGGTGACTCTTAAAGTCATAGTGAAATAAGTGATCATTTTACCAATTCAGCAGTGACTTTTAGAAGCAAATGTCCTTTTAACTCACTGGTAGCACGAAGGGCTGATCTTTCAGAACTTGTTCACTGCCAATAAATATCTCTTGGTTCTCATATAAGAAAAAATGAATATTTTACTTTCATAGGGTAAGTTTACACAATTTACTGTGTGTCTGAGACTCACCTAGTAGCCACATTGTCCAATCCACTGAAAATAACATCAGTTATAAATGTTATTTTAAGTGCTGATTTGCTAATTTATGCTACAAAAATCTTGAAGTATTTTCATTCTCAACTCAGAGTAGAGAATGCTGTAGAATTCTCTATATGAGAACGTAATGATTTTGAAATACAGTTTCAAAATCAGCATTTACAATAGATACTAACTTCTCGTAAAATCACTGTGATAGTCTCCTGGTTGTAATGCCAAGTCTTGAAAAACTGAACTAGTGCTGGAGCAGTCATGAAAGATGAAATTGTAAGAAAATTAGTACTTTTGAAGACCTGTCATATTTTTCTAATAGAAATTCTGCAAACAAAAAATTTATTTCCATTTGTGAAGGAACAAAAATTCCCATGATTACGAATTTAAATTTGCTTCATAAAACTGAAACCTCTACTAGCAACTGAAGAGAAGAGTTTTAATTACAACTTTACCACTCATTAACAGCACAGGACTGGGCATATTACTTTAGTAATCTGTTGTTGAAATCAAATGAAAGTACTAAGTAGACTTTACACAAAGTTAAGGCAATATTTTATCAACCAGCTGAATTTATTAATGTACCAATAGTTAAGATACTATACTCATATGTACAAGATTTGAAAGTTATTACATAGACTACTGATTCAAAAGCTTACAAGAATCAGACTCAATAGAAATAACTATCAAATGTGGATAGAGAACATAGTCAAATTCCTTTAACAAGATTATTTCAGCTACAATAAAAAATACCTTCTCCATATGAAGTGAAACATCAATTCACTAACAACTAACATGTGAATAGCTTTTTATGGGCTATCTACATACACCAATTCATGTGATTCCCCAAACAACTTTCTCAAATATTGACTCGCTTTATTTTTCAAATGGAGAAATGGGATTATCAATGTCTAACACTCAGTAACTGACTTAAGCCAAAATCTTCTGATCTTAGGTGTTAAGAAGCCTCACAGTCTTTAAGTTTCTGATTAATGAAGGTGAAATGTTTCAATATCCAGTATTTTTGAAATGGACTTTTATAAGATACTTATTTACTCCTGAACACATATGATGCCCAAATTTTAAGAAAGAATATATTTTTATTTTTCATTATTACTCTACAATAACTGCCTCTGTTATAATCTTAGCACTTATATTTTCTTAGCCCTTAACAATGTGTTAGAATCATTTTATAAATACAACTCTATCAAAGAAAGACACTAATTTTCAGAAAAATCAGAACTTTTCTTCATTTTCTTGACATTCTTCCTCAGTCTTTACACTGATACTTCATTCCAACTAAACATAAACCTTGCATCTTTTTGGCTTCAATGACTTAAATCTGAATTTCCCTTTAGTTTCCCCTTCTAACTCTATCACTCTATCTGCTTTCTTTATCCATACAGCCTGTTTGGGTATTTAGAGCATACCTTTTATTTTTTATAAATATATATATATACATATTTTTTATTAAGGTATTATTGATATACACTCTTATAAAGGTTTCACCTAAAAAACAATGTGGTTACTACATTCACCCATGTTATCATGTTCCCCCACACCCCATTGCAGTCACTGACCAACACTACAGTAAGATACCCCTCAGTCCCCTTCTCCCTCCCTCCCCACCCCTCCCCTTTAGTAACCGCTAGGCCCTTCTCGGACTCTGAGTCTGTTGCTGTTTTGTTTCTTCAGTTTTGCTTTGTTATAACTCTATAAATGAGGAAAATCATTTATACTTGTCTTTCTCCACCTGGCTTATTTCACTGAGCATAATGTCCTCCAGCTCCATCCATGTTGTTGCAAATGGTAGGATTTATTTGTTTCTTATGGCTGAATAGTATTCCATTGTGTATATGTACCACCTTTTCTTTATCCATTCATCTACTGATGGACACTTAGGTTGCTTCCATATCTTGGCTATTGTAAATAGTGCTGCAATAAACATAGGGGTACATATGTCTTTTTGAATCTGAGAAATTATATTCTTTGGGTAAATTCCTAGGAGTGGAATTCCCAGGTCAAATGGTATTTCTATTTTGAGTTTTTTGAGGAACCTCCATGTTGCATTCCACAATGGTTGAACTAGTTTACATTCCCACCAGCAGTGTAGGAGGGTTCCCCTTTCTCTGCATCCTTGCCAGCATTTGTTGTTCCTAGTCTTTGCTATGTTGGCCATCCTAACCGGTATGAGATGGTATCTCATTGTGGTTTTAATTTGTATTTCCCTGATAATTAGTGATGCGGCGCATCTTTTCAAGTGCCTGTTAGAAATGTATGTTCATATCCGCCGCCTATTTTTTAACCGGGTTATTTGCTTTTTGGGCATTGAGGCGTGTGAGTTCTTTATATATTTTGAATGTTAACCCCTTGTCAGATATGTCATTTACAAATACATTCTCCCATACTTAGGATGCTTTTTTATTCTATTGATGGTGTCCTTTGCTGTACAGTAGCCTTTCAGTTTGACGTAGTTCCATGGGTTCATTTTTCCTTTTGTTTCCCTTGCTTGAGGAGATGCATTCAGAAAAAAGTTGCTCATGTTTATATTCAGGAGATTTTTGCGTATGTTCTCTTCTAAGAGTTTTATAGTTTCATGACTTACATTCAGGTCTTCGATCCATTTCAAGTTTACTTTTGTGTATGGGGATAGACAATAATACAGTTTCATTCTCTTCCATGTAGTTGTTCAGTTCTGCCAACACCAGTTGTTGAAGAGGCGGTCATTTCCCCACTGTATGTCCATGGCTCCTTTATCATATATTAATTGACCATATAGGGTTGAGTTTATATCAGGGCTCTCTAGTCTGTTCTTGTGCCATTACCAAATTGTCTTGATTGCTGTGGCTTTGTAGTAGAGCTTGAAGTTGGGTAGCGTAATCCCCCCAGCCTTATTCTTCCTTCTCAGGATTGCTTTGGCTATTCGGGGTCTTTTGTGGTTTCATATGAATGTTAGAACTATTTGCTCTTGTTCGTTGAAGAACACTGTTGGCATTTTAATAGGGTTTGCACAGAAACTGTAGATTGCTTTAGGCAGGATGGCCATTTTGACAATATTAATTCTTCCTATCCATGAGCATTGGATGTATTTCCATTTATTGGTAACCTCTTTAATTTCTCTCATGAGTGTCTTGTAGTTTTCAGAGTATAGGTCTTTCACTTCCTTCGTTAAGTTTATTCCTAGGTATTTTATTCTTTTTGATGCAATTGTGAATGGAACTGTTTTCCCGACTTCTCTTTCTGCTAGTCCATCGTTAGTGCATAGGAATGCAAAAGATTCCTGTGCATTAATTTGTATCCTGCAACTTTGCTGAATTCAAATATTAGATCTAGTAGTTTTGGAGTGGATACTTTAGGATTTTTATGTATAATATCATGTCATCTGAAAACAGTAACAGTTTAACTTCTTCTTTACTAATCTGGTTGCCTTTTATTTCTTTGTGTTGTCTGATTGCCATGGCTAGGACCTCCAGCACTATGTTGAATAGAAGTGGGGAGAGTGGGCATCCTTGTCTTGTCCCCGATCTTAAAGGAAAGGCTTTCAGCTTCTCATTGTTAAGTATGATCTTGGCTGTGGGTTTGTCATATATGGCCTTTCTTATGTTGAGGTTCTTACCCTCTGTACTCATTTCGTTCAGAGTTTTTACCATGAATGGATGCTGAATTTTGTCGAATGCTTTTTCAGCATCTATGGAGATGATCATGTGGTTTTTGTCCTTTTGTTGATGTGGTGGATGATGTCGATGGACGTTCTAATATTGTGCCATCCTTGCATCTCTGGAATAAATCCTACTTGATTATGATGGATGCTCTTTTTGATGTATTTTTGAATGCAGTTTGCTAATATTTTGTTGAGTATTTTGCATCTATGTTCATCAGGGATATTGATTGGTAACTTTCTTTTTTTTGTGGTGTCTTTGCCTGGTTTTGGTATTAGAGTGATGCTGGCCTCAGAGAATGAGTTTGGGAGTATTCCCTCGTCTTCTACTTTTTGGAAAACTTTAAGGAGGATGGGTATTAGGTCTTTACTACATGTTGGATAAAATTCAGTGGTGAAGCCATCTGGTCCAGGGGTTTTGTTCTTAGGTAGTTTTTTGATTACCAATTCAATTTTGTTGCTAGTAATTGGTCTGTTCAGATTTTCTGTTTCTTTCTGGGTCAGCCTTGGAAGGTTGTATTTTTCCAAAAAGCTGTCCATTTCTTCTAGGTTATCCAGTTTATTACCATATAATTTTTCATAGTATTCTCTCATAATTCTTTGTATTTCTGTGGTGTCTGTAGTGATTTTTTCCTTTCTCATTTTTGGTTCTGTTTATGTGTACAGACCTCTTTTTTTCTTGATAAGTTGGGTTAGCAGTTCATCTATTTTGTTTATTTTCTTTCACTGATTCTATTTATCGCTTTATTGTTCTCAATTTTATTTATTTCTCCTCTAATCTTTATTATGCCCCTCCTTCTACTGACTTTGGGCCTCATTTGTTCTTCTTTTTCTGGTTTAGTTAATTATGAGTTTAGACTGTTCATATGGGATTGTTTGTCTTTCCTGATTTGGCCTATATTGCAATATACTTCTCTCTCAGCACAGCCTCACTGCATCCCACAGATTTTGCGGTCTTGAATATTGCTTGATCTCTGTTTTTATTTGGTCATTGATCCATTGGTAATTTCGGAGCATGTTGTTAAGCCTCAATGTGTTTGTGGGCTTTTTCGTTTTCTTTCATAATTTATTTCTAGTTTCATACCTTTGTGATCTGAGAAGCTGGTTGGTACAATTTCAATCTTTTTGAATTTACTGAGGCTCTTTTTGTGGCCTAGTATATGATCTATTCTTGAAAATGTTCCATGTGCACTTCAGAAGAATGTGTATTCTGCTTCTTTTGGGTGGAGAGTTCTGTAGATGTCTGTTAGGTCCATCTGTTCTAATGTGTTGTTCAGTGCCTCTGTCTCCTTACTTATTTTCTGTCTGGTTGATCTGTCCTTTGGAGTGAGTGGACTGTTGAAGTCTCCTAGAATGAATGCATTGCATTCTATTTCCCCTTTTAATTCTGTTAGTATTCGTTTCACATATATAGGTGCTCCTGTGTTGGGTGAATAGATATTTATAATGGTTATATCCTCTTGTTGAACTGAGCCCTTTATCATTATGTAATGCCCTTCTTTGTCTCTTGTGACTTTCTTTGTTTTGAAGTCTATTTTGTCTGATACAAGTATTGCAACACCTGCCTTTTTCTCCCTATTAGTTGCATGAAATATCTTTTTGCGTCCCTTCACTTTTAGTCTATCTGTATGTCTTTGGGTTTGAAGTGAGTCTCTTCTAGGCAGCATATAGTTGGGTCTTTTTTTTTATCCATTCAGTGACTCTATGTCTTTTGATTGGTGCATTCATTCCATTTACCTTTAGTGTGATTATCGATAGGTATATACTTATTGCCATTGCAGGCTTTAGTTTCATGGTTACCAAAGGTTAAAGGGTAACTTCCTCACTATCTAAGAGTCTAACTTAACTCACTTAGTATGCTATTACAAACACAATCTAAAGGTTCTTTTTATTTTTCCCCCCTTTTCTTACTCCTCCATTCTTTATATATTAGGTATCAGATTCTGTACTCTTTGTCTATCCCATTTTATTACCTCTGGTGATAGCTATTTAACCTTAGGAACACTTCCATCTATAGCAGTCCCTCCAAAATACACTGTGGGAGGTAAATTCTCTCAGCTTTTGCTTATCTGGAAATTGTTTAATCCCCCCTTCAAATTTAAATGATAATCTTTCTGGGTAGAGTATTCTTGGTTTGAGGCCCTTCTGCTTCATTGCATTAAGTACATCATGCCACTCCCTTCTGGCCTGTAAGGTTTCTGCTGAGAAGTCTGATGTCAGCCTGATGGGTTTTCCTTTGTATGTGATCTTATTTCTCTCTCTGGCTGCTTTTAATAGTCTGTCCTTATCCTTGATCTTTTCCATTTTAATTATTATATGTCTTGGTGTTGTCCTCCTTGGGTCCCTTGTGTTGGGAGATCTGTGCACCTCCATGGCTTGAGAGACTATTTTCTTCCCCAGATTGGGGAAGTTTTCAGCAATTACTTCCTCAAGGACACTTTCTATCCCTTTCTCTCTCCCTTCCTCTTCTGGTACCCCATCATATGAATATTGTTCCATTTGGATTGGTCACACAGTTCTCTCAGTATTCTTTCATTCCTAGAGATCCTTTTTTCTCTCTGTGCCTCAGCTTCTTTGTATTCCTCTTCTCTAATTTCTATTTCATTTATCGTCTCCTCCACCACATCTAATCTGCTTTTAATACTCTCCATTGTGTTCCTCAATGATTCGATCTCCATCCTAAATTCGTTCCTGAGTTCTTCAATATTTTTTTGTACCTCCAAGAGCATATTTACAATTTTCATTTTGAAATCTCTTTCAGGAAGATTTATTAGTTCAGTCTCACTTGAACCTTTTTCTGGGGTTGTTGAGATTTTGCTTTGAACCAGGTTCCTTTGACATTTCATATTTGTATGTGGTGCCCTCTAGTGCCCAGAAACTCTACTCTCTGGAGCTGCGCAGCCCCTGGAGGGATGTCAGGGATCACAGGGGAGCGGTGCTGGTGCCTTGAGGGAGGAAAGAGCTGTTTCCTGCTTCCCTGCTGCTATGCTGCCTATCTCCACTGCCAGAACGAGTGGGCCGAACACACAGGTATTAAGCCTCTATGCTTTTTGTTTGTAGCTGCTGCAGGCGGGGCTTCCCTCTGGTTGGCCTGATGCCAGGGCAGGGACTGCCGGTTTGCAAGCCAGGTGCGGGCTGGCCTGGAAGAAGACACAGCAGGCTGCGTATCATGGTGGGGGGGCCTTAGAGCTGCATAGCCAGCCAGGGGGCTGGAGCACCTGAGGATCATGAAAGCTCCCAACCTGCTGTGCAGAGTGCCTTCGGACAATTACCTGTCCTTTCTCCTGAGCAGTAAGCTCTGCGCAATCCTTGCCCCTTTAGCAGCCCTCTTGCTGTTAGGAAGTCTCTAAGACTGTCTGCCCAGATCAGCTGGATATGAATTCCTGCTTTCCACAAGCAGCTGGAATCTCTGTCTCTACAGGTATTCCACCTGTCTTAGCTTTCCAACCCCAGTAATCACCAGAGCACCATGCAATGTAGGTTCGTGCTCCCACAGCAGACCTTCAGGGCTGGGTGTCCAACAGTCCCAGGCCTCCACCCCCTCCCCACTCTGTTTCTCTTCCTCCCGCCAGTGAGCTGGGGTGGGGGACGGGCTTGGGTCCCACCAGGTCACAGCTTTGGTATGTTAAACTGTAGTGTGAGGTCTCTTATTTCCTCCAGGTGTATGAAGTCTGGTGCAGCCTTCTTTCCTGTTGCTCTTTCAGGATTAGTTCTATTAATTATATTTTCATATTATATGAGGTTTTAGGAGGAGGTCTGTCTCACCTCTCATGCCACCTTTAATCCTCTCTCCTCAAGATCTTAACTTTTGCTCTATCCTCTCTATGTTCTTTAAATACCTCAATTATTCCTACTTCGAGGTCTGCAGATTTGGGTTTAAAATCTAGGTTATCTCTAGCACTCCAGCTCCCAATCTCCAAATGACTAAAATGACTACTAACATTTCCATTTTGGCAGTACACAGCAAGAGGATGCAGACATAGAGGTGCAGAGATCACAGGAAAGAAAGAACATTTTAAGCTGTTCTGAGAAGAGAAAGTTTCCGAACTTACTGAACTGAGCTAGTTCTAGACTAAAGATAAGTCTACAAAAAAGCTTTAGTTACAAAAAAGAAAGTGTGCAAGTGAGACAGCATAATGTTCATTCAAGATGAACAGAATAATGTGACTAGATAGAGAATCAATTTAGAAAAAAAAGAGACAGAAAAATGAAATGCTGGCTTGAGGGTAAGAAGTGGATAGTCCTGAAATCCTGACCAAAAGTTTGGACAAATTCTTCAGAAAATGGGGAGCTGTTAGGTTTTTGACAGGAACTTTGTATAGTTTAAGGAAATTTAATTAGACTGTCTTTTGTAGAAAGGATCAGAAAGAGAGACTCTAGACTGAGGACTATTTGAAGTGCCAAGCATCTGAACTAGGGATCTGACAGAAATATAAAGAATGCGATACTGTAAGAAAACACTATTATTAAACAAAATTATAGGGGAGAATTTAAGCAAGAAGAAAGTTATTACCAAAGAAAGCATATAAGGATAACAATTTCCTTATCTTGCAAAAAAGCAAAAGGCCATAATATTACTAAATTTCAGGTTATTTTTCTTTCAATTTCTCTTGCATCATTATGTATCTTTCTTCCTTTTAGCACAGTTTATTGTTACTTTGGAAGAACAAAAATCAATAGAAATAAATCTCAACATTCTATTTGGTATGCCAAATTAATGAAGAATATTAAAGAAATCAAAATTTTTTATTAACCTTGAACATTTACTAAGCCTCCCAAAATATTAGCATTTTTAGATATAGATGGCACAGTAAATAATCTATACTCCACAGGCTTACTGTTTTGACAAACTGTAATCATACTTTCAGTATTTAGTGCCTATATAGAATATGTACTGAAGTATGGGGAAAAGAGGAATTTTTAACCCAGAATTTTTGTCATGTAGTTACATGCTATATTTGCAATTCTTAGAATGTTTTCATTTTAGAAGGGATGTTTCATGTGTGTTTATGGTATTTTATGTGTGTGGGAGGGGTTGTTTGTGTGTATGTATGCATTTCCTTATTGTAGACAGATTTCACCTTAAAATCTTAAAATGTTTCTCACAATCAGAACATTCTCACAGACCTAGTTACTTTTAGTGTAAAATTTAAAAATACCTCTATAACTTAACAAGTACCAAAACACACATCTGACATACTACGTTATGGTGTCTGAAGCATGTCGGACAGCCTGGTGCCATACAGCGGGCACTGAGTCTCTGGGGAGCAGAAGGGGCTGTTTAAACAGTTTGTTGAAGGTGCCTGAGTTCTTACATAGAAACTGCCATAATTTCGGTAACAAGTTGCTGATTGAATACTTACCACACTCAAGGGGACAGAAGTGTTTGCCTCTGGTATTGGGTGGTTATACAGGGATTTGAGAGTTTCATTCAAATCATTTTCCTGAGGTAAATTTAAAAGTACAATTTATAAATGAAATTTATACTAAGCAAATACTGTTAAAACTATTTAATAAAATCATATACTGTGCCTTCTTATATTATACATGTTTTATATAACTGCTTCCCATAGAAATGTTTCAAACAAATGAAATTAAAATAACTAAATCTAATAAATAGGAAAAAATAATCACATTTCTTTATCCAGAAAGAATAGCAATATTTCTATCTGGTATGAATATGTATTTTGCAACACTTAATTATTATAAAATACACTGATGTATCTATAGAAGGAAATCATTAACATTAAATACAATAAAAAATGAGATTGAATAAAAAATAGCAATACAATTATGTGATCATTGAATGGTTCATTGTCCATTTTAATTTTAAAATCTTAAACCTAATTTTTAAGAAACAGATAAATTCTAGTAAGATTACTGTACTAAGATGCAACATAAGAGATTATTCTAGAAAGATAACATTTCTTTCCTAAATAGCTATTAGTCATTACTTCACCCACAATGAATGGGATTAAAAAGAGTACATAATACATCTACTTTATAGAATTTGTATAATAATGTACCTTGATGTATACCTTCACTTTTCTGAATTACACATATAAATCCAGTAATAAATATATGAAGGTAGCTTTTTATATATGTAATTTTTATTGTCTCTTGAAATGTTCATGTTAGGAGAATATACCAAGGAAAGCTAATAATTAATTTTGAGAGATTTGGATATGAAACACATGACTTCTCATAATTTCTCTCCTAACTTAAGTATCAAAACTTAATAATTCAGATCTCTATAAATGCTTACAAAAGTGTACGCTGAAAATTCCCTATCTGAAACCCTCTTTAGAAGGACCAAAAAGGAAAACTACAAAGAATTTATTTTTTGACCATTTAAACAATGAAATGGGCCACAGAATATTCTGAATGATACTGATGCTTTATCTATACAAAATTCCTGTGGCTACATAAATTTTTTAAAGTCTAGCTATTAAAAATCCTTTGTACCTGCCTGACATTGCTCAGGTAAGAATAGTTTGGTTTTTTTTGAGTTTTGATCACATTTATTTCTAGTTAGATATACTAGTATAGTTTGAATTATCTAAATATCTACTTTTTAATCATGTGGCACTAGATTAAAAATGAAAACAAAAAAAATTTAATTATAGATTTCCTTCTGGTTATGTAATACTGTGAATTTATAATATTTTTCCTCTAATTAAGAACACAAATTAGTATCCCTTATTTACTCTTATCAGAAAACCAAAATTATATGGATCTGCACATAGTATTTTCTTTTATGTAGTCTACTATTATGGATGGTCTCAGGGGCAATATGACAAATAAGTACGTAAGTGTTAATTTATCAATAAGAGTTTCCAAGGCAAAGTGTTCAAAATCTGGACAACTAATACAATGAATGTTGGTTCCATAAGTACACTCATAAAAACAAGAAGGAGAAATTATCATAATGTGGAATCCTGGTTTTAGTTTTCACTACAATAATTAAACAGTTTTATTTCCAGTTATTTTCTTAGGAAAATGAATGAGTGCATAGCTTCAACATAAAATTCTTCACGTTAAAATGACCTAGTAAATATTTCACAGAATTAATAGCACCAAGTGTAGAGAAGGAAATATTTACACACACAAACACACACACACACACACACCTGGACTTTTTAACAAACATTTAAAACTTACTACTATGTCATTATAATAAATTTTTTTTGCCAAATTAGGAGATTGCCAACTAGAAGAGTAAAGCAAGCACCATAATTTATTAATAATGCATTTTAATTCTATTTAATAAAAAGTATCTGGAGTAATAGTTGTGCTGAATTTTGGTTTGTTCTTAAGGGTATTTAAACTGAATATTAAAAGATTAAAGTATTACCAGTAATGAGTGGGTGATCTATAATCTTGAAAGACAACCATGTAGAGTTATGTATGTTCTGGGAAATTTAAGTAGCTCAAAATAATTGGATGGTACATTATATACAGGAAAGAGGGAGCAGATTGGCCAGATCAGAAGCCAGACCATGATGCTTCTTATGTCAGGCTACACACAAGTTTAGATGTCGTTCTAAGGAAAAAAGGAAACCCCTGAGAGGATCATAAGTAGTGGAATGATATAATCAGGCTTAAGAAAGATGATTCCTAGATTTCAGAACATAGTGGTATTTACAGCTAAGAGTGTGTATGAGGTATCCACAAATAATGTCTAGGAAGAAGAGAAAATGAAGAACATGAGAACATGAAAATTTTATGTGTAGATAGGTAAAAAGCCAAAGGCTGAGGATATAGCTAAAAACAAATGAAAAACAATGTCAGGACAATCAAGAAAAATGTGATCTCAAAAGTGGGAGAGTATCAAATGCGGATTTTAAAAGATGACCATGAAGGAAAATATACCATGGATTTGAAAATTAGAAAGAAGTAATAGGCAATCATTAAAGTTTAAAAAAAGAACATTTATTTGAATTAAGTTATATCAAATAGCACAGCAAATATCTTCATAAATTTGTCCTTTTAAAAACATCAAAAAATGAATACAAGGAAAACTGTACAAGTTATCATTCCAGAGAAATTCATTACTTCAATAGCAAACTTCACTTTTTCTTTTGCTTTGATTTTCAAGAAAAAAAAGTTGAAGAGCCAAAAAAGCTAATAGTATAAAATTCTGAGAAGAAAATATACAGGAAAAGCTTCATGGCATTGGATTTAGAAATTATTTCTCAACCTAACACCAAAAGTACAATCAACAAAAGAAAAATAGTAAATTGGACTTCCATCAAAGTTAAAAACTTTTGTGCATCAATGGACACTACCACCAAAGTAAAAAGACAACCCACAGCAGAAGACTCAAGATGGCAGCATGAGAGGTGAGACAGAGAACAACTCCCCAAACCACAGATAGTACAAAAATATAGATAATACAACTAACCCTAAAACAGCAACAGAAAAGAAGGCTGAACCAGACTGCATACAGACCTTACGAAACAGGGTAACGAATGAAAGCCTTGATCTGGCGGGATCCAAGCCCCTCCCCCACCCCAGCTCACCGGCAGGAGGAAGAGAAACGGAGCAGGGAGGGAGTAGAGGCCTGAGACTGCTCAACACCCAGCCCTGCAGGTCTGCTCTGCGAGCAGAAACCTACACTGCGTGGTGCTCTGGAGGATGGGGAGCTGGGACAGGCGGAGTGCCTGAGAGACAGACATTCCAGCCGTTTGTGGAGGAGGGGGTCCACACCCAGCCACTCTGGGACAAGGGAAACGCTGGCGGTCTGAGAGGCTTCCTAGCAGCCAGAGGGCTGCTGAAGGGGCGGGGTTTGCACAGAGCTGCTCTGCAGTGAAGGGGAGAGCTGGACGAGGATGTGTGGGCGCGCTGCCCAGCAGGTTGGGAACTTAGACAAGCTTCGGTGACCCATCCCTGGGGCTGGCTGCTCAACACTGAGGCCCCCCACTGCAACACGCAGCCTGCCGAGCCTTCCTCCTGGCCAGCTGGCACCAGCTTGCAAACGAGCAGTCACTGCACTGGCGTCAGGCCAGCCAGAGGGAGGCCCCGCCTACAACAGCTAGAGACACCAAGCACAGAGGCTTACACCTGTGTGCGTGACCCGCTGGCTCTGACACGGTGACAGGCACTGCAGATGGGAATCAGGAAACAGACCTTTCCTCACCCCAGGCACCAGCGTCACTCTGCTACAAACCCCAAAGTCACTCTAGGGGCTGAGCAGCTCCAGAGACTGGGGCTTCTGGGCACTAGAGGGCACCACATAGAATTATAAAGCATCAAAAGAACACGGTTCAGACCAAAATCTCACAAACCACAGAAAAAGGGCCAGATGAAACTGAACTCACCAATCTTCCTGAAAGAGTTCAAAATAAAAATCATAAACATGATTATGGAGGTACAGAAAAATATTCAAGAACTCAGGAACGAATTTAAGATGGAGATTCAATTATTAAGAAATTCCATATCTGAAATGAAACATACAATGGAGGGATTTAAAAGCAGATTAGATGTAGCAGAAGAGACGGTAAATGGAATAGAAACTAGAGAAGAGCAATACAAAGAAGCTGAGGTACAGAGAGAAAAAAGAATCTATAAGAATGAAAGAATATTGAGAGAACTATGTGACCAATCCAAACAGATTATTATTCATATTTCAGAGATACCAGAAGAAGAAGTGAGAGAAAAAGGAATAGAAAGTGTCATTAAGGAGGTAATTGCTGAAAACATCCCCAATCTGGGGAAGGAAATAGTCTCTCAGGCAATGGAGGTGCACAGATTTCCCAACACAAGGAACCCAAGGAAGACAACATCAAGGCATATAATAATTAAAATGGCAAAGATCAAGGATAAAGACAGACCATTAAGAGCAGCTAGAGAGAGAAAAAAGATCACATGTAAAGGAAAACCTATCAGCCTATCATCAGACTTCTCAACAGAAACCTTACAGGCCAGAAGGGAGTGGCATGATATATTCAATGCAATGAAGCAGAAGGGCCTCGAACCAAAAATACTCTACCCAGCAAGATTATCATTTAAATTTGAAGGGGGGATTAAACAATTTTCAGATAAGAAAAAGCTGAGAGAATTTACCTCCCAAAACCACCTCTACAGTGTATATTGGAGGGACTCCTATAGATGGAAGTATTCCTAAGGCTAAATAGATGTCACCCAAGGGATAGACAAAGAGTACAGAATATGATTCATAACATACAAAGAATGGAGGAGGAAGAAAAAAGAGGAAAAAGCAAAAAGAATCTTTAGGTTGTGTTTGTAATAGCATACAAAGTGAGTTAAATTAGACTGTTAGATAGTAAGGGAATTACACTTGATCCTTTGGTAACCATGAATCTAAAGCCTACAATGGCAATAAGTACATACCTATTGATAGTCACACTAAATGTAAATGGTCTGAATGTATCAATCAAAAGACACAGAGTTACTGAATGGATAAAAAAATAAGACCCATCTATATGCTGCCTACAAGAGACTCACTTTAAACCCAAAGACATATACGGACTAAAAGTGAAGAGATGGAAAAAGATATTTCATGCAACTAATAGGGAGAAAAAAGCAGGAGTTGCAGTACTTGTATTAGACAAAATAGACTTCAAAACAAACAAAGTCACAGGAGACAAAGAAGAACATTACTTAATGATAAAGGGGTCAGTCCAACAAGAGGATATAACTATCATAAATATCTAGGTACCCAACACAGGATCACCTACTTATGTGAAACAAATAGTAACAGAATTAAAGGGGGAAACAGAATGCAATACATTCATTTTAGGAGACTTCAACACACCACTCACTCCAAAGGACAGATCAACCAGACAGAAAATAAGTAAAGAGAGAGAGGCACTGAACAACATATTAGAACAGATGGACCTAACGACATCTACAGAACACTCCATCCAAAAGCAAAAGGATACACATTCTTCTCAAGTGCACATGGAACATTTTCAAGAATAGATCATATACTAGGCCACAAAAAGAGCCTCAGTAAATTCAAAAAGATTGAAATTGCACCAACCAGCTTCTCAGACCACAAAGGTATGAAATTAGAAATAAATTACACAAAGAAAATGAAAAAGCCCACAAACACATGGAGGCTTAATAATATGCTCCTAAATAATCAATGGATTAATGACCAAATAAAAACAGAGATCAAGCAATATATGGAGACAAATGTCAACAATAATTCAAGACTGCAATATCTGTGGGACACAGCAAAGGCTGTGCTAAGAGGGAAATATATTGCAATACAGGTCTACGTCAGGAAAGAAGAACTATCCCAAATGAACAGTCTAAACTCACAATTAATGAAACTAGAAAAGGAAGAACAAATGAGGCCCAAAATCAGTAGAAGGAGGGACATAATAAAGATTAAAGTAGAAATAAATAAAATTGAGAAGAATAAAACAATAGAAAGAATTAATGAAAGCAGAAGCTGGTTCTTCAATAAAATAAACAAAATAGATAAACCCCTAGCCAGACTTATCAAGGAAAAAAGAGAATCAGAAATGAGAAAGGAAAAATCACTAAAGACACCACAGTAATACAAAGAATTATGAGAGAATTCTATGAAAAATTATATGGTAACAAACTGGATAACCTAGAAGAAATGGACAACTTTCTAGAAAAATACAACCTTCCAAGGCTGACCCAGGAAGAAACAGAAAATTTGAAAAGACCAATTACCAGCAAAAAAATTGAATTTGTAATCAAAAAACTACATAAGAACAAAACCACAGGACCAGCTGGTTTCACTGCTGAATTTTATCAAACATTTAGTGAAGACATAATACCCATCCTCCTTAAAGTTTTCAAAAAAGTAGAAGACAAGGGAATACTCCCAAACTCATTCTACAAGGCCATCATCACTCATCAAAACCAGGCAAACACACCACAAAAAAAGAAAATTACCAACCAAGATCCCTGATGAACATAGATGCAATAATACTCAACAAAATATTAGCAAACCAAATTGAAAAATACATCAAAAAGCTCATTCATCATGATCAAGTGGGATTCACTGCAGGGATTGAAGAATGGTACAACATTAGAAAATCCACCAACATCATCCACTACATTAACAAAAAGAAGGAAAAAAACCACATGATCATCTCCACAGATGCTGAAAAAGCATTTGACAAAATTCAACATACATTCATGACAAAAACTCTCAAAAAAATGGGTATAGAGGGCAAGTACCTCAACATATAAAGGCCATACATGACAAACCCACAGCCAACATTATACTTAACAGCAAGAAGCAGAAAGCTTTTCCTTTAAGATCGGGAAGAAGACGAGGATGCCAACTCTCTCCCCTCTTATTGAACATAGTACTGGAGGTCTTAGCCATGGCAATCAGACAACACAGAGAAATAAAAGGCATCCAGATTGGTAAGGAAGAAGTCAAACTGTCCCTGTTTGCAGAAGACATGATATTGCACATAAAAACCCTAAAGAATCCACTCCAAAACTACTAGATCTACTATCTGAATTCAGTAAAGTGCAGGATACAAAATTAACACACAGAAATCTGTGGCTTTCCTATACACTAACAATGAACTAGCAGAAAGAGAAATCAGGAAAACAATTCCATTCACAATTGCATCAGAAAGAATAAAATACCTAGGAATAAACCTAACCAAGCAAGTGAAAGACTTATACTCTGCAAATTACAAGACACTCATGAGAGAAATTAAAGAAGAAACCAATAAATGGAAACATATCCTGTGCTCATGGATAGGAAGAATTAATATTGCCAAAATGGCCATCCTGCCTAAAGCATTCTACAGATTCAATGCAATCCCTATCAAAATACTAACAGCATTCTTCAATGAGCTACAACAAATCATTTTAAAATCCATATGGAACGACAAAAGACCCCAAATAGCCAAAGCAATCCTGAGACATAAGAATAAAGTGGGGGAAATTACACTACCCAACTTCAAGCTCTACAACAAAGCCACAGATATCAAGACAATTTGGTACTGGCACAAGAACAGACCCATAGACCAATGGAACAGAGTAGTGAGCCCAGCTATAAACCAAAACATATATGGTAAATTAATATTTGATGAAGAAGCATTGGATATACAATGGGGAAATGACAGCCTCTTCAACAGCTGGTGTTGGCAAAACTGGACATCTACATGTAAGAGAATGAAACTGGATTACTGTCTATCCCCATACACAAAAGTAAACTCAAAATGGATCAAAGACCTTAATGTAAGTCATGAAACCATAAAACTCTTAGAAAAAAACATAGGCAAAAATCTCTTGGACATCAACATGAGCAACTTCTTCATAAACATATCTCCCTGGGCAAGGGAAACAAAAGAAGAAATGAACTAGTGGGATTATATCAAACTAAAAAGCTTCTTTACAGCAAAGGACACCATCAACAGAACAAAAAGATCTCCTACAGTATGGGAGAATATACTCATAAATGACATATCCGATAAGGGGTTGACATCTAAATTATATAAAGAGCTCATGCACCTCAACAAACAAAGAAGCAAATAAGTGAATTTAAAAAATGGGCAAAAGAGCTGAACAGACACTTCTCCAAAGAAGAAATTCAGATGGCCAACAGGCACATGAAAAGATGCTCCACATCACTAATTATCAGAGAAATGCAAATTAAAACCACAATGAGATATCACCTCACACTAGTTAGGATGGCCAACATCCAAAAGACAAAACAACAACACATGTTGGCCAGGATGTGGAGAAAGGGGAACCCTCCTACACTGTTGGTGGGAATGTAAACTAGTTCAACCATTGTGGAAAGCAGTATGGAGGTTCCTCAAAAAACTCATAATAGAAATACCATTTGATGCAGAAATTCCACTTCTAGGAATTTACCCTAAGAATGCAGGAGCCCAGTTTGAAAAAACATATGCAGCCTTATGTTTATCACAGAACTATTTACAATAGCCAAGAAATGGAAGCAACCTAAGTGTCCAACAGTAGATGAACGGATAAAGAAGATGTGGTACATATACACAATGGAATATTATTCAGCCATAAGAAGAAAACAAATCCTACCATTTGCAACAACATCGATGGAGCTAGAGGGTATTATGCTCAGTGAAATAAGCCAGGTGGAGAAAGACAAATATCAAATGATTCCACTCATCTGTGGAGTATAAGAACAAAGAAAAAACTGAAGGAACAAAACAGCAGCAGACACAGAACCCAAGAATGGACTAACAGTTACCAAAGGAAAAGGGACTGGGGAAGATGTGTGGGAAGGGAGAGATAATGGGGAAAAGGGGGTATTACAATTAGCACACATAATGTAGTGGGGCGGTGGGGGAAACAGGGAAGGCAGCGTAACACAGAGAAGACAAGTAATGATTCCATAGCATCTTGATGGACAGTGACTGTAACGGGGTATGTGGTGGGGCTGTGATAATAGGGGGAGTCTAGTAACCATAATGTTGCTCATGTTATTGTACATTAATAATACCAACAAAAAAAAATAGACAACCCACAGCATAGTAGGAAATATTTGCAATCACACATCTGATAAGGGATTAATATCTAAATATATAAAGAACTCGTACTCAACAACAAAGCACAATAAAAATGGGACAAAGGACTTCAACAGTTTTTTCTTCCAAGAAGATATTCAAATGACCAATACACACATGAAAAAGCTCTGCTTCCTGATTCATTAGGAGAATGCAAATCAAAGCCACAACCAGATGCCACACCCATCAGGATAGCTATTATAAAAACAAAATGAGGCAGCTCAAAGTGTTCAAGGTGAGGGACTAGGAAGACAATGCATTTACCTCCTCCCACGGATAGAAAAATCTACAGCTACATGTGAAATAATTCACTCAGAAAACTAGCTGAATAGCTCTTCCACAAACAAGGATAGTACAGCCATGGAGGCAGTCTTGTCAAAAGCTCCATGCCCACCACTGTGACCCGGCCCACAGCTGGGAGGGATCACACCAGTTTCTCCCTGAGGAGCAGGGGTTTGATGTCCCACATCAGATACCTCAACCTGGACTTGCCCCAGAAGAGATGAGCCCCCAAAATGTCTGGCTTTGAAAGCCAGTAGGGCCTACATCCAGGAGAATCACATGACTGGAGAACAGAGATTCCACTCTTTTAAGCATTGGTATACATACTCACTTGCCCCAGGACCAGTCACAAAAGCAACAGTTTCAAAAGCTCTTGGAACAAACATGACAGAGATTCATTTGCTAAATTTAAAGCATCTGTCAGAGAGTCAAGAGCTTGAAAGCACTTTCTCTAGGGACTCAGGTACTACTGGTGGGTACCCATTTTGCACTGTCCCTCTGACCTGCCAGCAACCATGAGTGTGCCCTGCCCCATGCCACCATCTCGGTTGTGCCGGAGTCCAGTGGCCGAGTGCCCCACCCCATGCTGCCCACAGAGTACCCCAGAGCCAGTGAGAGTGCATGGCCCACACAGGGGTGCCCGATGAGCACCTTGTTCTGGTGGCCAGGGAGGGCTGCATTTCTGGGCCCCACCAGTCTGGAACAAAAGCAGAGAACAGACTAAAACACTCCCAAATCTTCCTGTGAAAAAGGCCTATTTACTTGTGCTGGAGCACCTGAGGGGCATGCTTCATGATCATCACACATCTAGAGGCTATGGAGTGCTCTCAGACAACATAAGCTGGGGTCCCCACCTTTGTACTCTCCCGTGGACTTGCACACCCTGCCAGTACCTCCCAGAAAGGTACTCACACCCTCCTCTGGAGCAATGATTTCTGCACCTGCTGCCAAGGAGCCACTTCCAGGTCACCTGGTCAGCAGGGTCTCTACTGCAGGCCCACAGGACTGCATGTGTCTGTATACCTCAGAAGCTGCTGCCTGAGGGTCTAGATTTCAGTAAGGCTACAATTAGGGGCTGTCTGAGATCCCTCTCTCTAGAAGACTCACAGGACTTGTCACTTCTCAAGAACAGGGACCTATCAAGAATAAATCAGGCTGCTCAGACAAACACAAAGATTCAAGAGACAACAAAGAGCTATGGCAAGATTCAATGACAGAATTCATCTCCTACATAAGACTGGGAGAAATGACCATTCCATTTAATACATAAAAACAGACACAAAGAGTCAAGCAAAATGAAGTGACAAAGGAATATGTTCCAAATATGAACAAGATAAAACCTCAAGTACACACAAAGGAGTCCTCAAGAAAATGAAGGTAATTTAACTGATAATTAGTTCAAAGTAATGGTTATAAAGATGCTTACTGAACTTGGAGAAGAACACATGAACACAGAAGAACTTCAACAAGGAGACAGAAAATATAAGAAAGCCCTAAAGAGAAGTCACAGACTGAACAATACAATAACTGAACCAAGATATGCACAAGGGGAGTTCAACAGCAGGCTAGATGAAGAAAAAATCAGTGACCTGGAAGACAGGGGGGTGGAACTTGCCCAATCAAAGCAGCAAATAGAAATAAAAGTTTTAAGTGACCTATGGAAAATCATCAAGCAGAATGACATCCACATTACAAGGGGCCCAGAAGGAGAAGGAGACAGTACAGTGCAGAACATTTATTTGAAAAGATAACAGCTGAAAACCTCCCTAAACCTGGGGAAGGAAAGAGACATCCAGATCCAGGAAGCCTAGAAAGCCCCAAATGAGAAGAACCCAAAGAAAGCCCCACAAAGATACACCGTGATTAAAATGAGAAGAGTAAAGACAGAGAGAGAAGCTTCATGCAGCAAGAGATAACTTGTTACATACAAGGGAACCCCCGTAAGATTAACATCAGATTTCTCAGCAGGGACTTTGCAGACCAGAAGGGAGTGACACAGTCAAAGGGCTGAAGAGAGAAAACCTCCAATCAAGCTACTCTACCAGCAAGGCCACTGTTCACAGCTGAAGGAGGGAGAGAGCATTCCAGATGGACAAAAGCTAAGGTGGCTCCTCACCACTAAACCAGCCCTGTAAGAAATGTAAAAGGGACTTCTTTAAAAAGAACAGGAACTAAAGAAAACATAAGAGAGTAAAAATTTCATTGGTGAAAGTAAATATTTAGTAAAGGTAGTGTGGATTAATCACTAATAAAGCTAGTATGAAGGTTAAATGGCAAAAGAAGTAAAAATAACTATAAAAACAATAAGCATTCAAGGGATACACAAAGTAAAAAGGTATAAAATGTGACATCAAAAAAATGTAGGAGAATGAAGTGAAAGTGTAGAGTTTTAGAATGCATTCAAACTTAACTTGCTAGCAACTTAAAACAGATTATGTATATAGGCTGTTAAATGTCAGCCTCAAGGTAACCACAAAGCAGAAAACTATAGAAGATACACAGAAGAAAATTAGAAAGAAATCTAAGCATAACACTATAGAAAGTCATCAAACCAAAAGGGAAGAAAACAAAAGAATGGAGCAGAAAGGAAGTACAAAAGAGCCAGGAAACAATTAATAAAATAGCAGTAATGATATTCTTATCAATAATCACTGTAAATGAAAATGTACTAAATTTTCCAATCAAAAGACAGAGTGACTGAATGGATAAAAATAAAAAACACCTATATGCTGCTTACAAGAGACTTGCTTCATAAGTAAAGATACACACAGACACACATAGACTGAAAGTGAGGGGGTGGAAATGATGTTTCATGAAAATGTCAACCAAAAAAAAAAAAAGTTGGGCATAGCTATACTAATACCAGGCAAAACAGAATTTAGAACAAGGCTATAAAAAAAGCCAAAGCTAGGCATCACGTAATGATAAAGATGTAAATCCAGCAAGAAGATAAAACATTTAAAAATAGTTACACACCCAACAAAGGAGCACCTAAACATGCCTGAAGTTTGAAATTGACAGCAATATAATATTAGCAGGAGAATTTAACACCCAAGTTACATCATCCATACAGAATATCAATAAGGAAACATCAGCCTTAAATAACACATTAAACCAGATAAACTTCAGAGACACATACTGAACATTCCATCCAAAAACAGAATACACATTCTTCTCAAGTGCACAAAGAACAATCTCCAGGATAGATCATACATTAGGTTACAAGCTTCACTAAATTTAAGAAGATTAAAATCATACCGAGCATCCTTTCTGACCACAACAGTATGAAACTAGAGATATATTACAAGAACAACACTGGAAAAAAATCACAAATATATGGAGGTTAAACAACATGCTACTGAACAGCTACTGGGCCAACAAGGAAATCAAAGGAGAAATTTAAAAAAATACCTTGAAACAAATGAAAATAGAAATACATAACAAAATCTGTGGAATATACAGCAAAAGGAGTTCCAAGAGGGAATTTTATAGTAATACAGGCCTCCCTCAAGAAACAAGAAAAATCTCAGACAATCTAACTTCAAGAAAAATCTCAGACAATCTAACTTTACACCTAAAGGAACGACAAAAAGAAAAACAAATGAAGCCCAGAGTTATTATAAGAAAGGAAATAACAAAAGATCAGAATGGAAATAAGTGAAAGTGAGACTAAAAAGACAATACAAAAGAACAGTGAAACTAAGTATAGGTTCTTTAAAAAGATAAAATTGACAAACCTTGGCTAGGCTCACTAAGAAAAAAAGGGAGGGCTCAAATAAATAAAATCAGAAATGAAAGAGAAGTTACAACCAACAAAAAGGACTGCATGAAGAAATACAAAGGATCATAGCAAACTACTATGAACAATTATACACCAACAAATTGGACAACCCAGAAGATACGAATAAATTCCTAGAAACATACAATCTTCCAAGACTGAATTGCAAAGAAACAAAATCTAAACAGACCAATTACAAGTAAGGAGACTGAATCAGTAATCAAAAAACTCCCAACAAGGTCCAGGACCAGATGGCTACACTGGTTAATTTTACCAAACATTCAAAGATTTAATACTGATCCCTTGCAAACTCTTACAAAAATCTGAAGAGTAGAGAATATGCATAAACTCATTTTACAAAGCAGCATTATCCTAATACCAAAATAAGGGCACCACAAAAAAAAAAAATTACAAGCCAATGCTTCTGATGAACACAGACACAAAAATCCTCAACAAAATATTAGCAAATTAAATTCAACAACACACTGAAAGGATCTGATACTATTATCAAGTGGGATTTATTCAAGGAATGCAAGGATGGTTCAACGTCTGCAAATCAATCAACACGATATACCACATTAACAAAAAGAATGATAAAAATCATATCATCTCAATAGATGCAGAAAAAGCATCTGACAAAATTCAACATTGATTTACGATAAAAACTCTCAATATAGTGGGTATAAATGGAATGTACATTAATATAATAAAGACCATATCTAACAAGCCCACAGCCATCATCATACTCAGCAGCAAAAAGCTGAAAGCTTTTCCTCTAATATCAAGAACAAGGCAGGATGGCCACTCTTACCACTTTTATTCACATACTACTAGAAGCCCTAGCCAGAAAAATTAGGAAGGAAAAAGAAAAAAAGGCATCTAAGTAGAAGATGTTGTGGACAACACAATTTACATATAGAAAACCCTATAGCCTCCAACAACAAAACAACTGTTAGAACCAATAATGAATTCAGCAAAGTTGCAGGGTACAAAGTCAATACACAAAAATCTGTTGTGTTTTTATACACAACAATGAACTATCAAGAAATTAATAAAACAATCCTATTTACAATTGCATGAAAAAGAATAAAATATCTAGGAATAAATTTGACCACAAAGGTGAAAGACCTCTACACTGACAACTGTAAGACACTGATGAAAAATGAAGATGATAAAAATAAATGGAAAGATATTCTGTGCTTGTGAATTGGAAGATTTTAATAGAATTAGAACAAAAAAAAATCCCCAAATTTGTAGGGAACCACAAAAGATTCCAATAGCCAAAGGAATCTTGAGAAAAACAAAGCGGCAGGCACCACATTCCCTGATTTCAAACTACATTATAAAGCTACAGCACTCAGAACAGTTTGGTACCAGCATAAAAACAGATACAAAGATCAATGGAATGGAGTACAGAGCCTTGAAATAAATCCATGCAGACATGGTCAATTGATTTATGACAATGGAGGCAAGAACATCCAACAGGGAAAGGCCATTCTCTTCAATAAGCGGTGTTAGAAAAACTAGGCATCCATATGCAAAAGAATGAAACTGGACAACTTATTATACTATAAACAACAACTAACTCAAAATGGGTTAATGACTTGAACAGAAGACCAGAAACCATAAAAGTCCTCATAGAACACACAGGCAGTAAGCTCTTAACACTGGTCTTGGTGATTATTTTTTGAGTTTGACTCCAAAGGTAAGGGAAACAAAAGCAAAAATAAACAAATGAGACAACATCAAACTAAGATGCTTCTGTACAGCAAAGGACACTACTGACAAAATGAAAAATAACCTACTTCATGGAAGAATATATTCGCAAATCATATATCTGATAGGGGGTTAATATCCAAAATACATAAAGAATCCATACAACTTAGTAACAACAACAACAAAAACAAACCTGATTATAAAGGGCACTGGAGCGATCCAAATAGACATCTTTCCAAAGAAATACAGATGGACAATAGGCACATGAAAAGATGTTGAATATCACTAATCATCAGAGAAATGCAAATCAAAACCAAAATGAGACATGACTTCACACCTGTCAGAATGGCTAGTATCAAAAATACAAGAAACAGTAAGTGTCAGTGAAGATGTAGAGAAAAGGGAACCATTGTACACTGTTTGTAGGAATGTAAACTGGTACAGTCACTGTGGAAAATTGTGGAGGTTCTTCAAAAATTTTTAAATAGAACTTTCACATGATCCAGCAATTCCACTACCGGGTATCTTTCCAAAGAAAATAAAAACACTAATTCAAAAAGATATATGCACTCCATGTTCATTGCAGCATTATTTGTAATTGCAAACATACTGAAACAACCAAAGTGTCATTAATGGATAAAGAAGATATGATATGTATATACAATGGAATACTACTCAGCCATAAAGAAGAATGAACTCCTGCCAGCTGTGACAACATGGATGGACCTTGAGGGCATTCTACCACATGAAATAAGTGAGACAAAGACAAATACTGTAAGATTCCTCTTATACATAGAGTCTAAAAAAACAAGACAAACAAGCAAACAAAACAAAACTCAAAGATATGGAGAACAGATTAGTGGTTGCCAGAGGGGAGGGAGGTTGGGGAGAAGGGCAAGATGGGTGAAGGGAATCAGGAGGTACAAACTTCCACTTATAAAATAACAGGTCAAGGGGCTGTAATGTACAGCATGATGACTATCATAAATAATATTGCATTGTAAGTTGAAAGATGCTAAGAAAGTAAATCTTAAAAAATCCCCGTTATAAGAAAAAAAAACAACGTGTAACTCTGTATGATGACAGGTGGTAACCAGACTTTTGCACTGATACTTTTCAGTGTAGGTCTAATCTTTATGTTGTACACCTGAAAGCAATATCAATAAGCAACAAAACAAAAACAGGTAATAAGCGTTGGGAGGATATGGGGAAATAGGAACCCTGTCAATTGCTGGTGGGAATGTGAAATGGTGCAACCACTTTAAAAAATATTATGGTGGCTCTTCCAAAAATTAAGCACAAAATTAACATATTCAGCAATTATACTTCTGGGCATATATCCAAAATAACTGAACACAGGGACTCAGGTATTTGCATGCCCTTGTTCACAACAGCCAAAAGGTCAAAGAATCCCAAGTGTCCAAGATGAATGGATAGACAAAATGTGCGTCCATGCAATATGGAGCATTAGGCTAAAAAAGAAGGCAGTTCTGATACATGCTACAACGTGGATGTACCTTGAAAACATGCTAAGCGAAGTAAGCCACTCAGGAAAGGACAAGTGCTGTTATGATCCTACTTACGTGAAGTATGCAGTCAAATTCACATGGAAAGTACAGTGGTTGTTGGCAGGGACTCAAGAGGGGAAATGGGAAATAACAGAGTTTCAGGAAGATAAAAAAGTTCTAGACATGATGGTGTTCATGGTTGGAGAACAATGTGAATGTACTTTATGACACAGAACTGTACACTTAAAGATAGTTAAAATGGTAAATTTTATGTTCTGTATATTTAACCACAATAAAAACAAAATAGGGAAAAAAAACATAACTTACCAGTTCCTTAGCCAAGTAATCTGCCAGAGTATTTAGAAGCTTGTAATATACTTCAAACCAAGGCAGGTAACTATAAAAAAACAAATAACTTTAAAATGTATTTATATACATTATTTAGAATCAAGAAAAGAGATGACAAAATAAACATTAAGTTTATATTATTTCAAGCAGCTTGATCCTAGAGGGCAGAAAAGAACTATATCCATGTTCTCTTTACTGTGACAGCAAGATTTTACATATTATCTATTGTTTTCATAAAATAATCAGAACCCAAAGTTCTCTTAAAGAGTTTTCACTGCACACTTCTCTTTTCTGTCAAAAGCATCTAAAACTATTTGACCCCACTGCACCAAAGGCTCTTGAATTATAAAGATCAACCACTGTAATAAGACACAATATGAAACAAAACTGATTTTTAAAAGTTTTTAAAACAGAGATACAATGATTTCCTTTTAAATATTATTGAATTCAGTATACGATACAATTATGTGCTTAATCAATTCTTTAGAAACTGATGCTTAAGCAGAATGGTAAATATCAATTAGTATCAATACAAATAACAGAAAGCCTATTTTTTAATTGTAAATAGCTTTTAAGATATCAAACACATATGTAATTTAAAATTCATTTTGATTCATTTTTCTAGATATGAGTGCAATTAAATTTTATGAAAGCAAAATACTAAATAAAAAAATCAATTGTACAAAATAAAATCTGTACTCTTCATTAACAAATTAAAGTATCAGTATATTTAAACTCTATCCAAAGTTTTTGTTTATTAAAATGTACACTTTTCATAAATAGTAAATCACAAAGCACACCAATATAGTTAATTATCAATTAACAACGACTCATTTTTTTCTTCAAAGAATTATTACACAGGCTACTTTTTAAGAGAAAATAGTGATACTTGTATTACCTAATTGTGTACTAACTAAACATGTAACACACAAAATTAAAAAGTCAATAAACAGAGCTAAAAAAAAACAGCCATCTGTCTGCACTTTTTCATCTAATGGCAAAGTAGTGACTGTGAATGATGCTTTTTCAATCAGAAGTAACCTGAAGTCACAACAGACGAACAATTACATCAACCATAGTATCTTTACTCAGCAGAATGTTACATAGTTCTTGAGGGTGATGATTACAAATACTAAGTAATTCTATAAAAGATGCCTATGATATCTAAATACCCTCCAACTTCTGGTTAAATCTGGCATATGGAATACATGCATTTATCTCATTGAGGCCAGTGAGACGACAGCAAATGAATAAAAAGGGTGTAAGTGAACGAGGACAAGAGAAGTCGAGACACTGCAACAGAGAGGGGCCCAGGAAAACGATCTGTACGGACGGAGAGCAAAAGCAGTACGAACCTGACCTGGCAGCAGAGAAAACCAAGCCTCTGCCCCAAGAGCGGGAAATGACCAGCAGCCAGCGGATCTGCCCCCACAGCACCTGAAACACTCATCTGGGAATCTCTCCAAGGGCCGGTTTTCTGGGGCTACCCACGCCCCCAGCGCCCACCTGCAGCGTTGCTAGGTGGGCGCAGTGCCTCCATCTTAGATACAGAATGGCACTCCAACCACGCAATGCTGAGGAAATAGTCAGTACAGACCCAAAAGGAATCCAAGTGAACACAGCCAATACAACAACAGGTGAGCTTCAAAATATTATCATTAAAATCCTTGGGAGCTGAATAAAGAACAGGATGCTATCAAACAAAATGAAATCTAAAAAAAAGAAGTGAAAAAACAAATTTTTAGACTAAAAGAATTCTAGAGATTTGAGATATAAAAGCTAAAAAAATCAATAAAAAGGTTGGAAACTAAGTCAGGAATATCTCCTAGGAACTACAGTAAGACAAACCAGCGGATAAGAGAGTAAACATTTAACATATCAGGGCTTCATTCTCAACTATCATGTAGTTGACTAATAGCAGCTCCAAAATGAAAAGAGGGGTAGGGGAGGGGAGGGGGGAGGAGAGGGGAGGAGAGGGGGAGGGGGGAGGGGGAGTGGAGGGGGAGGGGAGAGAGGGGAGGGGAGAGAGGGGAGGGGAGGGGAGGGGAGGGGAGGGGGAGGGGAGGGAGGGGAGGGGGGAGGGGAGGGAGGGGAGGGGAGAGAGCGGTGGGGAGGGGAGGGAGGGGAGGGGAGGGGAGGGGGAGGGGAGGGGGAGGGGGAGGGGAGAGAGGGGAGGGGAGAGAGGGGAGGGGAGGGGAGGGGAGGGGAGGGGGAGGGGAGGGAGGGGAGGGGGGAGGGGAGGGAGGGGAGGGGGGAGGGGAGGGAGGGGAGGGGGAGGTGAGGGGAGGGGAGAGAGGGGAGGGGAGAGAGGGGAGGGGAGAGAGGGGAGGGGAGGGGAGGGGAGGGGGAGGGGAGGGAGGGGAGGGGGGAGGGGAGGGAGGGGAGGGGGAGGTGAGGGGAGGGGAGAGAGGGGAGGGGAGAGAGGGGAGGGGAGGGGAGGGGAAGGGGGGAGGGGAGGGAGGGGAGGGAAGGGGGAGGGGAGGGGAGGGGAGAGAGGGGAGGGGAGAGAGGGGAGGGGAGAGAGGGGAGGGGAGAGAGGGGAGGGAAGAGAGGGGAGGGGGAGGGGAGGGAGGGGAGGGGGGAGGGGAGGGAGGGGAGGGGGAGGTGAGGGGAGGGGAGAGAGGGGAGGGGAGAGAGGGGAGGGGAGGGGGGGGGTGAGGGGAGGGGAGAGAGGGGAGGGAAGAGAGGGGAGGGGAGGGGGGAGGGGAGGGAGGGGAGGGGGAGGGGAGGGAGGGGAGGGGAGAGAGGGGAGGGGAGGGGAGGGGAGGGGAGAGAGGGGAGGGGAGGGGAGGGGAAGGGGGGAGGGGAGGGAGGGGAGGGAAGGGGGGAGGGGAGGGGAGGGAAGGGGGAGGGAAGGGGAGGGAAGGGGGAGGGAAGGGGGAGGGGAGGGAGAAATGGAGAAAGGAGTGAAACTACCTTTTGAAAAATTACTGGAAAATTTTCCAGACCTTTAAAGTCTCCAGATTGAAGTGCCACTGAATGAATTTGAATTTTAAAATAAATAAGTCAAACCAGAGTATCACAGTGAAATTCCAAAATGGGATAGAAAAGCACCTGAGAACTTCCAGAGACAAAAGGGTGCTATACAGAGGAATCAAATTCAAAATGAAGCTCTCAACAGCAACCCAGAACCTTAGAAGGTGCCATCAAACTGCTGCAGAGGTTAAATGCCTTGTAACCTAGAATTCTTTGTCCAGGGAAACCTTCAGCTGAGTGTGGGAATAAATTAATGGCACTTTCAGTTTTGCTAGGACTCAAACATTGACGCCTTCTGTACTATTTTTGGAAAGCTACTCAGGAAAGCCACTAAATTTCTCTTTCAAGAAAATGAGAGTGAAACAAAAAAAGAGAAATGAAGGGATCTGGGAGACAAGAAATCTAATCCCATGGGAGAACAGTAAGACTTGAGACTAAATTGTGCACAGGACTAGAGAGCGAACAGCCTCAACCCAAACAGGAGTGAGGGCAACAGGAGGAAAGGCTGAAGCGGGGTGTTTACAGCAAGCACGCAACAGCTGCCTGTGGGAGTCTGGAAAAATCTGGGGAGGCATCTGATAAATCTTTGACAGCCTTTGGGAAATCTGAAAATGAGAAGTTAGTATCACTAATCTCAATTTTCACATTTAAGTTATTCAACTCTTTAACCTTTGTGCTTACATGGCTATTTTACTGTGTCTTTCACTTACAAAACACGGCAAAAAAGAACCCTCAAAGATTAATAACACTGTTTTTAAATTATAAACTCAATATCATGCAAAACACACCATCGTATTTTCTGTATCACAATAATTCAATGAAATAATTTTCATGAATGTCCTTCTATGAAGACACACTATAGTTCCTTGGATAGAGTCCAATTTCTTTCATTTGTAGTCATATCATATTCACATTTCAACTTTTAATGGCCTGAAGAAAGTGCTATTTCAAGAAAATTTCAATGTCATGTAGTTCAGATCTGTATGTTCTGGTAAGATGAGACCTAATCTGCTAATCTGTTTCTATCTTGCTCTCAAGAAATCTTTAAATAAAGCAAAGCCTTTTCATCTTAGGTGGTTGCCTGTCTACCTGTTAATTCTTACACTGTCATTTTTGCCTTATTCGAATAATGTGAAACCTTTATAACCTTAATTCTTCTTTCCTGGCCCACTATAAAAATTCTAATAAATATCTCACAATTTTAAGTTATTACAAAGTGAGATAATCTCTTTTTCTAGACCAAACACCCTAAAACTTTCTTAGAAGTTCTGATTTTCTCATCTTTACACTATTATTTTTCATTGGTTATCTTTTTCAATTTTTTTTCTTACTGTGAAGATGAACTGGAACCCAATTTTTCATTAAGGAGCTAATTTATACAGATAAATGCAATTTATCTGTATGATTACTTAGCTGTTTTTGAAAATGAAGAAAAATGAATTAGTAAATGATTAATATTTAGGTTACTTTTCAAAATTCAACAATTCTTATTTGTGCTAGGTTTTTTGATATCTAAATAATTCTTTCTATTTTTTATAATTTCTAAGTATACTGACCTTTACTGAATTTCATCCTATACCAGGCTGTTTGTTCTTTGAATAGGGTATGCTGGTATAGGGTAGTCTTGTAAACATATATAAATATAAAACAAATACTTTAGGACAAGTTATTTTAAAACAAAATGCAGGAGATTCTTCAAAAGTAGTTATAAGACTATTTCCTTAATTTTTCATAAAGACATAAGGCAAAACACAGCTGTATATATAAAGTCATGAGTCCCATTTTTTGTGGCAGTAAATCTTCCCCCACACTTGTGCTTCCAATATAAAGCTGATAAAACTTTTACATTCGAGAGTCATAGGTTAAATAAAGGAAAGGAAATGTTTTTTGTCAAATAGGTAACCACTAACAAATCAAGTTACCAGCAGGAACTAACTTACCTTAATCAAATAAAACTAAAGAAACAGCCTTTCCGTACAAAAACGTCTAATATCTAAAGACTGTTTTCCTGTCTGGAAAATTGACACAAAATGTGTGAAATTGAAACGTTCTGCTTCTAAAAGGTTTGCCCAAAGAAAGAGTGTGGAAGTTCCAAGTTTGGTATGAATTACAGGGGGTGAAGGGCGGAGGAGGACCACAAAGGCCACATGTCAGTCTTCCTGGGCAGGACACTGCATTTTGAGCCCTCAGCAACAATTTCATAGTTGTAAGATTATGTTAAACAAATTAGGGGCAATAAGCTATTTCTTGCATTTTTGCTAGCTCATGAAAATAATTCTAAATACAAATAATAGCAAGGTTTAAATTAGTAATATCTCAGGGATATTTCTGAAATCTCGTTAAACTAGTATAGACATGTCACAGAGCTAAAGCATACACCAGTGGCTGAAATTCAAAATTACATATCAACCTTTACATTACATAAATCTCAATTCTAGTATTTCTTCTAAAAAGTAAACAGAACAAATAGGAATCAAATACATTTACTTTCAAATCTTACAATAGCAAAAATACAGCAGAAAAAGAACACATTTTTTTAATAGCACCATGTACAGATTTTCTAACTTACAACTCTCAAGGTAAATCTAAATTACTTTCAAGTCTTATAATAGCATCATCCAGGAATGGAGAAAAGGAGTTTTAAAGCACTATGGACAAATATTCTAGCTCAGAACTCTAGGAATAGTCTTTATTAGTGGTGCGTATAAATCATCTAGCAGAGTGCTTCCCTTATAGTAAGCAAACTAAATGATGTTGCTGTTAATTTGTTATTAGTATTATTATCATCTCTAACCTAAAAGGCTCTGCTATTCAAGAAATTCAAGAAACACTTATTTTTTGCTTTCCTAATTGAACTTTACTACTAATTTGTACTTATTTGTATTAAAAAAAATCTCAAACATTCTTAATTGTACTTTATTTTCATTATGACTACTCTTTAAGGACTTCAAATAGTTTAAACTGCTCAATAACAACAAAAACTCAAAAGACATTTATAAATACTTTTCTTTTGAAATTTATATCATCAAACATTAGATGGTAACATAAATGAAAAGGTTTTTTTGTGAAAATACACTTGACCACAATAGAAAATAATTTAAAGTGTTTATAGGACATTGTAAAGACAACAGGAAAAATACTAACTTCTATCTAAGAATCTTATATCATTTGATTCTGAAAATGACCTGAGTAATCAATCCAACATTATTTCATAATAGAATTTCTAAAAATGTAGTATGTTTCCACATAAATGCACTTATCTTACACAAAAGACACAACTTCAAGGACAAGGTATGAAAACTTGGCATATGCAAAATTCTTCATATATTCCAGATAAAGAAATAAGTAACTAATTAAAAAAACTACAATCAACTGGCACAAGAACAGAGCCACCCACCCTAACCCCTGGGCTGCAGGGAGCAGGGAGGCCCCTTACGGAGATAAATAGCCTCCCAGCCGCTCCTGCTCCAACGCGACTCCACCACTTTGGAGCAGCTGCCCGAGCCAGGCCACGCCCACAGCAACAGCGGAGATTAACTCCATAGCAGCCGGGCAGGAAGCAGAAGCCCTGTCTGCGCGCAGCTGCGCAGCACAAGCCACTAGAGGCCGCTGTTCTCCCAGGAGAGGAGGGCCACAAACCAACAAGAAAGGAAGTCCTTCCAGCCGTCACTCGTCCCAGTTCTGCAGACTATTCCTATCACCATGAAAAGGCAAAGCTACAGGCAGACAAAGATCACAGAGACAACACCAGAGAAGGAGACAGACCTAACCAGTCTTCCTGACAAAGAATTCAAAATAAGAATCATAAACATGCTGACAGAGATGCAGAGAAATACGCAAGAGAAATGGGATGAAGTCCGGAGGGAGATCAAAGATGCCAGAAAGGAGATCGCAGATATGAAACAAACTCTGGCAGGGTTTATAAGCAGAATGGATAGAATGCAAGAGGCCATTGATGGAATTGAAATCAGAGAACAGGAACGCATAGAAGCTGACATAGAGAGAGATAAAAGGATCTCCAGGAATGAAACAATATTAAGAGAACTGTGTGACCAATCCAAAAGGAACAATATCCGTATTATAGGGGTCCCAGAAGAAGAAGAGAGAGGAAAAGAGATGGAAAGTATCTTAGAAGAAATAATTGCTGAAAACTTCCCCACACTGGGGGAGGATATAATCGAACAGACCACGGAAATACACAGAACCCCCAACAGAAAGGATCCAAGAAGGACAACACCAAGACACATAATAATTAAAATGGCAAAGATCAAGGACAAGGAAAGAGTGTTAAAGGCAGCTAGAGAGAAAAAGGTCACTTATAAAGGGAAACCCATCAGGCTAACGTCAGATTTCTCAACAGAAACCCTACAGGCCAGAAGAGAATGGCATGATATATTTAATACAATGAAACAGAAGGGCCTTGAACCAAGGACACTGTATCCAGCACGACTATCATTCAAATATGACGGTGGGATTAAACAATTCCCAGACAAACAAACAAAAGCTGAGGGAATTTGCTTTCCACAAACCACCTCTACAGAACATCTTACAGGGACTGCTCTAGATGGTAGCACTCCTAGAAAGAGCACAGCACAAAACACCCAACATATAAAGAATCGAGGAGGAGGAACAAGGAGAGAGAGAAGAAAAGAATCTCCAGACAGTGTATATAACAACTCAATATGCGAGCTAAGTTAGGCAGTAAGGTACTTAAGAGGCTAACCTTGAACCTTTGGTAACCACGAATTTAAAGCCTGCAATGGCAATAAGTACATATCTTTCAACAGTCACCCTAAATGTTAATGGGTTGAATGCACCAATCAAAAGACACAGAGTAACAGAATGGATAAAAAAGCAAGACCCATCTATATACTGCTTACAAGAAACTCACCTCAAACCCAAAGACATGTACAGACTAAAAGTCAAGGGATGGGAAAACATATTTCAAGCAAACAACAGTGAGAAGAAAGCAGGGGTTGCAGTACTAATATCAGACAAATTAGACTTCAAAACAAAGAAAGTAACAAGAGATAAAGAAGGACACCACATAATGATAAAAGGCTCAGTCAAACAAGAAGATATAACCATTCTAAATATACATGCACCCAACACAGGAGCACCAGCATATGTGAAACAAATACTAACAGAACTAAAGGGGGATATAGACTGCAATGCATTCATTCTAGGAGACTTCAACACACCACTCACCCCAAAGGATAGATCCACTGGGCAGAAAATAAGTAAGGACACGGAAGCACTGAACAACACAGTAGAGCAGATGGACCTAATAGACATCTATAGAACTCTACATCCAAAAGCAGCGGGATATACATTCTTCTCAAGTGCACATGGAACATTCTCCAGAATAGACCACATACTAGGCCACAAAAAGAGCCTCAGAAAATTCCAAAAGATTGAAATCCTACCAACCAACTTTTCAGACCACAAAGGCATAAAACTAGAAATAAACTGTACAAAGAAAGCAAAGAGGCTCACAAACACATGGAGGCTTAACAACACGCTCCTAAATAATCAATGGATCAATGACCAAATCAAAATGGAGATCCAGCAATATATGGAAACAAATGACAACAACAACACTAAGCCCCAACTTCTGTGGGACACAGCAAAAGCAGTCTTAAGAGGAAAGTATATAGCAATCCAAGCGTATTTAAAAAAGGAAGAGCAATCCCAAATGAATGGTCTAATGTCACAATTATCAAAATTGGAAAAAGAAGAACAGATGAGGCCTAAGGTCAGCAGAAGGAGGGACATAATAAAGATCAGAGAAGAAATAAATAAAATTGAGAAGAATAAAACAATAGCAAAAATCAATGAAACCAAGAGCTGGTACTTCGAGAAAATAAACAAAATAGATAAGCCTCTAGCCAGACTTATTAAGAAGAAAAGAGAGTCAACACAAATCAACAGTATCAGAAACGAGAAAGGAAACATCACGACGGACCCCACAGAAATACAAAGAATTATTAGAGAATACTATGAAAACCTATATGCTAACAAGCTGGGAAACCTAGGAGAAATGGACAACTTCCTAGAAAAATACAACCTTCCAAGATTGACCCAGAAAGAAACAGAAAATCTAAACAGGCCAATTACCAGGAATGAAATTGAAGCAGTAATCAAAAAACTACCAAAGAACAAAACCCCCGGGCCAGATGGATTTACCTCGGAATTTTATCAGACATACAGGGAAGACATAATACCCATTCTCCTTAAAGTTCTCCAAAAAACAGAGGAGGAGGGGATACTCCCAAACTCATTCTATGAAGCTAACATCACCCTAATACCAAAACCAGGCAAAGACCCCACCAAAAAAGAAAACTACAGACCAATATCCCTGATGAATGTAGATGCAAAAATACTCAACAAAATACTAGCAAACCGAATTCAAAAATACATCAAAAGGGTCATACACCATGACCAAGTGGGATTCATCCCAGGGATGCAAGGATGGTACAACATTCGAAAGTCCATCAACATCATCCACCACATCAACAAAAAGAAAGACAAAAACCACATGATCATCTCCATAGATGCTGAAAAAGCATTTGACAAAGTTCAACATCCATTCATGATAAAAACTCTCAGCAAAATGGGAATAGAGGGCAAGTACCTCAACATAATAAAGGCCATCCATGATAAACCCACAGCCAACATTATATTGAACAGCGAGAAGCTGAAAGCATTTCCGCTGAGATCGGGAACTAGACAGGGATGCCCACTCTCTCCACTGTTATTTAACATAGTACTGGAGGTCCTAGCCACGGCAATCAGACAAAACAAAGAAATATAAGGAATACAGATTGGTAAAGAAGAAGTTAAACTGTAACTATTTGCAGATGACATGATACTGTACATAAAAAACCCTAAAGACTCCACCCCAAAACTACTAGAACTGATATCGGAATACAGCAAAGTTGCAGGATACAAAATCAACACACAGAAATCTGTGGCTTTCCTATACAATAACAATGAACCAACAGAAAGAGAAATCAGGAAAACAACTCCATTCACAATTGCATCAAAAAAAATAAAATACCTAGGAATAAACCTAACCAAAGAAGTGAAAGACTTATACCCTGAAAACTACAAGTCACTCTTAAGAGAAATTAAAGGGGACACTAACAAATGGAAACTCATCCCATGCTCGTGGCTAGGAAGAATTAATATCGTCAAAATGGCCATCCTGCCCAAAGCAATATACAGATTTGATGCAATCCCTATGAAACTACCAGCAACATTCTTCAATGAACTGGAACAAATAATTCAAAAATTCAAATTTGGTATGGAAACACCAAAGACCCCGAATAGCCAAAGCAATCCTGAGAAAGAAGAATAAAGTAGGGCGGATCTCACTCCCCAACTTCAAGCTCTAGTATAAAGCCATAGTAATCAAGACAATTTGGTACTGGCACCAGAGCAGAGCCACAGACCAATGGAACAGACTAGAGAATCCAGACATTAACCCAGACATATATGGTCAATTAATATTTGATAAAGGAGCCATGGACATACAATGGGGAAATGACAGTCTCTTCAACAGGTGGTGCTGGCAAAACTGGACAGCTACATGTAGGAGAATGAAACTGGACCATTGTCTAACCCCATATACAAAAGTAAACTCAAAATGGATCAAAGACCTGAATGTAAGCCATGAAACCATTAAACTCTTGGAAGAAAACATAGGCAAAAACCTCTTAGACATAAACATGAGTGACCTCTTCTTGAACATATCTCCCGGTCAAGGAAAACAACATCAAAAATGAATAAGTGGGACTATATTAACCTGAAAAGCTTCTGTACAGCAAAAGACACCATCAATAGAACAAAAAGGATCCCTACAGTATGGGAGAATATATTTGAAAATGACACATCCAATAAAGGCTTGACTTCCAGAATATATAAAGAGCTCACATGCCTCAACAAACAAAAAACAAATAACCCAATTAAAAAATGGGCAGAACTGAACAGACAGTTCTCCAAAAAAGAAATACAGATGACCAACAGACACATGAAAAGATGCTCCACATCGCTAATTATCAGAGAAATGCAAATTAAAACTACAATGAGGTATCCCCTCACACCAGTAAGGATGGCTGCCATCCAAAAGACAAACAACAACAAATGTTGGCGAGGCTGTGGAGAAAGGGGAACCCTCCTACACTGCTGGTGGGAATGTAAGTTAGTTCAACCATTGTGGAAAGCAGTATGGAGGTACATCAAAATGCTCAAAACAGACTTACCATTTGACCCAGGAATTGCACTCCTAGGAATTTACCCTAAGAATGCAGCAATCAAGTATGAGAAAGATCAGTGCACCCCTATGTTTATCGCAGCACTATTTACAATAGCCAAGAATTGGAAGCAACCTAAATGTCCATCGATAGATGAATGGATAAAGAAGATGTGGTACATATACACAATGGAATACTACTCAGCCATAAGAAAAGGGCAAATCCAATCATTTGCAGCAACATGGATGGAGCTGGAGGGTATTATGCTCAGTGAAACAAGCCAAGCGGAGAAAGAGAAATACCAAATGATTTCACTTATCTGTGGAATATAAGAACAAAGGAAAAACTGAAGGAACAAAACAGCAGCAGAATCACAGAACTCAAGAATGGACTAACAGGTACCAAAGGGAAATGGACTGGGGAGGATGGGTGGGTATGGAGGGATAAGGGGGTGGAGAAGTACGGGGGGTATTAAGATTAACATGCATGCGGGGGTAGGAGAAAAGGGAGGGCTGTACAACACAGAGAAGGCAAGTAGTGATTCTACAACATTTTGCTATGCTGATGGACAGTGACTGTAAAGGGGCTTATAGGGGAGACCTGGTATAGGGGAGAGCCTAGTAAACATAATATTCATCATGTAAGTGTAGATTAGTGATACCAAAAACAAAACAAAACAAAACAAAAGAAAACAAAAAAAAAAGGGCAGTTCCTGTGTGGTAACCTCCAATGAGTTCTACACAAGGGTATAAAGGGCATATAAAAGTGTAGGCAAAGGGTCTGTTTGCGTTTATACAGAAGATCAAAGCCTAATTGGGCTACCCCGAAAATGAACTAAGATAAGATATGAAAGAGAACTTCCAACATCAGCACTCTCTGGAAGACTCATGCCAGAAGATGATCATCAAAAAACCCCAACAAAGATCCACACACTGCTACAGCTGTAGATGCACTCATCCCACCAGTTCCTGGACTTGCCATGGGAATGAAGAAGGAGATATCTAAGCTGGCCTGTGCATACAGTAAAACAACAAATTTGACTGGATCTATACTGTTGGAACTCAACCAAGAATTAGGAGAAGTGCAAATTGTAGCACTCCAAAATCTTACAACTACAGACTATTTACTGTTAAAAGAACATAAGGGATGTGAACATTCCCCAGGAATGGGTTGTTTTAATTTGTCTGATTTCTCTCAGACTGTTCAAGTTCAGTTGGACAATATCCACCATATCATAGATAAGTTTTCACAAACGCCTAAGGTGCCTAACTGGTGTTCTTGGTTCCATTGGAGATGGCTGGTAATTACAGATATGCTTTGGTTATGTAACTATACTCCTATTATGTTAATGTGTGTACACAATTTAAGTAGTAGCTTAAAACCTATACATGCTGAAGTTACTCTACAAGAAGATAGGTCAAAGAAATAATCAATCTTCCCAGGTTATCTGCCACCTGCTACTTCTATAGCTTTTCTTCTTCCTTCCTAATTACAACCCTTAAATAGAATTCATGCCTCATATCAAATTTACCGAGTATCATAATTCTTCCAAGTGGTAAAGATATCTCAAGACAAATGCTGGGCATAGAAGCTACAGGGCATAAATATGCAAAGAAATAAAAAGCTAACCATTTCAAACAATAAGGCTTCTCTCTCACTTACCAACTTTACATTTCCCTGTATGGCCCCGGAAGATGACTGGTTAGCCAGAGACAGGTAAGATTCCTCAAGGGAGGAACAACCTAAGACAGGCACAGTCGCAGGGGGGTCATCAGGTGAGAAATTGGGGATCAACAGAGGTGAGGCTTAGAACCTCACCCCCCCCGTTCTGAGAGAAATCTTCTGCATATGTGGATGTTTTATTGCCCTTGTCTAGCTTGGATTAACACATAGTCTACAGGCACACACCTGATCACCTACATTTGCTCTCTTACAACACTAAACTATGTTTTCTACCTTTATCTTGTATCTACCTACCACTTCAGCATTTTATTAAAAATAATAATAATAAAGAGAGAAATCTGGTATCCACATATAAATCAAGTATAAAAACCAAATGAGTATTCATATTTGAACTGACTGTTTATAGTTCATAATGCATGAGCAAAACCGAAAGTTTCTGTGATGACTGCCCTTGTAATGTTCACTATGTAACTTATTCATTATGTAAGAATTTGTTCTCCATGTAAGAACTTGTTTGTTATGCCTCAGAAGAATGGAGACTGACGAAAATTAGGCTTGGGGTGGATTAATGATTGTGCATTGAGCACTGACTCCCCTATACAGAATTTTATTGTCGTTAACAACCATTTGATTAATAAATATGAGAGATGCCCTCACAAAAAAAAAAAAAAGGACAGACTTCCAATGGTAAAATAAATAAGTAACTGGGATGTAATGTATAGCATAAGGAATATAGTCAAGATATTGTAACAGCTTGGTAGGGTGATAGCTGGAACCTAGAATTATGTATATAAATGTTTTATCACTGTGTTGTACACTTGAAACTAATGTAAGGTAATACTGTGCGTCAACTACCCTTCAATAAAAAATAATTATCTAAAAAAAAAAAAAAAAAAAAAAGAACAGAGCCACCGACCAGTGGAACAGAATAGAGACTCCAGGTATTAACCCAAACATATATGGTCAATTAATATACGATAAAGGAGCCATGGACATACAATGGGGAAATGACAGTCTCTTCAACAGCTGGTGTTGGCAAAACTGGACAGCTACATGGAAGAGAATGAAACTGGATCAGTCTAACCCCATATACAAAAGTAAATTCAAAATGGATCAAAGACCTGAATGTAAGTCATGAAACCATAAAACTCTTAGAAAAAAACATAGGCAAAAATCTCTTGGACATAAACATGAGCAACTTCTTCATGAACATGTCTCCCTGGGCAAGGGAAACAAAAGCAAAAATGAACAAGTGGGACTATATCAAGCTGAAAAGCTTCTGTACAGCAAAGGACACCATCAATAAAACAAAAAGGCATCCTACAGTATGGGAGAATATATTCATAAATGACAGATCCAATAAAGGGTTGACATCCAAAATATATAAAGAGCTCACACTTCTCAACAAACAAAAAGCAACTAATCCAATAAAAAAATGGTCAGAGGAGCTGAATAGACAGTTCTCCAGAGAAATTCAGATGGCCAACAGACACATGAAAAGATGCTCCACATCACTAGTCATCAGAGAAATGCAAATTAAAGCCACAATGAGATATCACCTCACACCAGTAAGGATCCCCACCATCCAAAAGACAAACAACAACAAATGCTGGAGAGGTTGTGGAGAAATGGGAAGCCCCCTACACTGCTGCTGGTGGGAATGTAAATTAGTTCAACCATTGTGGAAAGCAGTAGGGAGGTTCCTCAAAAAAGTAAAAATAGAAATACCATTTGACACAGGAATCCCACTCCTTGGTGTATACCCAAAGAATACAACTTCTCAGATTCAAAAAGACATATGCACCCCTATGTTTGTCGCAACACTTTTTACAATAGCCAAGATATGGAAGCAACCTATGTGTCCATCAGTAGATAATTGGATAAAGAAGATGTGGTACATATATACAATAGAATACTATTCAGACATAATAAAGAAACAAATCCTACCATTTGCAACAACATGCATGGGGCTGGAGGACATTATGCTCAGTGAAATAAGCCAGGTGGAGAAAGACAAATGCCAAATGATTTCCCTCATTTGTGGAGTATAACAATGAAGCAAAACTGAAGGAACAAAATGGCAGCAGACTCAGAGACTCCAAGAATGAACTAGTGGTTACCAAAGGGGTGGGGTGTGGGAGGCAGGGTGGGGAGGGAGGGAGAAGGGGACTGAGGGGTATTATGTTTAGTACACATGGTGTGGGGGATCACGGGGATAACTGTGTATCACAGAGAAGGGACATAATAGATCTGTGGCATCTTGCTGCATTGATGGACAGTGACTGCATTGGGGTGTGGGTGGGGACTTGATAATATGGGTGAATGTAGTAACCACATTGTTTTTTCATGTGAAACCTTCATAAGAGTGTATATCAATCATACCTTAATAAAAAAATAAAAAAACAAAAAGAATCAACCTACAGTTGGAAGCATAATACTCTTCGGGATAAAACATAAGTTTTATATACAACTGTTAACCAGATGAAAAAGTTGTTCCTGAAGGAAGAGTGGGGGCACATTCTACTCCTTATAAAGCAGTGAAACATTTACTTGTGAATAAAGATTTGGAAAAACTTACCCAACTCTAACAAACATTCCCAGTGAATTTACAGCCTAACCTTCAAAGAATAATATGATTGCAGCTCCATAAGCAAATGAACAGAGTGAATCAATGTTATTCTTTGCAGTTTTCTTTGCAGTATTTTAATTATTAAATTATACACTATTTCTTTTCCTATAAACATTTCTATAGAATCTACCTTGACCAGATTCATAGTGTAATCAGAGTGCAGAATACTGTTTTTGTGGAATGCATCTGGATATCTGATTCACCAGGACCTAAAGGGAAGCCAACTTTCAGGACTCTTCTTCCTCAACAGCCAGCAGTTCAAATTCTAGGTTCACACACAGAAGACACACTCTGAGCTCTTAATTTAAATACACTGAGTCAAGGCAGATAATGTAAGCGCTTGGAGCAGGACAGGCAGGATTTATGTCAAACTAGCAAATGGCACAACTGAAAACCTACTGCTTGCTTCCAGATCATTACTGCTAGTGGGGAATACAAGCCCAGAGTCAGCAATTATTCCCATTTAGCGAAAGGAATTAGAAACTTAATTTACATGCAAAACTTCACTGAAATTGTAAGGTTAGAAATATCTTCTGAATTTTAAATACCATGTGGCCAAATAAAACACCTCTCTAAACATTTCTGTCCAGAATCACCAATTTACAACCATAGCTTTAAGGCAGTAACTTACTTTAAAAACCCAAATTCTGGGTCAGTGACAGAAAATATCAGTTTAACCAAATTTTTTTGTATCCTATTTACTATGTAAAACATATGTTATTTGAACTCAGATCTTAATATTTATTTTTTCAAAAATAAACCCACAAAAACTAATCTTTAAAAGAACCAATTCTTTCAAGAAATATTTTTACTGGTATATGTTTAAACCTAACCAATGCTATACATAGAAAGTAAATAAAATTATTTTTCAACTTACTTTGATTTAGAGAAAACAAATAAAATATACAAGTACATAAAAGCATATTTTAACACCCCGAGCATAACAAAGTACAAAAGAAAGACACAGTTAATCTCCTGTGATGCAGCTTCTTCTCCTACAAGTGCTCACCTAAGGATGCATAAGCAGATTCTGCCTCCTGATGTAAGTCTGCAGAATCCAAATCTCTGTTTACTTTCAATGTCTGTCAGGACGAAGGTAAAGTGCTGTCCAACTTGATTCTGAGACACTCTACAATACAGTAATATTGTTAAGACTTTAAGCCTTGTACGAGAATTATCTTAAAGAAAAACAAAAGCAAGAATATATCTTTACGGGGCATTGGTTTTACCTTGCAATCAGTTAGTTCTCAAAGTTAGAACTATGTCCTAAAAGTATAAGGAGTTTGAAATGTGTGAACCAAATCACAAGTCAAATATCAAAGTAAGTTGTAACACTTTATAGGCTGAGCAATTGAGCACCTACTACTCCCTTACTAGGGAATCATAAGATGTCTTGGCGTCAGTTTTCACATGGTAAAACTAGAAATACTTACAAAATATTTCATAAATTATGAAAATATCAGTACAGAAACTAGGTAAGTCCTGGACATGGTGACTGAGTCTGCTCAGCTGTAGGCTCTCTTTCCTGATTATTCTAACACTACTTAGATAGCAAATCACGCTGCTTTAGACCATAAGGGCAGCCACCACCAACTCTGCGAGTAATTGCTTCTTCTGCTGACATTCTCACCAGGAACATACTCCACAGATTACTACTGGCTTTTGTTTAGCATGCTCCTCTACAGCCACCCTTACACTGAGAATAAATATCCAAGCACGATGTAAGAATGCAATTTCTACAAAAAAAGATACTGCAAGGAATTGTAGCTCATTCTGACTAAGGATCATAGTGCCACAATTGTGGCACATGGCAGTGTAAGGTGCATATAAATCATTACACTGAACCTTTATTACTATTTAAAGTATATAAATATATTTCCTGTTACTGGCTATAATCTTGCCATTAGACAACCATAAGTAAACATCGGCTTCCTTGCCCCAAGACAAAATATCCATGACATCTGAATTTTGGCTTTGAAATAAACACAGAAATTATGTAAAAGGAAGCAAGTTACTTTATTACTAGTGTGTCAATATTACAAATTGTTTTCAATTGTCAGGAAATACTGCATTCAAATGTTGAACACTTAACAAATACCCTTTTAAATGGACAGTTGTTTTTACAAACTTTACAAACTTTAAAAACAACTTCTAGTGGCTCATGTGCCCAGTGGTGCCCAATGCTCACATTGTACTTGCACAGCTTTTCCTCCTTTAGTGTATCTTTACTACTAATTTGAAAATTGCAACTTCAGCAAGTACTGGATCCCCCAGAAGGAAGTAAAACAAGGTGTCATTCATCATCAGTGCTTATTAGTATCAGCCCATCACTCAGAAGGCATTATCTTTAATGTTACAAAATTTCAGATTTTTATTAATCCTTACTTTAACAAAATATTTTCCTAAAATAAATTTTCTTTTAAAATCCCTTCATACTATACTCTTAAGAAAACTGATAATAGGGTGTGAAAATCACATGAAAAACAATAAATGATCTGTTATTATGCTCAAAGGACTATATATTCTGTGAAATTCCAACTACACACAGGTAATACTCTATTCATTCAGCATTTGTTCAGTAAAATGCAAACATAATGAGATTTTCAAAAGTGCTAGGAGGGTTTCCCTGTAGCCCCCATAATATTGCACTATTTCTATAAAGCTATTCTTGGGAGACATCTAGCCAGGAGTTTTACAATATCACACAGATGGTCTTTTCAATCAGGGTGAAGGGAGATAGAAGCCAGGATACATACATCTAATTTTAAAAGACACAATTCTAAGGCTCTGATCAAGGACATGGTGATATTTTTCCCTGCTTGTGCTTACAATATGCACCTGAAGTACAAAAGGGAGAAATGGAACCGCAAGACTTGTCCTAACTGGCCACAGTGGAGAAAACAAAAGATAATAATTCAGAATGGTTATTATTTCCAAATATTATTTAATTTTGAACCTCTAGCCTGCTTTGTTAGAAGCAGTGAAAAGAGTCCACTTCATTAAAAAAGACACATGTGATAACTCTAAAGTGCTCACTAAAAGGGGCTCAAGTTATTCTAAATGACTCATACTGTACCTGTCAACGTCGAAGGGGAAGCAGAACTTGGGCACAGTCTGTAGTACCTCCTGCAAATGCAAGTTAAAAAACATTTTAGAATATTTTTAAAGATGCAGTTAAAATATTTTTGAGATATTTTTCTAGGGGAAAAAATACATTTTGTTTTTTAAGAAAAATAACAAGTTCCTAGACTGAAATAATTGATGATTAGAAAGGAATTAAGTGTGTGCTTTGGCAGATTGCACTGACAATACCATAGAACCCCCAGGAGGGGACGGCCTGGCCTGAAGGGTATTAACACCCTTCACATCCCCGCTGGGATTCCCTTCAACAAGGCCATATGGATTCTACAAGAAGCACCACACCATATGGGTTAGCTGCTTGTACCACAGACTAGCCACAGGGACTTCTGACAGATCCTGGCTCAAAGATATAAATGTTGTTTCAATTAAAATGCAGGCCGAGAAAAGGGAATGAAGTTGGCAGCAGAATGAATTACTGGGAGGTTTAACAACTCTGCATGTCCCACCGTACAAAGGTTTTTTAAAAAAAGGACTTTCTATAGGTAAAAAAAACACATTTATATATTTCAACTAGGTAAATTCAACAACAGTAACACAAAGTTTTATCTCAAATAACACTCTTTAAGAAATGTGTATCAAAAACAGCTCTTAAATTTAAAACAACATAGCTTCTCTTCTGTGTACTTTCATTTATAATGGCCTAATATGAAGATCAATGTTTTAATGAAGTATAGAAATAACCTGATTGATTTTGAAACCTGCAAGTGATATTAGTCATTGTAAATAATTTAAAAAGATTTTAGAAATCACATGTTAACAATGACAACAAAATGCAAATAATTGTCACTCATGTGGCAAAAAAGTATTGAAGAACTATTTTGTCATATATGGAAAACTTGAAATTAGCTCTGATTCAGTTGAAGATAACATCATACAAGTCCAGGTGATTTTACAAGACAAAGCAGCAATTATGAGGATGTTCCTAATTACAGAGAAAAAAGAGCAAGTATATTGATGCAGTAGCCACCCCACCAAAAAAAAAAAAAATCCAGTACCACGTGGCCAATAAAACTAAACCCAAAAAATCATCAATACATGAATATTTATATCCTGTCCAGAAACACAGGATTGAGTGGTTTAAAGGAGAATTTCTCACATTCTTTCAAAATGTAGACTGCAGTAAGGTATTCATTAAAAAATAAAACACTGTAAACTTCCAGTGCGAACACCTAAAAGCGCATCCAGCCCTAAGTCCCTGATGCAGGAAGAAAAGCAACAGTAAGGCCTCCTCAGTCTTCAGGGCAGGGCACCTGCTTTGTTGGTGAACATGTGCCTCTACTTTGGCATGAGCACAGACCCCAGACTTAGAAAAAGCTAGCCTTTCTACCTGAAAATATTTTGTCACATGTTATTGTTGAAAGAGTTGCTAAACTTGCAATAATTTAAATTATTTCAACTGAAAGCAGTTTATTACGAGAACAGTTCCTCTGAGGATGGCTAGTCCTCACCTTGTGCTGCAGAAAGTGAAGCCAGTCACACTGAGCACTAGCTGTCCCCTCTGAATGCTGCTCATAGAATTTCTGTAACAATAAAGATGTATATTCAAAATTGTCTGCTTCTGAATATACCCAAATTCCTAACATATTTTACATCAATTTTAAGATTCAAATTAAGAAGACTTTCCTGTGAGTTGCTCAGGCTTTCACACTCCCCTCCTCCACAGGCAACACGCACACACGGCTGCGAAACAGCTTCAGTGCGTCCCAACTGGCAGAAGCGTCCCTCAGGGGACACGTTTTTAAACCTCCGCACTCTTTAAAATTCAGCCAGCCAGCAGGTCTATAGACTAGTGTATAAACAGTGTAGACAAAAAACCCTCTCTGCTTATGTCGGTGACAAAGCAGCCCAGCAGTTGGCCGTCTCTCCCCTGACAGTATAAGCCGGGTTTACACAGATCAATAGCTGGAAGCCCTACCTAGCTCCCAGGGCTGGTTTTCTTCCTTAATTACAGGTGCTACTCAAACTGAAGTTAAAAAAGAAAAGACAGACAGCTGGAGGAATAAAATACATGTGAAGAGTTTTTTCTATCTTTTTAGCAATAATGCTAATTGTAAATTGTACTTAGATATTTACTGGAAGTGTTCATAAAGTCTGACATTTCCATTATACAGTGTTTTTTTTATCACATGCATGTGCGCCCCCACACACACACGCAATTCTAGATGGGCATCCACAGATTATGTGAAAGGTTTAAGATAATACTCTTCAAAAGTTACAGTTCTTTGTTTCCTACAGGCTTTTGTTTTTATGAAATATTTAATTTCCTTAGCCAAGAAAAATTATTTGGGTTTTCAAAACCTCTTAATTTTCTAATATTTATACAAAAAGAACACACTAACATGTCGAATGTTAAAAACAGAAATAACAGAAATTAGGAATAGCAAAATACAAGGGTCAATAACAAATACACCTGCATATGCCCTAAAAACAACATATCTCCTAAAACATATCTCCTAAACACATCATATAAATAACTGGAAACAAAGATTGATGAAAATTCATTCATTTGTGGTTTTTTTTTGGTCCCATATTCTGAATCTATACTAACAGGCATTACCATCAAATTGATCTGGCAAAAGAGAGTAAACTACTGGTGTCAGAGTGGTATATTACCAGTTAGAATTATAAGTTGGTCAAACAAAAGGGGAAACAGCATTTAAGAATACCTTTTAAAAATTAAAATATGTGAAGTTTACCTCCTGATTAAAATTTCAGTAACTACAAAGGTCTTAGAATTTCTCTGAGAAAAATCTAAGATGAAAGGAGATATGTCATTGTTGATGTCAGCAATCCATTTCCCTCTTTCTGAACTACTTCATCTCTGACCCAGTACTGAAACTGGGGTACTCTGAAGTTCCATATATTCCTCTCTTCCATACTTAATAAAGTGTATCTGCCTAGGCAATTTGATCTGTACCCAAGGGTTCAACTGTAACTACCAAATCTCTTGGTCTCATACTTTAGATATTTCTGTGAACTTCAGGATTTTATATCTACTCTCTGGTACCAGTTTCTGGATGTTCCCCCAGACATATCAAATTCTGAATGTGCAAAACTGAAGTCATTCTTTTAGTTATAGTTCTTATCACCTAGAATAGCAGCACTATCTGCCGAGTAACTCAACCAAAAACGTGGCAGACCCCTTTCCTTCCCTGACCCTCATATGCACCCAATCATTCATCAAGTCCTGTTAATTCAACTTCATGGCTACCTTGCCCCAGCAGTTCTCAAGGGGAGGGCAAAAAGGATTCCTAGAAAGATCAACACACATTTGACTGCCTACACTATAGACCCATTAGGGTCTTGACTCTTAACTTGGTTTGAATAGCACCTATAATTAAGAAATAAGACTAACTTTATCAATAAGCTTAATATATGTAAGAAATAGTTATTCTTTCAGCACAAAAAGTGATACGGTAGACTTGCTCAGGGACTGATTAATTCAACACCCTCCTGGAGGACTCTGGAGTCTTCAATCCTGCTCTGCTATCTGAGCTCGTTGGGTGTGTCCTCAGCTATCTCCATACATGGTCACAAAATGAGCTGCCAGAGGTCAGCACAGCCCGCGGAGACAGTGTGCAGAGAAAGCTGCATCTCTTCTGTGAGTCTTTTTCTATCAGTCAGAAAACTTTTCCCAGAAGCCCCAATGGATGATTTTCCATTATATATAATTAGCCAAAAAGGTCACAGCCACTCCTAAACTAATCACTGGCAAGGGAAATGGTTATCCATGCCTGGCTTACCTTAGACTACTTAGAGGAAAAGTCAGAATTCAAACCCAATCACTATCTGCTAACCATGACACGTGTAATTATAAAAAGGGTTGAGTGAGGTGTCATATTTACTTGACTCCTCACAATAATTTAATCAGATAAGAATCAAATTTATGCCCAAGGTTTCAGGGAAAATATAAAGCAATTTTATGGCATAGGGTAATTTTCAATTATCCATAATTTTATTCATTTAATTAACACTTTCAAAATCATTTTGTAACATGGGGGCTATTTGTCAGATTTAACCAAATTTTTCACAAAGGCCATCAGTTTCTAAAAAGATGATTACTTAATTTTGAATATTATCTCCCAAAGTAAATGAGAAATTAATACATATATTCAATCTATTTGTGCTTTACACATGGAAATGATAAGCTTTTTTTTCCCTAAGGAAACATGCTCTGAGTTACTTCATCACAAGCAGGTAGCCCCGTGCAGAGCTGAGATTCCCCAGCTGTGCACTGAGCTGTCCAGGACGCCACAGGAACTCACAGAGGCACTGCCAGATGCTTAACGTTTACAGCCGTCCTAACAGGGTAATTAATTCACTATGCATTTTATTAAAAGGTATAACTACATTAACATGGTACTTACACATATAACAACTCCTTTAAACATCTTCTGATTTTTTTAAAGAAATTTTTTAAACTGAGAGAATCTATTTTAAACTTAGAGTCAAGTTATAACTGACAATAACTGAGCCCACTGTGGGATTTTTCTCTTGGCTTTTATTTTATTTTTACATACTATTTCAATTGGAAATAAATTCTTCTTTCATCCTTCCTCCTAAATTAGGAGAAGCACTGTAATTCTGTGAACTCTGACACTAAAATCTTTGAGACTCTCAACTGTAATGAAGTTATTTTTCACTCTCAAAAATTAAAAATGATTTTTTAATTGGCAGATTTAAATAACTGCCATGATGCAAATACAATGTGCTATAAAAAGAGCTATGGTGATGAAATACAAGTATCGAGGATTCTGGTTCTATGTGTATCAGACAGGTCACGAGACCTCTGCAGTCTATAATTGACCCCTGTCATTTAATCCAATGCCAATAAAAAAGCCTAGATTCAAAGAAGGACACTGATGTTACGAAAAATATGCATATTTACAATTAGATAGGTGGTTTGCCTGGCAAATGCAAGGTACATAGATTTCCTTCATTAATTTAAGATAACAAGAAGCATTTAAAAAGCATTAAAGTAAGGTGTGTGTGTAGATATATACATGTGTGTATATATATATATATGTGTGTGTGTATATACATATATATATGTATATAAACAAATGGGTTTCCAACATTTTTGGCAAAAAATTCTATTATGAACTGCCTGCAAATTTTTATCCCTAGATTAACACTAACTTCTAATCAAGGATTTGAATATCAATTACCCAACTCAAAGAAAAAGCCATTTAGGAAGACTTGCTATTTTTTTTTCCCCCAATATCATATAACCTCCCACCCCTTTTACACTAATATGTTTATAATTTGCCTCATTCACCCCTTTTAACTAGTAACATTTTCTAGATCAAAGGAAATATATAGTAAGATAGAATACTTTGTTTTGCATTTTTTGCCTATATTTATTTGCATTTATATATACTAAGGCATTTAAAAATGAATATCAATCATTTAAATCAAGATAAGAAGAAATAAATAGGAAAATGATCTGATTTTTAGGAAGAAATAAGTTTTATGTCAGTCAATTGGCCAGCTACCATGACTCCAACCCACAGTCAGATGCGATGGAGAGCAAAGGAAGTATGAGTCCTGAGTTTAGATCATTCAGAAGTAAGTGCACACAAAGTCACAGAAGACAAGAAAGGACTAAGGAAGTATTCCACCATCGGGAGACTGAGAGATGCACAGGAAGATGTGGTACCTACATGCAACATCTTATCCTGGAGTGGACAATGGACCACAAAGATTTTGTTTCCTTCTATAAAGGCAATTATTGGGATAAATGGTGAGATTTAAATGAGGTCCTAGGATTAGATAATAATATTATATAAATATTAATTTTCTCATTTTGACAGTTGTTCTGTGATTAGGTAGGAGAGTGTCCTTGTCTTTCAGGAAATACACAATAAAACGTTGAGGAGTTTTCAACTTAACTTCAGTTGATTCAGATGGGAAAGAACAAAAACAAAACACGTACATACACATGTGTATCAGGACAAGAATGATAAAGCAACTGTGGTAATAATCTGAACAACTGGAAATCTGGGTGAAAGGTATATAGGATGCACTCTTCTTCCATCATTTCTCTGAATTTAAAATTATTTCAAAACGAGAAGTTCAAAAAATAAAAAAGTGGTGCGTGCCCACATGCTACCAGGCACATGCACTCAGAGGCAGACCAGGTTGAGTGCAGGGTGCTCTGGGGTCAGGCAGCTGGCCTGAGTTGCGGCTCTGTGGCTACGGTCTATGCAGGCAGCCGCCTCGCCCAGAAAACAGGCAAAGGTTACTACCTATCTTACAGGACTAACTGGGGATTTACATGAAGATGTAAGTCAGAATTAAGTAAAAGTCCATGTAAAATGATTATACAATGTTAAGCAGATTTAAAAACCTTCAGCAACTGTTAGCTCTTTTATTAATTAGTTACGTGTTTTAAGAACTCTCAAATGTCATATGAATTCCAAGAAGATATTTATTCAACAAATACTTACTGAATAACTACATTTAAGGTCCTGTGTCCAATGACCTAAGCCAAAACATTAACATATTGACATAAAAAATGAAAAATATTATACTGAATAACATATCTGACTCCTTTGAAATTTTAATGTATGTAACATAGGCACATATTGACATATATATATAGATCTATACATTTGAATATATTCAACTCCTTCTGTTTGACCAACACAGCAGAAGCAGAATCTGCAACCATGTTTCTGTGCTGTCTGATGGCTTCTGTCTGTACAGGAGTTTACTTTGGGCTACCATTGGCTACTTTCTTTGAACTAAAAATATCTTCAGAGTCATGCTAGCAGACCTTTTTTATTTAAGGGATGGTTATTAATAAAATTCCTTTCCATGTACTTTATCCATCCACTTAATAAAGGTTACTTACCAACTCTGTGTATAATGCACTGACCAGCTTGAGGAATGAAGTTATCTTCCACAGCCTCAGATTAGGCCTTTTCTTCAACTGTCCTGGCTGAAACACTGTTCCCTTAGAAAACATACCTTTTTCTACAACTGTCCTCTGTTACAGAATTGTTTTCTATTTTCTTTAATTTTGAGGCACTCTCTCTTTGCTGTTTGTTAATCTTTATGGTTTTCCCCAGTCTCACAGACTAGTGGACCCTTGATTCACATCACTTCTCTTATTCTTCATACCTAAGCCATGTGCACTTAATCTGTCATGATGTTCACGCAAATATTCTCCATTCACAGTGAAGCTCACATGCTGGAGAACTGATTTTTTTGTTACCAATTAACAAAGAGATCTTCCAGAGTACTAAATTACAATTATCTGTTTTTTCAGGATCTACTTTGAACCTGGTTCAGAACTATACTGAGCAGCTTAATTTTCCCTAGATAGTGAATCCTGTGTTAAAACAGATGGGAATCTTGTCATTTGTTCTTTAAGAAACAACAGAACCTTTAGTTTTAGAGCATAAATCAGAGACCCTCCACTTTAAGTGTTTGAAAAATCTTTAGATGGCTATTATATGTTGAGAGCAATGGTAAATGTATTAATTTTTTTCTATGCCTTGAAGGTCCTTGGAGCCTGTAAGATTACCTAGTAGAAAGGCAAATCAAGGTGTATTTTAGAAGTTTAGAAAAATCATGATTGTCTGGTTAGCTTTTGGGAGGCGTTGTCTGGAAGAATTAAATTATAATTACACAATTATAAAATGTAGACTGTTCTATGAAGACTATTAATTTTAAGAGGTATAAAATCTAATCAGTACTAACTCAATATTTCAAACTCAATGTGAACTTATATGAATAACTAATGTTTATGCATATTCATTTAGCAAATATTTAATGTGTGAATAGCAATCACAGATTATCACAATATAATGTAAGAAGAAACTGGTGGAAAAAGTAAAAATTACCAGGGAGACTAGCAGATAGACATGTAAACAAATTTAGAAAGGGTACTTCTGCATGTGGTCAAATTCCCAAGGGAAGAATCAGATGCAAACAGAGGAACAAAGAATAACAAGCTGGCCAGGCTACAGCAGGAGGACTGGGAGATGCCCCAGAGCCAAGGCGGCCTTCCCATCACAGGAAAGAACATGTATAAAGAAAGATCTGGAGATCAGAACAAGTCCAAAGTTTGGAAGAATGATAAGAGAATGTGGCTTCAGTAATAAGCAGGGGATGGAGTGTAAAGACTTTGCCAATTAGGGAGTTGGAACTTGATGCAAAGTAGGGAAACAATACTTCCTGGGTTGCCCAGAACACTTTATATGTATCTTGTCAGTATAATTATTAAGAGCATTCCTTTTCATTCTTAAAAGTGTCCAAGTTACAGTTTGTTGTAATAGAAACAAAATGGAGGTAGCCGGGGGTTGTGGAGTGAGGTGGGGGCACAGAGAGTACATAGCCAGGAGCAGCAAGAGGGGACAATCTGGAGTAAGAGAGACAGGCTATACCTGTAAAGGACTGTGGGTTACACAGGAGTATGCACCTTTCAGAATTCATTCCATCATGCACTTGAGATCTGCATTGCACCATTAGAAATTAGCAGTCAAAACTAAATTAATAAATGAGTATAGCAGTTTGGACGATGAGTCATGCTCACCCTACCTGAGAGAAATAGGGAAGCTTTGAAGAGCTTAAAGCAAGGTGAGGACATGATTGGCTTGAAGTTTAGGAAGATCACTGTGGCTGTAGTATGCAGAATCAATTTAAAAAGAGTAAGACTGAAGACTGGGAAATCAGAAAGAAGACTTTCACAATATTCGAGGTGAGTGGTGGTGGCCTGGAGTAAGACAGCTGCAGCAGAAATGCAGCAACCAGCTCAAAATTAAGGAGATGCAAGAGTAAAAATGGAGATATCCAGGAGGTAGTTAGACATCACAGCTGGGGCCCCAGAAGGAGAATCTGACTAGATGAAGACAAAGGATCCAAATGGCACTGATCAACAGATAGGGAAGCCATGAGAAGACAGGACTATCATTCTCTATTGTTATGGAAGCTCAATATTATTCTTCATAAGTTTTTGCAAAATATGTTTTTTATTGAGGTACAATGTAATGCACAAATCTTACTGTGCAGCTTGATGAATTCTGACATGTGTACATACTCATGTAGCCTTCACCCAACATGTTTTTATATTCCCCTCAACCAGCAACTTTATTACAATATTCCCAACTCACAACATCACTAAATTTTCTCATATAATGACGAAAACCTATCATATCTCTACTTTCCTAATGATTTGTATCAAGATATAGGTTATAGAGTATTCAACCACTTCTGGCATTTTAATCACAATATGACATTAGTCAGTAACCAGAGATCAATGAAGTTAACAGTGAACCAGAAAGTCCCAGTTGTTATAATTGATCGAGTGGCACAAATGAATCTCTAAAATCTCCATGGGTTTATTCAACTTTGGAATTTCCCCTAATGTCTAACCAGCACCTGGCATATCACTCATGCTCTGAAAAAATGTGTCCTACTCATGTGAGATGACCCTGTTTCAGCACCACAAGATCAACTGGCCTTGGGGACAGTTCAAGGAAATCACTTTAGAGTCTGCATACATTCTTTTTTATTATCTTCCTAAATAAAGATATGATACTAATGATTGCTTACTCTGTGCCAGGTTTTGATCTAAGCACTTTATATATACTATCTCATTTAATCCTTACAACAACCCATTTCCTTCCCTTTTATATGTGAAAAAAATAACAACAGAGGTAAAACAGACTGTCCAAAGTCACACAGCTAGCAAATGTCAGTCAGGATTTGAACTCAGTCTTTAATTGTAATCATTATTCCCCACCCTATGTAATTTTGTTTGTTTGTTTTCATATAGGTTCCAATGCATAATCAGAGATGCCTAAACCTGAGGCCCACTTGGTCTCTACAGAGTGGATACTGTCCATTACATGAAGGGTTAAGATTAGACAGTTAATACTTCAGAACCAAAGCTCAACTCCACATACGGAAAAATACAGGACTCCAGGATGTGAGGGGGCATGGGAGGAGAGATGGGGTGATACGTGTATCACCAGTGTGGGTCTTACCAGCCCTAGGCTGTTCTATTCCCTTGAAATTAAGTCCTGGGGCAAAAAAAAAAAAAAATGGAACCAGTGCTACTTGTGTCTGTAAGTGTTTATTACTATGAAGAACATTAGGTTTACAGTAAGAATACCTTACTCTTTTCAAATAGCAGGCGTATAAGTAAGGGCTTAAGTTGATTCTTTTTCAGATGAGCAAAACACCAAATAATTAAATTTGAAGCATATTATTTAAAATCTGAAAAATCGTATGTCACATATCCAGAACTAGGGTCATACCAGAACAAGTGAATAATACTAGAGTAACAAAGGCAGGATGCAGTTAAACGAAGTTAATAATAATAGAGGAATTTAGGGTTGGGAGCGTATTTAATTATCTTAGGCTCAAGAGTGGGAATCTGCAGACAGGTCAAAGCTGTCTTTGAGTGGGAAGGTCTACTGAGTGGGAAGATAAAGACGTGGAAAACTGTAACTCAGAGGGTGAATACTCTGGAGTCAGTTACACCTTTTGCGATTCTATGCAATGAAGGTTTCTAGGCATTTTTTAATCCCCTTCAATTTAATGCAGGAACAAAGCACTAATTAAAATAAAACCTTATTTGAATATGGTTAGTAAGCAGAACTAAAAATCAAGTATCCAGAAGCTGTGATATTTTTTTTTAGGTTACCTTAAGTTACACTAGGTTTTTCCTTTATTAAAAAAAAAAGCATATACGCCTAATTTTTAATATGTTAAACTACAATTAAATTTGAAGTCTTTCTTCTAAGTAGAAATATTGTGCGCTGTTATTTTGTGAGCTTATTCGACCCCAGCCATTATAGAACATCAACCTGTTGGAATAAAAATTAAGTTCACTCTCCCGCTGATGTAATTCTGGCCTCTTGCTGAGACTGTACGTAAAGGTGCCCATTTGGGTCTTAGGTCTTGGAATGCAGAGCTCTTCCTAGGGGAAACCGAACAGTGAACACTGGTTCTTTTCACACACAGGAAGCCACCAAACAGGCCTCACCAAACAGCAGTGAGTTTGATCACACCTAATTGAGTCCACTTTGGCATAAATGACCTTAAAAGAGAAAACACAATTTCCTGAATCTCTTGTAAAAGATTTTTCTTAATAAACCAGAAACCAAATATATAAATATATAGTTATTTGATAAACTTTCTCAGTTAAGAATCAGTAACTCTCTTGAATAAATTATTCTTTATAATAAATTACTGTATTGGAATACATGGAACATAACAAGTAATTATAAAAACAGGAGTGACTTATTTGTACAAGCAAATTAAGGAAAATCCTGTAAAGCAGGATTCAACCTTAGGTCAGATAAAACATAGAACTAACACAGTTTTTCCTTTCACTGTAAATGTTCTTGGAAGCATGAACCCACCCAGCAAGCCTCTGCCACTTCTTGCTGTTGAGTCTTCTCAGCCTGATGCCATCAGTGACCTGATTTCTACATTAAACAGCCTTTTTCCCAGATGTCTTATATTTGACTTCTCTGCAGTGTGCAACACTTGGTTCATTCATTCATTTAACAGTACCTGCCACATTTATTCAGTATCTACCATGTATGAAACAGCTGGGATTAAAAGATGAAAGCCATCTGCCCCTTGACCTGAGGAAGCCAAGGTCTCAGACTGAACGCCTGCTGTGTATAGCATCTTCCCCTAGACGTCCGTGTCCACTCTGTCTAGCTCTCCTCCTGTCTTTGCCGTTTCTCTTTGGGCTACTTCACAACTCCTCCACAAGTCTCTCCACTGGTATTCCCCAGGGTTCTGCCTTCAGCCCTCACCTGTCACAGAGAATCTAATCTCACTGCTACACACAATGGATGAAAGCCTCGGCTCTCCAGCCAGAAGGCGAGGCTCAGAACCTGGTCAGCACCTATTATAATAAGGCTGTGAGAAATCACACCATCCTCCTCTCCTGAACTTCAACCAAAGGTTTCCTACTACTTAGTAGCCATCCTACCGGAAGACCTGCATACAACTAGAAACATCCTCCTCCCGCAAAACATGACCCTCCTCCCAAATGCCTTACTTCTATGCTTTTCATGCTAACTTTTCCCCAGTCTTTCTCCAAACTTTAGATCAGTCAACAGCTTTTCCTGTATTATATGTGAGCACATCAGAAACTAGTTAAAACCACGTGGACCTGTGTCTGCATTCACAGAACTGACCACTAGACTGCACTGTTGTCTTTTCTGGCCAAATAGGCTAAGGGTAAAGATACACATTATCACTTAGTGCCAGCCTGCCAAAATAAGCTACAATGTACCCACTTGTCTAGAAAAAGAAATCTGGATAAACATGTAACTATGTATTTGAATAACTGTTATAAAAGTCACTGAAAATAATTCATACTTTCAATATAATATTCACCATCCTTGGATAAAAGACTTAATATTTAACAACCATGAAGTTCATTTTTGAAATTAGGACTGTTTAAAAACCAAATATTAATCAAATGTTGTATATTATTTGAAACACTTCTATGAAATATAATACCTAACCATATGTCTTTAAAATTCTAAAGTCTAACATATGCAAAGTCTATTAAAATGCACATAATTTATCTCATTCAAAATGAAAATATACCTAGTAAATAATACTATTCATCTGGCCTCTTCTAGCTCTCCCATAACATACAAATGCATTCCTTTTCTCCAAAACTTAGCAGCTGGGAATGAATGGAAAGATTTCAAATAATCATTTTCACATCATATTCCATCATCTTTTCATCAGTTTTTCCTAGCTTTTCTTTGAGCCCCATTCTTTCACAAGAGGTCTCCTTTTAGATCAATCCATATTTCCATAATCCACACTGCTGTTTCCTCCTCTCCTCCCCAGGGTGGACTAACCCCTACATCTAGAACTATGGCTTACAACTGTCATTAAGCCTTATAACAATAACAAGATAACAAAAGAACGGGTGGGGATGAGGCTAGCTGGTACCATATGTTGATCAAGTTCAACATTTTCAGCCAGCAGAGAGCATTTTTAAACTTCAAAATTTTAACAGTGAAGTGCCTTCATATCTACTTGTTTTCTCCAATTGTATTTCAAGCTTAAATTTTAAGCATTAGTAAACAACCGATCAATATTACTTTAAAAGAGCTTAGTTATGAATAATATACTAAAAGAGAGAATCAAAATTACCAAACAAAAAGGTAAGATGACAATTTACAGTTACTGATTCTTATAATCCACAAACCTCACTGAAAACTCATACCTATTCTAAAAGAAAAATTTTCCTGAAAGGCATTTTTAAAGCAGTATACAGTTAAAATAAGCAAGATTATTTCAAGTAACATATTCCACGTGAATTAGTATTAACTTTATGCCAATTTTGAAATTTTTTAATTTTTCTACTAACATCTGAAATGGAAAAACTGTTTCCAGACTTTGTTTCACAGTGCTAATTTTAATTTCTCTTTAAACCAAAAATAAAGAAAAATTTGAAATGTAACATTCTGAACTGGCAGACTTTCATGTTTCTATATTGTAATTCTTTTTCTCCTGACTTCAGACTTGTTTCTAATTCATCAGCCTGTTATATAACCTTGAAAAAATTATTTCTTAACTGTTTCTCTCAAAGATTCAGAATCCTTTATAGAACTAAATTCCAAATATACTTTTATCAGATGTTTACTGCTCAATAAAAAGTAAGTTTTTGTGAAACCACATTTATCGCATTCAATCTGCATCATTTATTAATACGTAATTTCTACTGGCTGCTGAGTAATGCTAGATCTTCTAGGATTGGTCTGAATCATAGTTAGATTATAATCATTTCATTGTCATAAAATTAAATTTAAAAACCTCACCTCAAAAAATTCATTATAGTAAAACCTGTTCACCCTTCAGCAGAAAAATAATGGCATTTTTTCAGAGGTCCAAATTTTACTATCTAAAATACATGCAAATTACTCTTTTCAAATAAGTTTACTAAAATACAAAGTTCTGTTTTCCAATCAATACCTCAACTACAAAGCAAAATCTCTAAAATATCACTGTTTTTCCAATTTAGTTTCCTTGTTTGTAATAAAATTTTTAATTTAACAGAAAATAGAAGAGAAGCAGGCAGGTGAAATGAGAACATGATCACATTTTGCCCTGAACTTTCTAACACCACATCTACAAAAGCAACAAATCTTGTGTATGTAAAGAAAGGTGGATAGAGAGAAAGACGCAACTATGAGGATGATCTTAAACTTAGTGTTAAGTACTTTTCCACATGGTTACCATTTATAATCTTTTATTCTGACTCTCCTTTTCTAGACACAAGAATGTACAAAAAGACAACACTATTGTAATCAACCAAGCAAACTGATGACAAATAATTGATATTTTTGGGTTATTAAGATACATCACTGATAAAATGTTTGGCATATGAAACAAAGTATGCAGTCATGATAAAATTATAACTCTCTTACATTAACAATCATCTCTCTTTACAAAATTTTATTTCATTAAAAATTAAGAAATCAATTTGTCTTAGAAACATGTTTATGTATAATGTGTATATTCATGGGGTGGTTAAATAAAAATTAACCATCACACATCAAAAATTGGTTCAAGATATTTCATTTTTCCTAACTGGAAAAACAATGGTTCATAAAGAAGGTAATTAAAGTATTTTTTTCTGTATCTGTTGCAATCAACTGGTAGTTAAAAATGACAAAATCAAGCCCAAACAAGCAAAAAAATCCAGCCTTTTAAAATATCCGGTATCATTTAAATATTTATTTTGAAAGTATTCAGGTTTAAAAGATTTCCAAATAATTTAATAAACTTTAATAACATAGTAATCTTTATGACTAATAAAAGCAAAATTATAAGATATCCAGCTATCAATCTTTTTCAATTTCAAAAACATGACTTCATTCATTCTGATCAAAACCCTTTAAAGTTATTGACAAAAATATTTTTTGAAATGATGCATGTGTAAAAAATGTTTTTAAAATAAAGAACAGGCGTTTTTCCTAAACAATGCATACCAACCATGAGACATCATTGAACATGAAAAGACAAATGTATTCAACGCTGACTATATTTGTTTTGGGATCAGCTAACGAGCTGGCTACCCACAGTTACAAAACACCAATGAAGATAAAACAGAAGGGTCAAAATTGAAGATGTTCTTTTATTTTTATTAATACATAGGTTCTTAAAATTATTCACTCTTAGAATTGTAAATTAACTGTTTCCAGATCATTTCTACCAACATTTACTTAATTAATGGAATTTTTATTAGTTATAAATAAAAATTATGTAACATGGAAAGATGGCAGCATGAGAGGTGAGACAGAGGTTTCCTCCTAAAACTGCATATAATATGAAAATATAATTAATATACCTAATCCTGAAAGAACAACAGGAAAGAGGACTGCACCAAACTGCACACACCTGGAGAAAAGAATAAACCCCACGGAACAGGGTAATGTAGCCCAGTAGGACCCAAGCCCTTCCCCCACCCCAGCTCACTGGCGGGAGGAAGAGAAACGGAGCAGGGAGGGAGTGGAAGGCCTGGGACTGCTGAATACCTAACTCCAGAGATCTGCTCTAGGAGTACAAACCTGCATTTCATGGTGCTTTCATAGTACTTTCATGATTAGGGGGGTGGAAATCTAAGACAGGCAGAATACCTGGAGAGACTGAGATTCCAGCCACTTGTGGAAAACAGGGATCCATATCCAGCTGCAGTGGGACAAAAGAAAGGCGGGCAGTCTGAGAGTCTTCCTAACAGCAAGAGGGCTGCTAAAGGGGCAAGGACTGCACAGAGCTTACTGCTCAGGAGAAAGGACAGGCAGACAAAACTGTCCAGGTGCACTCTGCCAAGCATATTGGGAACTTTCTCAATCTTCAGGCGCTCCAGCTCCCTGGCTGGCTACACAGCTTGAAGGACACCCTCGGTGAAACGCAGCCTACTGTGCCTTTCTCCCAGGCAGCCCCACCAGGCTCACAAAGCAGCAAACCCTACCCTGATGTTAGGCCAGACAGAGGGAAGACCTGTCCACAGCAACTACAAACACAAAGCATAGAGGCTTGTATCTGTGTGCTCAGCCCACTGGTTCTGGCAGTGAAGGCAGGCATAGCAGCCTAGAAGCAGGAAACAGCTCTTTCCTCCCCTCAGGCACCAATACTGCTCCCCTGCGACCCCCGACATTGCTTCAGGAGCAAAGCAGCTCCAGAGAGTAGAGCTTCTGGGCACTAGAGGGCGTCATATACAAATATGAAACGCCAAAGGAACATGGTTCAAAGTAAAATTATAAATAGAACACCTGAGATAGATTCAAATGAAATCGGCCTCATGAATTTTCCTGAAAGGGATTTCAAAATAAAATTTATTAACATGCCCATGGAGGTACAGAAGAATATTCAAGAACTCAGGAACGAATTTAAGACAGAGATCCAATTGCTGAAGAGCACAATGGAGGGTATTAAAAGCAGATTATGTACGGTGGAGGAGACGATAAATGAAACAGAATTTAGAGAAGAGGAATACAAAGAAGCTGAGGCACAGAGAGAAAAAAGGATCGCTAAGAACAAAATATTGAGACAACTGTGTGACCAATCCAAACAGAACAATATTGGCATTATAGGTGTACCAGAGGAATAAGAGAGAGAAAAAGGGATAGAAAGAGTCTTTCAGGAGGTAATTGCTGAAAACTACTCTCTCAGGCCATGGAGATCCACAGATCTCCCAACACAAGGCACCCAAAGAAGACAACACCAAGACATACAGTAATTAAAATGGCAAAGATCAAAGATTAGGAAAGACTATTAAAAGCAGCCAGAGAGAGAAATAAGATCACATACAAAGGAAAGCCCATGAGGCTATCATCAGACTTCCCAGCAGAAACCTTAAGGCCAAAAGGGAGTGGCATGATGTACTTAATGCAATGAAGCAAAAGGGCCTCGAACTAAGACTACTTCATCTGGCAAGATTATCATTTAAATTTGAAGGAGGGGAGGGATTAAATAATTTCCAGATAAGCAAAAGCTGAGAGAATTTGCCTCCCACAAACCATCTCTACAGTGTATTTTGAAGGGACTGCTATAGATGGAAGTGTTCCTAAGGTTTAATAGCTGTCACCAGAGGTAATAAAACCACACTAAAGAAAGTAGGAAAGTTAATTACTAAGCAATGGAAAATTAAATCAACTATCCCAAAGTCAATCAAGGGACAAAGAGTACAGAATATGACACCTAATATATAAAGAATGGAGGTGGAAGAAAAAGGAGAAGAAAAAACGAACTTTAGATTCTGTTTGTAATAGCATATTAAGTGAGTTAAGTTAGACTCTTAGATAGTAAGGAAGTTAACCTTGAACTTTTGGTAACCACGAATCTAAAGCCTGCAATGGCAAAAAGTACATACCTATTCATAATCACCCTAAATGTAAATGGACTGAATGCACCAATCAAAAGACACAGAGTCACTGAATGGATAAAAACACAATATTCTGCCTAAAAGAGACTCACTTCAAACCCAAAGACATACACAGACTAAAAGTGAAGGGATGGGAAAAGATACTTTACGCAACTAATAGGGAGAAAAAAAGCAGGAGTTGCAGTACTTGTATCAGACAAATAGACTTCAAAACAAAGAAAGTGACAAGAGACAAAGAAGGACATTTCATAATGATTAAGGGGTCAATCCAACAAGAAGATATAACCATTATAAATACATACATGCCCAACACAGGAGCACCTACATATGTGAAACAAATACTAACAGAATTAAAAGGGGAAACAGAATGCAATGCATTCATTCTAGGAGACTTTAACACTCCACTCACTCTGAAGGACAGATCAACCAGACAGAAAATAAGTAAGGAGACAGAGGTTCTGAAAAACACATTAGAACAGATGGACCTAACAGACATCTACAGAACTCTACATCCAAAAGCACCAGAATACATACTCTTCTCAAGTGCACATGGAACATTTTCAAGAATAGATCATATACTAGGGCACAGAAAGAGTCTCGGTAAATTCAAGAAGATTGAAATTGTACCAACCAGTTTTTCAGACCACAAAGGTATGAAACTAGAAAGGAATAACGCAAAGAAAATGAAAAATCCCACAAACACATGGAGGCTTCACAACATGCCCCTAAATAATCAAAGGATCAATGACCAAATAAAAACAGAGATCAAGCAATATATGGAGACAAAAGTCAACAATAATTCACACCGCAAAATCTCTGGGACGCAGCGAAGGGTGCGCTAAGAAGGAAAGTATATTGCAATGCAGGCCTACCTCAGGAAAGAAGAACAATCCCATATGAACAGTCTGAATTCACAATTAATGAAACTAGAAAAAGAACAACAAATGAGGCCCAAAGTCAGTAGAAGGAGGGACATAATGAAGATCAGAGCAGAAATAAATAAAATTGAGAAGAATAAAACAATAGAAAAATAAACAAAAGCAAGAGCTGGTTCTTCAAGAAAATAAAATAGATAAACCTCTAGCCAGACTTATCAAGAAAAAAAGAGTCTACACACATAAACAATCACTATGGACACCACAGAAATACAAAATTATTAGAGAATACTATGAAAAAATTTATGCCAACAAACTGGATAACCTAGAAGAAACGCACAATTTTCTAGAAAAATACAACCTTCCAAGGCTGACCCAGGAAGAAACAGAAAACCTGAACAGACCAATTACCAGCAACAAAATTGAATTGGTAATCAAAAAATTACCTAAGAACAAAATTCCTGGACTAGATGGCTTCACCACTAAATTTTACCAAACATTCAGTGAAGACCTAATACCCATCCTCCTTAAAGTTTTCCAAAGAGCAGAAGGAGAGGGAATACTTCCAAACTCATTCTAATACTAAAACCAGGCAAAGAAACCATAAAAAAAGAAAATTACAGACCAATATCCCTGATGAACATAGATGCAATAATACTCAACAAAATATTAGCAAACTGAATTCAAAAATACATCAAAAAGATCATCCATCATGATCAAGTGAGATTTATTCCAAGGATGCAAGGATGGTACAACATTCAAAAATCCATGAACGTCATCATCCACCACATCAACAAAAAGGACAAAATGCACATGATCATCTCCATAGATGTTGAAAAAGCATTTGACAAAATTCAACATCCATTCATGATAAAAACTCTCAAGAAAATGGGTACAGAGGGCAAGTACCTCAACATAATAAAGGCCATATATGACAAACCCATAGCCAACATTATACTTAACAGTGAGAAGCTGAAAGTTTTCCCTTAAGTTCGGGAACAAGACAAGGACGCCCACTCTCCCCACTTCTATTCAACACAGTACTGGACATCCTAGCCACAGCAATCAGACATCACAAAGAAATAAAAAGCATCCAGATTCACAAGGAAGAAGTTAAACTGTCCCTGTTTGCAGACCGCATGATATTGTACATAAAAAACCCTAAAGAATCCACTCCAAAACTAACAGATCTAATATCTGAATTCAGCAATGTTGCAGGATACAAAATTAATACATAGAAATCTGTTGCACTCCTATACACTAATGATGAACTAGCAGAAAGAGAAATCAGGACAACAATTCCATTCACAGTTGCATCAAAAAGAATAAAATACCTAGGAATAAACCTAACCAAGGAAGTGAAAGACCTATACTCTGAAAACTACAAGACACTCATGAGATAAATTAAAGAAGATACCAATAAATGGGAACACATCCCATGCTCATGGGTAGGAAGAGTTAATATTGTCAAAATGGGCATACTGCCTAAAGCAATCTATAGATTCAATGCAATTCCTATCAAAATACCAACAGCATTCTTCAGTGAACTACAGCAAATCGTTCTAAAATTCATATGGAAACACCAAAGACCCCGAATAGCCAAAGCGATCCTGAGATATAAGAATAAAGCTGGGGGGATTATGCTCCTGACTTCAAGCTCTACTACAAAGCCACAGTAATCAAGACAATTTTGGTATTGGCACAAGAAAAGACCCATGGACCAATGAAACAGACTAGAGAGCCCTGATATAAACCCAACCATATACGGTCAATTAATATATGATAAAGGACGCATGGACATACAATAGGGAAATGACAGCCTCTTCAACAACTGGTGTTGGCAAAACTGAACAGCTACATGCAAGAAAATGAAATTGGATTATTGTTTAACCCCATATACAAAAGTAAACTTAAAATGGATCAAAGACACGAATGTAAGTCATGAAACCATAAAACTCTTAGAAGACAACATAAGCAAAAATCTCCTGAATATAAGCATGAGCAACTTCTTCTTGAACTCATCTTCTAGAGCAAGGGAAACAAAAGCAAAAATGCACACATGGGACTACATCAAACTAAAAAGTTTCTGTATGGCAAAGGACACCATCAACAGAACAAACAGGCATCCTACAGTATGGGAGAATATATTTGTAAATGACATATTCAACAAGGGGTTAACATCCAAAATATATAAAGAAATCACGCTCCTCAACACCCAAAAAGCAAATAACCCAATTAAAAACTGGGCAGAAGATATGAACAGACAATTCTCCAAAGGAGAAATTCAGATGGCCAACAGACGCATGAAGAGATGCTCCACATCACTAATCATCAGGGAAATGTAAATTAAAACCACAATTGAGATATCACCTCACACCAGTAAGGATGGCCAGCATCGAAAAAACTAAGAACAAATGCTGGCGAGGATGCAGAGAAAGGGGAACCCTCCTACACTGCTGGTGGGAATGTAAGCTCACACAACCATTGTGGAAAGCAGTATGGAGGTTCCTTCAAAAACTAAAAATAGAAATAACATTTGACCTGGGAATCCCTTTCCTTGGAATTTACCCAAAGAATAGAACTTCTCAGACTCAAAAAGACGTATGCATCCCTATATTTATTGCAGCACTATTTACAATAGCCAAGAAATGGAAGCAACCTAAGTGTCCATCAGTAGATGAATGGATAAAGAAAATGTGGTACATACACACAATGGAATATTATTCAGCCATAAAAAACAAATCCTACCATTTGCAACAACATGGATGGAGCTAGATGGTATTATGCTCAGTGAAATAAGCCAGGCAGAGAAAGACAAGTGCCAAATGATTTCCCCCATTTGTGGAGTATAACAATGGAGCAAAACTGAAGGAACAAAATAGCAGCAGACTCACAGACTCCAAGAAGGGACTAGCGGTTACCAAAGTTGAGGGGTGTGGGAGGGCAGGTGGGGAGGGAGGGAGAAGGGGATTGATGGGTATTATGTTTAGTATACATGGTGTGGGGGATCACAGGGAGAACAGTGTAGCACAGAGAAGGCAAGTAGTGACTCTGTGGCATCTTCCTACACTGATGTACAGTGACTGCACTGGGGTATGGGTGGGGACTTGATAATATGGGTAAATGTAGTAACCACATTGTTTTCTCATGTGAAAGCTTCGTAAAAGTGTGTATCAATAATACTTTAATAAAAAAATCAAAATGAAAAATAAAAAAATTATGTAACATATACTTTTATTAAAGCATTTCTAAGTGTATTTTTACTAATATCAAAGTACATAGTGGGTTGTCAATATACACAGAATTTTAATCTTTTTAATCTTCTATAGAAATGTGAACCAGAGAGAAGGAACACACAGTGAGGTACTCATCATAAACGAACGGCCATGGACCTACTAAACCTTCGTGTTGACCAGCCCTCTGTCTAAGCTGCATCTTCTCATTCACATTTTGATGAATTCCTATTATACCTGTCATAACACCAGTTTGAAATCTTTCTAAATTTAATATTTCACACCACTCATACATCCAATCTTCTGAGATGTTCTTGCTCCTCTTTTTCCAAGGTTACGATAACCTTTAACTTCCTTTAAACCACCACTCATTCATCTAGTCTTTCAAAAAGCAGTTATTCATATCTTATTATATACCAGCCACTGAGTTCAATTTAGGGACTGAAAAATTAGAAGACTCAGAAATTTTTCCTTCAAGAAACACACAACTAGAGGCTACAAAAAACATTCAAAAGAGAGGGTGGGAGAGAAAATGTATAACCAAGAGGCTATGACAGGAATATGCCCAGAAGTACAGATAGGTTGCCCTACAGGTCAGGGAAGACTTCAAAGAAAGATTAATTTTCAAGCTAAGGTTTAAGAGGAAGTAGAACTGCCCTCTGCCCCAACACACACACACACAGAATGGAAATGAGCAATTAAAACAGAAATACCACATACACACACACAAAAAAGAAACAGAAACTAGGAAAACATAGGGATAGAATATGAAGGAAATTTGACCATATCCTCTCATTTTTGAATGCCTAACTCAGTGCTTCAAACAGACCTTAACTTCACAGTGAATCCTGTGAGTAACTATCATGTCACTCATCGCATGGGGTACTTGTCTGATTGAATTCTGTCAGTTGTATGCTCTGTTCCATCAATCTATACTACATATATACATATATACACACACATACAGATGTAATCATATATACACTATCCAATCTATACTATTTTAAAAGTCTTCTATTTAATGCAAGAAATAAAATTCTAAAGTCTCTAGCTGTCTCTCTACTTCAATAACAATGCTGTTTTTCCAATAACAGTAGGGTGTCTATTCAGTGACCTATGTATGGCAGGGTCCTCCACTCTTATCCTAAAAAGAGGACCATGGAACGAGGCCTAAAGATCACCTCACATGCACTCCTGACCACCAGCATGTCTGCAGGAGCCGCACACTGTGATCAAAAAATGCAGCCAGTGCTACAACTACACCCTCTTCCTAAGCGCTATGCTTACACCAGCTCAGAGACCTGGAAACCAATCTCTATTTAGCGGTACCCTCAATGCTGGTCTCTAATTACTCTCAAACCCCGAAATAATCCAGTACACCATTCAACTGTCATTATTCCATATGTACCAACTGACAGCGATTCTTGGGGAAGCCAGAGACAGCAATGCAGACAGGACCTATGCAGGATACCTAAGACAGACTTTCCCCTCTCACATGCCATTACTCCTTTTTTCTCAAGTCATCTCAGTCTAAGGATGACAATCCAAAAGATGACTTCAATATCCCTGAACTGAGTCTTCCCAGAATGCCATCTTCTATCAACCCAGCGCCTGCCACCTGTTCTGCATCCTTTCTGCCTCTCAAAGGAGCACACATCACCACCGCTACCCAAAGCTAAGCCCTCCGCTTGGAGCTGCGATGCAATTTTCCCTGCACCACATTACAGCCTGCATATTTCAGCACAGACAGCATTACATTGTGATTATGAGGTCCTTCTGAGTTGGGAACTTTCTGTATTTAGCTTTACTCATCTAGTGTTAGAAAAATTACGCATAGTATGTACTCAGATAATACCTGTCATCTTGCCATCTCTAGTAACTCTCACTATATAAATTTTCAACTTCTTAGCTTCTATCTTCAACCTTTCCTTTTAAAACGGTTTCTTGCTGTTCCCTATAAGCATAGTCTTCCCTCCTTAAGCCTTTTAGTCCTTGAAGCTACCAAAACACCCTAACATTGCCACCACAAGGACAATTAGTCTAAACTTACTACCTCTTCTTCCTCACTAACCACTTGCCTTTTAGCTCATTTACATCTGTGATGCCTTCCTTCCCAGAACGTACACATTACACTGTTAGTAATGTTCACGGCACATGTTATACCTGACCTTCTGCTGTAATTATATGTAGAAGTGAATACTGTAAGAACAACAAATGGCCATTCCCTCCTGAATCCCTCATTTACAGAGAATACTGAAATTAAGAGAGGAAAAATGATTTCCTTAAGTCATACATTCACAGGAGAGGCAGAGACAGCGATCGTCTACGTCTTACTCCCAGTCTCATCATCCTGTCTCTAGTAAGACTCCTGGGAGGCAAGGACCACACCTCTTCATGTTCACAGCCTTGTCTTGCCAGACCAGTACCTTGAAAAAATTGTTCTATGAGTAATTTTAAGACACCTTTAGCTACATGCTAATCACCTCAGTGAAGTTCATTTGTTTGATACTTGGCAAAATTTTTCATCTCTGATATAATAACCAGAAACATAAAAAAAGGCTTTGCAAAATATAGCATTACTTTTAACAATGTATCTTTCAACCTCCTACATATCTACACTACCTGTGCACAATATAGAGTATACCAAAAAATACCACCAAACTTTGGTGTCTGTGAGTTTATATGACTGTAATTTAGGAAGACCTTTGCTGCTGTTCACTTAGGGTGAAATGGTTCCCTATCTCTCGAGAATATCAATAAACTAGATTATAAAGTCTTACAAATTAAAGAAACTCCTGCACATTGATATTTTTAACAGTTTTATTCATTATTACTAAACTTGGAAGCAACCAAGACGTCCTTTAGTAGGTGATGGATAAATAAGCTGTGGTGCATCCAGACGACGGGGTATCACTCAGAACTAAAATGGAAAGACCTACCAAGCCATGAGAAGACATGATAGGTCTTTTATGCATATTACTAAGTCAAAGAGGCCATTCGGAAAAGGCTGCACAGTATGATTCCAGCTGTATGACATTCTGGAAAATGCGAACCTACGGAGAGTGAGAAGATGAGGAATTGCTAGGGGTGGGCGTTCCAGGGAAGAGTGAACAGCAGAGCGCAGAGGGTTTCCCGAGCAGTGGAAATATCTGTATGACATATAATGATGGTTCTGTGTCATCACACATCTGTCCAAACAGGTAATAGGCACACCTCCAGCAGCGAGCCGTATGGTGAACTATGAACTCTGGGTCATTTCGATGTGCCCGTACAGTTCACCCCTGGTAAGGATGCTCCATCCTGGTGAGTGATGCTGATGGCCAGGGGCCATGCCTGTGTGGGGAGGAAGAAATCTCTGTACCTTCCTCTTAATTTTATCATGAAGCTTAAACTCCTCTGAAAAATGATGCCTTTAAAAAAAACTTTCCAATAAATTAAAAGGGTTCTGTTCTGCTTAGCTCATAAAATGTACATAAACTGAATATTCTTAAAAGTCCTATAAAATAAAGAAATCAAACTTCTAATACTTCAAACGGGCTAAACTTCAAAAAAAAATCCTAGAGAATTCAAATTCACATAATTAAGGTAGATCTTCTGCAAACTCATTTGGTTGTATCATTTTGGTTAAATAAATAAAGCTGTCTCTTCCCTGATTCATCAGTGTTAAGTGTAATATAAGCACACATTTCTTCTACCTGGGTTTGTTGTTCCTGAATTTACACAGGTGTACTGAACATAGGTTTTAATGTAACTTTCTATTCAACTAAGTTGAATCATTACTCTTGTAAACTTATATTTCAACAATAATTATATTTTATGATATATCACTTAACACATAATTTCCAAAATCTTTAAGTAACCAAAATATTGAACTGATACTGAGTTAATTAATGTATAATCATTGCATACCTAATTTCTAAGAATACTAGAACATTGATTAGTAGGCATAATTTTAGTCTATATACTTCTCATTTTTGTATGCTATTAAAAAGCTAGAATTTGGGTCATGTTAATGGATGTGTTCATTTTCCACACTTTATGAAAATGTAAATGGATGTGTGGCTTTACAAAGCTGTACTGTGAGTACTGATGAGGTCTGTCAACCTGTTAAATGCATGTGCCTGACAGAAAGTTCTCAGTTATTCACCCCTCAGGATTTTATTTTTAATTTCCTTTTTCTGTGAGACAGAAACTAGTTAATAAGGTTAAAAGTTACAGTTAACATCAGTGGTTAAGACTAAACTAGCAACGATTGTGTCAGATAAATATGTGTCTATACTTTTCTTCCCCAAGAATAGTTTTATCCTAAAACAGCAATTCTTGGGCTTTTTATTTCCAACCTCTATATTCTTGGGACTTATTACTGAGGATGGTGAGAGGCTACTGTTATATAATAACTACTAAAATTTATTGTATTAAAAATTAACATTAATACATTTGCAAAAGATATATGAATTCATTCAATGATAGCAATCACCAATGCACAGCATATTAACACAATACTGTAATTAAGATGATGATGATGATGAAATCAGTCTGAACTTGCAGATCTCTGATATGTCTTAAGGGTCGGTTTGTTCTTAAATATGAGAGAGCACAATGAAATAAAACTTAAAATGTAAATTTTGTCATTTAATAATATGTGATTCTGGTTTTATTACTTCTATTATTTAAAGATGGAAAAAGTACAAGAGTTCCTCATTTATGAAAGAACTATCCAGCCATGTCACTGTCTGCATTTGTTAAATAATTTATTGTCGCTTTGAAAAAACAGAACCAAATATTGCTTCTTAGGCACTTATGGATCCCATCTGAATCAAATATCCAAATCTTTCAACTTCTTCAATTTTGCCTTCCCAAACTCAGATTCTGAATATAGAAAAAAATTTTAAACTGCTAGACTATGTTTTATAATTAAAACTATCTTGGTGATTTCCTAGATGTTCCCTGAGAATCACAGGGATTTTTTCTCTTACCTTTTCTTTCATCTAGCAGAGATGCTAGAAATAACTTGGTTTGTTTGATATGTTATTATTATATGAGCTGCATACAAACAGCTGACAAATCAGAAGAGATGCTCAGATTGCCCTATGTTGTATCTGTATATGGAAGTTCTGTGAATATGAATACTTAAGAAACCATATGCTTTATGGGAGGTTCCCAAAGATATGCCAATACCCTTGCTATCGTATGTTTTACTCTCCAGGACAACAGTCATCAAAACTCTCATGAAATGGTTCTGTTGAATGTTCCATACTTATCACTGCTCTGCCTGATGACAACAGGCAACCAAAGTAAATATTGCCAGTTATAATTTCAGTTATTACCAAAGTGCTTAGACACTGTGACTTTCTTTATCTTAAATCCCTGGCATCTTCTAGGCCAGTGTTTCTCAACTGTATGCACATCAGACTTACCCATGAAGTTAAAAAAAAAAAAAATAACATTTCTCCAGGCTTACTCCACATGTACTTAATCTCTTTACTTAATATTCTTGGTATATTTTTGTTATAATATGTCTCAGATTATTGCATGCTGTATTTTTTTAATGTTTCTGTATACAAATTTTGTTCACCCTTTTTTACACATCAAATATAACTTTAACCAACTCCTTTGAAAATAGGCTTACTCATCTTCTTGGAGACATTTTGTCTAAAACTTTTTTTGAGTGGCTTTTTTCTTCATTTCTCATACAATAGAAGAAATCAAATTTCCTTTTCCACATTTTATTTTTATTATGAACCCTCATCAGATCTTTCATACTTGAAAATTATCAGTAATAAATTAATCATATAGCCATTAAATCTCTGTTATATACAGATAGTTTAACTTCTGATACGTGCCTGAAGGCTCTGCTAAGAGCTACAGGCCACTGCTTTCAACAGAGTGGCTCAGCCTCAGAGAGCCTGTGGAAAGTGGTTGCATCAGGTATTTCACACTCCTGACACCTCGAAGAGTAGACAGGTCCAGGCCTTTGAACTAACATCACTGAGGCAACTTCCATGCCATTCCAGGGATGGAGTAAGGACTTCAACACTCCCTTTTCAGTCAAGAAGCAGAAAGTTTCATGAGACTGTTAAGCCAGGTCCAGGAGAAAAATGATTGAATGCCCTCTACTTAGTAAACTAATGACGTAAACGTTATGTAAAATGCTGTCGATGCTGTCTTAATGTTTGATTTTCTGGACACATAAGGAAGCTCTTCTATGTCCTCCTACGTTGTCTGTAACCCAAAAACAACTCAGTAAACTTTGCTTCTATAAACTGAAATATAATTTTTAAATTATATCTGATTCTCACCAATTCCCTCCCTCCCCAAATCAGAAACTTTTACCAAGTCCCTTTACTTTTCATGACAACACAGTCATTTGCATCAGTTCAATAAAAATCTGTCCTTCCTTTACCAGAATATACCTGGAAAAACCAATCACACAACCAAGCATCATATTTGAGAAAGACTCTTGTTTAATCAGCCACGTCAAAGCATGCTTAAGGAACAAAGGTTAGCTATGCTTATGGAGCCTACAAAGCCCTCCCAGGACAACTGGCTTGATGCCTGGCTGACAGGGTCCAGCCTTACAGGTAGGTACTAAACAAGGGCCCTTAGCAAATTTTGCGAACCTTGAGAAGAACTACCGAAATTATAGACAATACATGTAAAAATCTGGGAAAGATTATTTTCTTGGACTTGGTTTTCTAGCTTTGGGATAGCAAATAACAGGAGTTACTAAAGTCCAATCTGAAATTCCTTATGAAACTTCCAAAAAGAAGTTAATTGTGTAGCTATAATAATTGTTTTATACTGCATGGTTCTAGATATGTAAATTAAATTCATGGAGGCTTACAAGCTAAATTAACACTCTTGAGGTACCCGTGTAAATAATCATGCCAGATCATTAGGGACTTGTCTTGTTATCTAGAATAACCTTTCTTTGTTATTATTGTGCTTGCAAGAGGGAGAGGAAGACTAGAGGGAAAAACTGTTAAAGGTTGAAATGGACCAAAAGATGAATGGTTGTCCTCAATGGAAAGCAAGCCTTAGTCAGGCACACCCTTCTGAAATGGTGTTCTGTGCTTAATGAAAGGGCTCTTGTGCCTTTCATTGTCTTTAAGCGATTTTACAACTCTGTAAATTATAGCTAAATGATAGCAAATAATAATTGTCCACAGACATGTCTGGTGGAAGGACAACAAATTTCCCTCCTTCTTCAGCCCCCCAATGAAAAAAACTACTTTTATGTTTACTTGTAAATTTCTTACAGCACTCCAGATTTATCTATATAAGTGTGATACTTTGAACTCTCCTTTGAATAGGTTGTAACATTTTACTGGTATCCTCATCAATTAATGAATTTAAAAACCTCAACAAAAATAAAATCTTTTATTTGTATTAAAGTCATGATTACATCTTCTTTTAAAGTTATTCTTTAATACTAATCTTAGAGATATTTAGTTAATGGGGTAAAATAGAAAGTAAAGAGACTAACAGATCTAATAAGTGCCATAATGTGGGAAACATATCAGAAAGATAGTCAAACAGAGAAGTGTCAGTTGGAGATTAGCTTTTCAGACAGAAAGACTCATATGTTCAAAGAGAATGTAAATGAATGGTATATAAGGAAAAGTTCACTATGAAGTACTGACTATTTTTTAAAATGAGAAAAAAGGAAGACTGACAAATATGAGACTAAAGATGTAAACACAGGACTTGAAACAGGGATGTGATCATGTTAAGAAGGCTGAACTGTATTGCGAAGGTGTGAATGGGGAACACTGAGTTTAAGTATATCCAGACTGCAGGCTCTGCACCACACTGTCTGGAACAACGCCACTTACTAGTTGTGTGACTTCTGCCACGTAAAGTAAGTTCTTTGTGCCTGTTCCTCCTTCTGTAAAACGGGAAGTACAGTGGCCCCTGAACTTAGAGGGGTATCACGAGGATCAAATGGCCTGATGTAGGTGACACTCCAAACAGCCCAGCACGCCGAGGGACCAGTGACAGTGGGGGCACTGAGCTGTCTTCTGGGGATCGGCCTGTTGTCTTTCAGGTCACCCCAGCTTCATGTGGAGAGTACAGAAGGATGAAAATGGAGGGGAAAGGAAGGGTTAGGAGGATGTAAATTAAGGACAGGACCCTAGAAATAAAGAGAAGTAGATAGATTTACAAGAGATAAAAGAGGTACAAGCAATAGGATTTGATGACAGATTGGTTACAGCAATTGAGTGGAAAGAAGATAAGTCAAAAATAATATAAAGTCCCTGGCTTGGGAAAGCATCATAAGTGGAACATTCATTGAAATAAGACACACAGAAACAATGACTCCATGTATGGAATGCATACGGAACACAAAAACAGAAATGCCTAAATTTGTCACAGCAGATAAACATTTAAGTTGCATTATGGAGCAAGTACACTAGAGAAATGGGAAAGGTATCCGAGGCTCATGAAATGGCCCAGAAGCATGAAAGTCCTATAGTTTGTGTGAAAATGGGAAAAGTACTGTAAGACTGAAGGGTTAAAAGTAAATAAGAAGTATGACCCTGGGCCAGTTCTTTATAATCATATTTTTCCTATCTAAAAGCTGAGCAAATAGTCTTAATTTCTGAGGTCTTGGCCATTACTAAAAGATTATGCTCATGGTCCTATGACCTCTGCTTGGAGCCATCTTGAAAAAAAGAAATCTTAAATACAGTTTAAGATTTTCATCAAGAATAACTAACTAAAAGCTGTAACAAAGTTTGCCAATTACACAGAATATATCCACTCTAGTCATCAACTAATGGCACAGAAACAAATTAAGCCAGAAAGCATAAATTAGAGAAGAATTTTTAAATGTTAGTACCTCTTAGGCTACTAAATTATAAATCTTCCTGAAGGTCCATAAAGCAGTGAAATTTTCAAACTTTCATTAAACCATTCACATAAAGAAGCATTATCTAGTCCTCATCAAAAATTAATGAACATTCATGGCCTTGCAATGTAATAATAAAGCTACTGGTTTTCTATGTGTCAGCCGCTATGCTGAGTGCTCTATAGTGTTTGGATCATTTCATTATCATAATCTGTCAGATCAATAAAATCAGCCCCATTTTGTAAGTGAGGAATTCAGAGAGATTAGATCCCTTTTCCAAAGCAACACTTCACACAATCTGTAAACTCAGTCATGATTCAAACACAAATCTGACTCCAGTGTTTGTAAGACTTGACTACTAATCCCCTCTCTAAAAGTCTTTTTCTCACAAAGGCTGACTTCTCTCACCTAAGAACCAGACTAAGCGATGCGTGCAAAGCGGAAATACTACAGAAAAGCGAGGCACGAAAATGACAAGCAGAGCAGGGAAAATAAGTATTCTGAAAAACAGCCTCAAGCCATTAAGCGTAGTGTGAACTATAGGGAAATAAGTGCAATGGAGAGATTAACTTGACAGCAGCAAAAAAGAAACAAAACTACTCATTTTATATAGCAGCAGTAAACCTCTTGCAAATGTAAGACGAGGTACTGCATATCAGGGGCATGGATGGGAAGATAGGGCCAGGGCCCTCATCTCAGCAGGGCCCTGAAAATACTCATAAAACACAAATCTGACCTCAAGTAAGTCTGTTTAGCAGCCCTAATTCATTCACACCTTTGTGTTCCCTGAGGCTGTAACACTCTTCATTCTTCTCAAACTCCTCAGATCCCCTCCCATCACTTGCGTGGAGACCATTCAGCATTTCTTGAAGTGAAAAAATCAGACTCATCCCCTCGTCATTACTCTACTCCACGCCAGGCCCCCAAAACACCTTCGCATGCAGTCTCCCTCCAGCCCCTCGTACTCATCCTCTTTCATTCTCAGTGTAACCAACTCTTCCCTTACGCCTCAGCTCAACCACTACAACGCCAAGGGATTTCCTCGGCCAGTCTCTCCCACGACCAACCCATACTGAAATCTCTGCCAGATCAGTCCTCCTAACAGATTAATTTTATTGTATCACACTCTCCCCAAGTTCATTTAAGGGACCAACTTTTCAGCAAGGCCTTTAATTGTTGCCAAGGCACAGCCCCATTTACATTTATAATCTTCTACTACCCTATACACAATTCTTCACTGTACCTCCCACCCAAAAAATTCTAATTACTACTCCTGAAATGTGACTTGGGCTCTTCTCCTATTTCCAAAAGAAGGAAAACATACTCAAAGAGGCATGTAATAAGCCAGTGCCTCTGATGGATCTGTAACTCCAAGTGGTAGAACCAAATGGCAGTGGGTTGGTACTATTTCTTTGGATAAAGTAACATACTGCTTTCATATTACAAAAATACTGAGGAATAAAACACTATGATAAACTTTTTTTAAAGAGCTAAAATAAATGAGTAGGGTTTGGGCCAGCATCCCAAACAGAAGAAAACAATGTATCTTAATTGCTTTCCAGTGAGAGACACCTGCCTTCAGATCTTAGCTCTGCCGCTTACAAGCAGCGTGAGCTCAGGCAAGTTCCTAACTGAAGCCTTAGTTTCAAGAATGGTACTATCTCGTATCCTAGCAGTACTGGGAGGATTTGCAGATAAAATGAATTACACACATAAAGCTCCCAGTACAGTGTCCAGAACATGGTGAGAGCTAAATAAAGAGCCTACTAAATAGTATTATTACCAAAGCAGTCTCAGATCCAGTGAAAAGGCTGTTGGGGAAGGAGCAGTTCATGAAGGTAGTAAGCAGGTTGAGAAATACACAGTCTTTTTGTTACCTGCATATTCAGATTATTCACCAAAAAGTTACAGCAAAGCCATTCTTCAAGGCCCTTGGCTAGAATCCTATATTCAGTTTGGTTTCTTAAATCTAAAGTGAGGTAGTTAGACAAACGTTTCTAAAGCTCTTGTCAGTGTGTACCTTCAGAAAGTCTTTAAGAATGTTCATCACCATCACATGGTTAACTACTTTGTGTTTTACTAAGTGTGTGAGAGCTTATTAATGTTCCACTGACCTCACAATTTGGGGAAAAAAGAAATAATGCAGCCCCAGATAAAAAATTCCTATCACTAGCTCATGAGTCACAATGAGGAATGGCAATAGTCGGTCTCACTGAGAATCCCCGTGACTGAACTGGACATGTGCACTGTCGCCCACACAGGAGTGTGAGCTCAGGAGTCTTCAGACCCCTAGGAATTCACAGGCGTAGTTTAAGAGGTAGAGATTAAAAAAAGAAGAAGAAGAAGAAAGAGAGAGACCTGGCTACCTGGATAGGAGGTTTGTTCTTGGATCAGTGCACAAGAGAGTATTGAGAAGACCAAGAAAAACAGTATTTCAAAACGGCAAAATGAGTCAGTAAGGCTCTAACCTAAGCACACATTATTTGGAAACAAACCAGTTAAGCTTCATATGTCCAAACTAGGTCTTCACTGTAGGGGCTTCTTTTTTATACCTAACATATTAAAAAATCTATTCTTCTCTAAAGGGCTAAAAAGCAAATTAAGAGTATATACCCTCTTTTTATATGAAACAATAGTCCAGGATTGAACTAGATCTAATTAATTTAACACCCATTCAACTGACTTTTTCAGTGTAATTTCCTAGTCTTATATATTGATTTTCACATGTAGAAAATTCTTCTTCCATGTATACTGAAATCACATCTGTATACTTATTTCTGAACTGCTTCAAACAAAACTTCTATCAGCTTTCAGTTAAGCTTGTACTATTACAATTTTATAATTTTAACAGTGACAGGATTGTTTTATCCCATGTCTTTGTAGACACACACAAAAAAGGTATCTGTTTATCAGATTTCCAGATAGTGTTTATTTCTACAAAAATTTAAATTTGTACTGTGAACCATTATGTAATGCACTTTAAAATAAGCCTATAATTTTTAAAGGTTTTTCTATTTACATACATCATGTCAAAATAATTAATCATACAAGTATGAATAATTTTGTTCATACTAAATACTTAAGGAACCATAAAGATTAATTAAAAATACAAATGGTATAAATTCATTCTGAATTCTCCCATTTTCTTTTAAGAAATAAAGCTATAGATAAGAACTATTTAAAAATAAAATATTGTCAATTCAACTTACATATATAAGTGATTCAGATATAACAGGAGATAACTGATTGCTTATTTACAGCAGTTACTATTTACTTCTAAGTAGACAGAAATAATAGGTGGGTATTCAACAAAGTGTGGTATTGTCAGGTTTTTTGATGGGCAAATTTTTAAATGTTTCCAAGTATGTATTCCATCGACAATAAAAGAGTGTTAAATATGTTGAAACTGTAAACATTCAGCTCTTCTTAGTTTCAACATTAGGGCTTCTTCACCCATCTACTTGGTACTACAAGATTTTCCACATATATTCTGCACATCTTTTTTCCTGACAGCTGATCAATAGAAAATACTTAAGCAATTCATGTGTAGTAGTATAGCAGCAGTAACAATAATAATGATCATAACATTCCAATTTTAAATGTTTTTTTAAAAATTACGTGGTTCCAACCTGATCTCCAAAGTCCTCTGGAAATTTCCACAAAACCATCGGATCTGTAAATAATTGACACATTGCATTAAACATAGGCAAAAGAACACATTTACAGCAACAGTCTTTTTAAAATACTCTTCAAATTGTCAAAGCTAATTTTTAAATAATTTTTAAGGTTTTCATTAAGCATTTACATTGATGAGGTTCAAACTTAAGTCTTTTGATCTTGTAAGGGTTTTAATGACCTTTGGAAACAGGGACAAATAAAAGAACTTGGTCAAATTATTAAAAATCATTCCTTTTACCAACTCACTTTGTTTATATACTTCAGATTTTAAGATTCTGGAAAATGAATTTTCAGATTTAACCACACTTAACATATTGGTTTTAATTTGAAAAGAAAATATAAATGTGGTAAATATGCAATCAAATACATTATGGCCCTCAGAGGTTATACAAAAATATATCACCCTAAATTTCCATTTAAAATCCTAAATAAAAATTTACAGACTGTAATAAAGTTTTTTTATATCAAAGTTCACTTTTGAAGTTCCTTATTTGTAGCTGTATAAAGCATTTTTAAGAATAATAGATAAGTGGGAAGGTGTAAGGATTCAAGTTTACTTAAAACACAAATGATATTTGCAGTGTATTTCAGAGAAGTTTTTCTAATATTAATCTAGATATTTACATATAAAAATCAATGCTGTTTTATAAGCATTCCTATTGGCTTTTCATTTTCATTATTTCTCACACTATTTCTCTTCTACTTAGCATAATAAAAAGAAGTCCTTTAAGCTAACACTAATAAATGTTTTGATCATGTACTTATTTTTTAATTCAGTCAAAAACAAACTTTTGCAGATTTGATTTAAAAGAATAGTGTATGCTGGGTAATAATACTTCTGAAAAACCTTTGAGATCCTAATATAACAATATAACAAGATAATATAAGTTAACAAGTACCACCAATATGACAAGACTTCCACTATTTCATATTGTTTTCAAAAAATAGTCCAAAGATGTATAATTTCTGTATAAGTTTTTTATTCCAACACTCAATAATCACCTAGCAACATTTTTAGCATAAGCTGGTTCCTTTCATAAGCTGTATTACTTATTAAGTTCAAAAGAATTTTCTTCAAATATTCTAACTTAAAGAGAAAGGAAAGCTTTCTTTCTACAATTAACCTTTTTCCTTAATGAATAAAAAGTTTCTATATAAATTAAAATAAATAATACATCAGCTAAAACATACAAGAATAATGCATTACAAATTTATGAATGTAATATTAAATTATGCCTTCCTGTAAAACAAAATGTACACATTCCTAAAATGAATGTGACATGCATTATAGATCATCTAAGAATACTGACATTAATGTCCTGTGGAAGATTATATTGGCGTGTGTGTGTGTGTGTGTGTGTGTGTGTGTGTGTGTGTGTGTGTGGCAGTTTTACCAAAATGCTATTACTGGCAAGAGTGTGTGTGTGTGTGTGTGGCAGTTTTACCAAAATGCTATTACTGGCAAGAGTGTGTGTGTGTGTGTGTGTGTGTGTGTGGCAGTTTTACCAAAATGCTATTATTGGCAAGTGTGTGTGTGTGTGTGTGTGTGTGGCAGTTTTACCAAAATGGTATTATTAAGATGTGACTCTCACAAACCAAAAGTATATGAAGGAATCTTCATGAATATTAAACAAGTTATTACAACTAACAGTCATATAAACAAATCACCATGCAGAAATGTAGAATAGTCCTTTCTTATAAAAAAATAGGGTTAGAGTTTCAGTGTGAATATTTAAAATATCCCTTTTAAACAACCTCAAATTTACAGTTATCATTTGAGAAAATGTTAACAAATTTCTTATACCTTTAACTTAAAACCAGGACACTTACCTTCTTGAACAGCCCTAACAGTTTGCTCCTATTGTCTGTAGCATTTACCTATGTTTTGCTACCTCACTTTTCTTCACCCCTTACTATCCTGGTTTTTTCCTGCATTATCTGTTCTTTCACAGAGGACCAGCAAGTGAATACCTGCAAATATCATCTACTGGCTTAGTCACATAGTAGAAAATAACCTATTTCTTTTCTTTTCATTACATGAATTTTACACTTCAGTACCCAAAAATTTATTGTAATCAAGTGCAACCATATTTTTAAATGGACTTAGTTACTGCCTATGTTGTTAGATGCACACATTTGACACGTTTGTTGCAACTTTTCAAAGTTCTGCAAAGGAAGAAACAAAGGGGCTCTGAAAAAAATAATAATAATCTGATTGTCAAATTTATGCACAAAGACTGAATATTCTGTTCCCGAAGGATTACTTTCCAGACATGAGATCTCATCTGGCAACGTTAGGTCAATTTTATGCTGATTTTATGGGTGAAGAATGAGAACTGTTGGCGGGAATCCTCAGAGCCAGTGATTGGCTGAGACAGTTTCTCTTCTTTCCAGTGTTTACTAGGAAAGAGACCCAGTATCTTAAGGAGATTCCATATCTTAAATTTAAAAAAGAACCTTTGCCACCAACAGTCTAAAAACCAAATATGAAAGGAAGAATAAGTAACTTGATTTTTACATATAGTTAATCTCTCCTAGTAAGAGATGTGACAGTATAATAAGAAAAATCTACAAATTTTTATTAAATCAGAGAATTTTGAAGGAGAACATTTAAAGTATTATTTGTACATCACTATCACAAGTATTCCAAATTCATAATTAAGGCTTTTTAAAAATGTAAAGTGAAATAACTTCTGTTCATATTGTCCTTTGTAATCAATCAGACCTTTCACATTTTCCAGCCCTTAATTGAAAACAAAAATAAAAAAACTTAAAATATTAGTATGATTCAACTACACTGTCAAAAAAATGCAGGGATAACTTTCTAATCTGCATTAATGAATAATAATTACTTAATTCTGTACAATTAATAGATGAATTTAAAATTATGCTTTTGCAGAATCATAGTTCAGAGACTATATGCTTTTAAAAAGGAAGAATATTTAACATTTGTAAGTCATCTGTTTGATTACAGGTTTCAGTGCTTAATCTACCCACATTGCAGAATCAGGACTGTATGAATGAAGCAGCTGAAGCCAAAACAATGAGGTTTGCCTTAGCCCTAACGCTAATGTCGAACACTAGAACCTCCTTTGTTGAGACCTAGAAAGCAGTTATTTTAAATTTCCATAATTCCTGTCCCAATTAACTTTAGTTCAACTTATTTCATTCAAAACTCTATGCAGTGTTAAAGAAAACTGGGAGATTCCTTGTATCCAAAGCCCTGTAGCTTACATAGAGAAAAATGTCAAAGACCCATTTAGTTTTGGTCCAAGTACTGTTTTAAACAAGGTGCCCTGCAGGAACACTTGAACTCAACTTGAAAATTCAATGGTTTAATAATTTCAAAAAATGTTCCTAATGAAGGAATAATAATGTCTCTTGAATATAGTTGAGCAAGAATCATTACTGAAAATGTGTAATTTTTATTCTTTCACCTATGGAAATAGAACAGTGAACTAAACAAAACAGGGTCTCTACAAATAATAATAAACAAGGGAATCCAAACATATAATGCAATCTAATCTAATGAGTGTTATACTAAAAGGACAGGATACTACATACAGGACAACATAAGGAAATCAATCTAATTTAGAGTCACCAAACTACTCAGGAAGGAAAGTACATGTCAACTAACACTTAAGTTAGACAAGCAAAAAGCTGATCTGAGCTATATATAATGTGGGCAAGGAAGAGCATTCCAGACGGGTCAGACCAAATGCATGAAGTCTTGGAGGTAAAAAGAAAGCAGAATACATTTTAGAAACTCCCAAAAGTAAAAAATGAAATATATCTAGAATGTATAGGAGATTAGAAAGAATGTCAGGGGATGAAGCCGGAGAGGCAGAAGCCAGACCAGAATTTAAAATGTGTCCTAAGTATAACAGGAAGCCCGGAAAGCAGACGGTGACATAAACCAAGAGAAACAACTAGAAATGTACAAAGTACACATCCAGAGTGCAGTGTTGTAAAAATCAAGGGAACAGAACGTATCTAAAAAGTTCTCAAACAAATGTAGTTAAACATTAAGCAAGATGATGACTTAAAAGTGGAAACTATATCTAAAGCATAAAGCCACAGTAAAGTAAGCTACAATGGTAGTTGGGAAGCAGAAGGCATATTTTAAAAGATTACGCAATGAGTATGAGTAAAGACAGAGTGTATGGAGGCAACTTATTTAAGAAAGACTGTACCAGGAAGAAATAAGGTAGAAGGAGAGAGATGGAACTAGACAGACTTTTTTTTTTTCTCTTTTAAACTGGCATGGACTTGAACGAGTTTAAATGATAATGGGAATTAATGAGACACCAGAAAGCCAGAAAAGAGGGAAATGCTATCACCACAAGGCAGGAATGGGATTCTCATCCAGACAGTTAGGTGAGCCTTGAGTAGAAGCTGGAAAATGTTTTCCATTGTTATAGGAGAAAAAAAGCAAGAGAGAAATATGAATTCAAGGAGATTGCAAAATTTGTGATGCAAAGATCAGAGTTTTGAGTAAAAGTCGCTAATTATTTTCGGTATAGTAGGAGCAAAGCTCTGCTAAAAAAAAGGTTGTTGGAGGGGGAGGGGCGGAAGATGGCGGCGTGAGTAGAGCAGCGGAAATCTCCTCCCAAAACAACATATATCTATGAAAATATAACAAAGACAACCCTTCCTAGAATAAAGATCAGAGGACACAGGACAATATCCAGACCACATCCACACCTGAGAGAACCCAGCGCCTCGCGAAGGGGTTAAGATACAAGCCCCGGCCCCGCGGGAGCCGAGCGCCCCTCCCCCCAGCTCCCGGCGGGAGAAGAGCAGGCAGAGCGGGAGGGACGGAGCCCAGGACTGCCGAACACCCAGCCCCAGCCATCCGGGCCAGAGTGCAGGGCCCCCGATCCTGGGAAAACTGGGCAGCAAGAACAGTGAGCGGGCACTGGAGGCTGGGCGACAGAGGACATAAGAAAAGCGCGCGACCATTTTTTTTTTTTGCTTTTTTGCTGCTTTGTTTTGGGGAGCGCTTTTTGGAAGTCTTAAAGGGACAGGGACCCCAATACTAGGGAAACAGGGCAGAAAGACCGGTGAGCAGAGGCCTGAGGCTGGCACCGGAGAATAAAGAAAAATGAAAGACCACCTTTTTTTTTAATTAAAAAAAATTTTTTTTTTTTTTAATTAAAAAAAATTTTTTTTCTTGTTTTTTTTTTGGTCGTTGTTTTGTTTTGGCGGGTGCTTTTTGGAAGTCTTAAAGGGGCAGGGCGGGTCACTTAATCCAGAGGTAGGGAATCCGGGATCTCTGGGCACCCTAACCCCTGGGCTGCAGGGAGCAGGGAGGCCCCTTACGGAGATAAATAGCCTCCCAGCCGCTCCTGCCCCAACGCGACTCCACCACTTTGGAGCAGTGGCCCGAACCAGGCCACGCCCACGGCAACAGCGGAGATTAACTCCATAGCAGCCGGGCAGGAAGCAGAAGCCCTGTCTGCGCGCAGCTGCGCAGCACAAGCCACTAGAGGCCGCTGTTCTCCCAGGAGAGGAGGGCCACAAACCAACAAGAAAGGAAGTCCTTCCAGCCATCACTCGTCCCAGTTCTGCAGACTATTCCTATCACCATGAAAAGGCAAAGCTACAGGCAGACAAAGATCACAGAGACAACACCAGAGAAGGAGACAGACCTAACCAGTCTTCCTGACAAAGAATTCAAAATAAGAATCATAAACATGCTGACAGAGATGCAGAGAAATACGCAAGAGAAATGGGATGAAGTCCGGAGGGAGATCACAGATGCCAGAAAGGAGATCGCAGAAATGAAACAAACTCTGGAAGGGTTTATAAGCAGAATGGATAGAATGCAAGAGGCCATTGATGGAATTGAAATCAGAGAACAGGAACGCATAGAAGCTGACATAGAGAGAGACAAAAGGATCTCCAGGAATGAAACAATATTAAGAGAACTGTGTGACCAATCTAAAAGGAACAATATCCGTATTATAGGGGTCCCAGAAGAAGAAGAGAGAGGAAAAGAGATGGAAAGTATCTTAGAAGAAATAATTGCTGAAAACTTCCCCACACTGGGGGAGGAAGTAATCGAACAGACCACGGAAATACACAGAACCCCCAACAGAAAGGATCCAAGAAGGGCAACACCAAGACACATAATAATTAAAATGGCAAAGATCAAGGACAAGGAAAGAGTGTTAAAGGCAGCTAGAGAGAAAAAGGTCACCTATAAAGGGAAACCCATCAGGCTAACGTCAGATTTCTCAACAGAAACCCTACAGGCCAGAAGAGAATGGCATGATATATTTAATACAATGAAACAGAAGGGCCTTGAACCAAGGATACTGTATCCAGCACGACTATCATTCAAATATGACGGTGGGATTAAACAATTCCCAGACAAACAAAAGCTGAGGGAATTTGCTTTCCACAAACCACCTCTACAGAACAACTTACAGGGACTGCTCTAGATGGGAGCACTCCTAGAAGGAGCACAGCACAAAACACCCAACATATGAAGAATCGAGGAGGAGGAACAAGAAGGGAGAGAAGAAAAGAATCTCCAGACAGTGTATATAACAGCTCAATAAGCGAGCTAAGTTAGGCAGTAAGATACTAAAGAGGCTAACCTTGAACCTTTGGTAACCACGAATTTAAAGCCTGCAATGGCAATAAGTACATATCTTTCAATAGTCACCCTAAATGTTAATGTGTTGAATGCACCAATCAAAAGACACAGAGTAACAGAATGGATAAAAAAGCAAGACCCATCTATATGCTGCTTACAAGAAACTCACCTCAAACCCAAAGACATGTACAGACTAAAAGTCAAGGGATGGAAAAACATATTTCAAGCAAACAACAGTGAGAAGAAAGCAGGGGTTGCAGTACTAATATCAGACAAATTAGACTTCAAAACAAAGAAAGTAACAAGAGATAAAGAAGGACACTACATAATGATAAAGGGCTCAGTCAAACAAGAGGATATAACCATTCTAAATATATATGCACCCAACACAGGAGCACCAGCATATGTGAAACAAATACTAACAGAACTAAAGGGGGATATAGACTGCAATGCATTCATTCTAGGAGACTTCAACACACCACTCACCCCAAAGGATAGATCCACTGGGCAGAAAATAAGTAAGGACACGGAAGCACTGAACAACACAGTAGAGCAGATGGACCTAATAGACATCTATAGAACTCTATATCCAAAAGCAACAGGATATACATTCTTCTCAAGTGCACATGGAACATTCTCCAGAATAGACCACATACTAGGCCACAAAAAGAGCCTCAGAAAATTCCAAAAGATTGAAATCCTACCAACCAACTTTTCAGACCACAAAGGCATAAAACTAGAAATAAACTGTACAAAGAAAGCAAAGAGGCTCACAAACACATGGAGGCTTAACAACACGCTCCTAAATAATCAATGGATCAATGACCAAATCAAAATGGAGATCCAGCAATATATGGAAACAAATGACAACAACAACACTAAGCCCCAACTTCTGTGGGACACAGCAAAAGCAGTCTTAAGAGGAAAGTATATAGCAATCCAAGCATATTTAAAAAAGGAAGAGCAATCCTAAATGAATGGTCTAATGTCACAATTATCAAATTGGAAAAAGAAGAACAGATGAGGCCTAAGGTCAGCAGAAGGAGGGACATAATAAAGACCAGAGAAGAAATAAATAAAATTGAGAAGAATAAAACAATAGCAAAAATCAATGAAACCAAGAGCTGGTTCTTCGAGAAAATAAACAAAATAGATAAGCCTCTAGCCAGACTTATTAAGAAGAAAAGAGAGTCAACACAAATCAACAGTATCAGAAACGAGAAAGGAAAAATCACGACGGACCCCACGGAAATGCAAAGAATTATTGGAGAATACTATGAAAACCTATATGCTAACAAGCTGGGAAACCTAGGAGAAATGGACAACTTCCTAGAAAAATATAACCTTCCAAGATTGACCCAGGAAGAAACAGAAAATCTAAACAGACCAATTACCAGCAACGAAATTGAAGAGGTAATCAAAAAACTACCAAAGAACAAAACCCCCGGGCCAGATGGATTTACCTCGAAATTTTATCAGACATACAGGGAAGACATAATACCCATTCTCCTTAGAGTTTTCCAAAAAATAGAGGAGGAGGGGATACTCCCAAACTCATTCTATGAAGCTAACATCACCCTAATACCAAAACCAGGCAAAGACCCCACCAAAAAAGAAAACTACAGACCAATATCCCTGATGAACGTAGATGCAAAAATACTCAACAAAATATTAGCAAACCGAATTCAAAAATACATCAAAAGGATCATACACCATGACCAAGTGGGATTCATCCCAGGGATGCAAGGATGGTACAACATTCGAAAGTCCATCAACATCATCCACCACATCAACAAAAAGAAAGACAAAAACCACATGATCATCTCCATAGATGCTGAAAAAGCATTTGACAAAGTTCAACATCCATTCATGTTAAAAACTCTCAGCAAAATGGGAATAGAGGGCAAGTACCTCAACATAATAAAGGCCATCTATGATAAACCCACAGCCAACATTATATTGAACAGCGAGAAGCTGAAAGCATTTCCGCTGAGATCGGGAACTAGACAGGGATGCCCACTCTCTCCACTGTTATTTAACATAGTACTGGAGGTCCTAGCTACGGCAATCAGACAAAATAAAGAAATACAAGGAATCCAGATTGGTAAAGAAGAAGTTAAACTGTCACTATTTGCAGATGACATGATACTGTACATAAAAAACCCTAAAGACTCCACCCCAAAACTACTAGAACTGATATCGGAATACAGCAAAGTTGCAGGATACAAAATCAACACACAGAAATCTGTGGCTTTCCTATACACTAACAATGAACCAACAGAAAGAGAAATCAGGAAAACAACTCCATTCACAATTGCATCAAAAAAAAATAAAATACCTAGGAATAAACCTAACCAAAGAAGTGAAAGACTTATACTCTGAAAACTACAAGTCACTCTTAAGAGAAATTAAAGGGGACACTAACAGATGGAAACTCATCCCATGCTCGTGGCTAGGAAGAATTAATATCGTTAAAATGGCCATCCTGCCCAAAGCAAAATACAGATTTGATGCAATCCCTATGAAACTACCAGCAACATTCTTCAATGAACTGGAACAAATAATTCAAAAATTCATATGGAAACACCAAAGACCCCGAATAGCCAAAGCAATCCTGAGAAAGAAGAATAAAGTAGGGGGGATCTCACTCCCCAACTTCAAGCTCTACTATAAAGCCATAGTAATCAAGACAATTTGGTACTGGCACAGGAGCAGAGCCACAGACCAATGGAACAGACTAGAGAATCCAGACATTAACCCAGACATATATGGTCAATTAATATTTGATAAAGGAGCCATGGACATACAATGGCAAAATGACAGTCTCTTCAACAGGTGGTGCTGGCAAAACTGGACAGCTACATGTAGGAGAATGAAACTGGACCATTGTCTAACCCCATATACAAAAGTAAACTCAAAATGGATCAAAGACCTGAATGTAAGTCATGAAACCATTAAACTCTTGGAAGAAAACATAGGCAAAAACCTCTTAGACATAAACATGAGTGACCTCTTCTTGAACATATCTCCCCGGGCAAGGAAAACAACAGCAAAAATGAGTAAGTGGGACTATATTAAGCTGAAAAGCTTCTGTACAGCAAAAGACACCATCAATAGAACAAGAAGGATCCCTACAGTATGGGAGAATATATTTGAAAATGACACATCCGATAAAGGCTTGACGTCCAGAATATATAAGGAGCTCTCACGCCTCAACAAACAAAAAACAAATAACCCAATTAAAAAATGGGCAGAGGAACTGAACAGACAGTTCTCCAAAAAAGAAATACAGATGGCCAACAGACACATGAAAAGATGCTCCACATCACTAATTATCAGAGAAATGCAAATTAAAACTACAATGAGGTATCACCTCACACCAGTAAGGATGGCTGCCATCCAAAAGACAAACAACAACAAATGTTGGCGAGGCTGTGGAGAAAGGGGAACCCTCCTACACTGCTGGTGGGAATGTAAGTTAGTTCAACCATTGTGGAAAGCAGTATGGAGGTACATCAAAATGCTCAAAACAGACTTACCATTTGACCCAGGAATTCCACTCCTAGGAATTTACCCTAAGAACGCAGCAATCAAGTTTGAGAAAGACAGATGCACCCCTATGTTTATCGCAGCACTATTTACAATAGCCAAGAATTGGAAGCAACCTAAATGTCCATCAATAGATGAATGGATAAAGAAGATGTGGTACATATACACAATGGAATACTACTCAGCCATAAGAAAAGGGCAAATCCAATCATTTGCAGCAACATGGATGGAGCTGGAGGGTATTATGCTCAGTGAAACAAGCCAAGCGGAGAAAGAGAAATACCAAATGATTTCACTTATCTGTGGAATATAAGAACAAAGGAAAAACTGAAGGAACAAAACAGCAGCAGAATCACAGAACTCAAGAATGGACTAACAGGTACCAAAGGGAAAGGGACTGGGGAGGATGGGTGGGTAGGGAGGGATAAGGGGGGGAGAAGTAGGGGGGTATTAAGATTAACATGCATGGGGGGGTAGGAGAAAAGGGAGGGCTGTACAACACAGAGAAGGCAAGTAGTGATTCTACAACATTTTGCTATGCTGATCGACAGTGACTGTAAAGGGGTTTATAGGGGAGAGCCTAGTAAACATAATATTCGTCATGTAAGTGTAGATTAGTGATAGAAAAAAAAAAAGGGCAGTTCCTGTGTGGTAACCTCCAACGAGTTCTACACAAGGGTATAAAGGGCATATAAAAGTGTAGGCAAAGGGTCTGTTTGTGTTTATACAGAGGATCAAAGCCTAATTGGGCTACCCCGAAAATGAACTAAGATACGATATGAAAGAGAACTTCCAACATCAGCACTCTCTGGAAGACTCATGCCAGAAGATGATCATCAAAAAACCGCAACAAAGATCCACGCACTGCTACAGCTGTAGATGCACTCATCCCACCAGTTCCTGGACTTGCCATGGGAATGAGAAAGGAGATATCTAAGCTGGCCTGTGCATACAGTAAAACAACAAAATTGGACTGGATCTATAGTGTTGGAACTCAACCAAGAATTTGGAGAAGTGCAAATTGTAGCACTCCAAAGTCTTACAACTACAAACTATTTACTGTTAAAAGAACATATGGCATGTGAACAGTCCCCAGGAATGGGTTGTTTTAATTTGTCTGATTTCTCTCATACTGTTCAAGTTCAGTTGGACAATATCCACCATATCATAGATAAGTTTTCACAAATGCCTAAGGTGCCTAACTGGTTTTCTTGGTTTCACTGCAGACGGCTGGTAATTACAGATATGCTTTGGTTATGTAACTATACTCCTATTATGTTAATGTGTGTGTGCAATTTAAGTAGTAGCTTAAAACCTGTACATGCTGAAGTTACTCTACAAGAAGATAGGTCAAAGAAATAATCAATCTTCCCATGTTTTCTTCCGCCTGCTACTTCTATAGCTTTTCTTCTTCCTTCCTAATTACAACCCTTAAATAGAATTCGTGCCTCATATCAAATTTACCGAGTATCATAATTCTTCCAAGTGGTAAAGATACCTCAAGACAAATGCTGGGCATAGAAGCCACAGGGCATAAATATGCAAAGAAGTAAAAAGCTAACTTTTTCAAACAATAAGGCTTCTCTCTCACTTACCAACTTCACATTTCCCTGTATGGCCCCGGAAGATGACTGGTTAGCCAGAGACGGGTAAGATTCCTCAAGGGAGGAACAACCTAAGACAGGCACAGTCGCAGGGGGGCCATCAGGTGAGAAATTGGGGATCAACAGAGGTGAGGCTTAGAACCTCACCCCCCCGTTCTGAGAGAAATCTTCTGCATACGTGGATGTTTTATTGCCCTGGTCTAGCTTGGATTAACACATAGTCTACAGGCACACACCTGATCATCTACATTTGCTCTCTTACAACACTAAACTATGTTTTCTACCTTTATCTTGTATCTACCTACCACTTCAGCATTTTATTAAAAATAATAATAATAAAGAGAGAAATGTGGTATCCACATATAAATCAAGTATAAAAACCAAATGAGTATTCATATTTGAACTGACTGTTTAGAGTTCATAATGCATGAGCAAAACCGAAAGTTTCTGTGATGACTGCCCTTGTACTGTTCACTATGTAACTTATTCATTATGTAAGAATTTGTTCTACATGTAAAAACTTGTTTGTTATGCCTCAGAAGATTGGAGACTGACAAAAATTAGGGTTGGGGTGGATTAATGATTGTGCATTGAGCATTGACTCTCCTATACAGAATTTTATTGTCATTAACAACCATTTGATCAATAAATATGAGAGATGCCCTCACAAAAAAAAAAAAAAAAAAAAAAAAAAAGGACAGACTTCCAATGGTAAAATAAATTAGTAACCGGGATGTAATGTATAGCATAAGGAATATAGTCAAGATATTGTAACAGCCTGGTAGGGTGATAGCTGGAACCTAGAATTATGTATATAAATGTTCTACCACTGTGTTGTACACTTGAAACTCATGTAATGTAATACTGTGTGTCAACTACCCTTCAATAAAAAATAATTATTTAAAAAAAAAAAAAAAAAAAAAAAAAAGGTTGTTGGAAGTTTAAGGAGGTATGAAATAACTATTTCAGGCACTGCTGGGTACTTAATTTGGTAGGTGTCCAACCTAGTGTTTAGTGGCAACAATGTGGTATTTTCTCCATCATCCAACAGCCTAGGTGCAAGAGATAATTGGTAGGTTCAGTCAGGGTTGGCATTTGTGTGGCATGTATGATGAAAAGAAATTTAAACACAAGAGTGGTTAACCTAGATATGAACTGATGATCTAAAGTTAATCAAAAGAGAAGTGGCTTTTCTCTGTAAAATCCATTACAACTAGATGTTATACCAAATCATGTTAATGTATTTAAAACAGTATACTTTCAGTAGAAAATCTACTGTGTATCTGAAGACTGCAGGACAGAGAAAAAGGTAAAATAAATATATGGTGCATTTGTAATAATGAAATTGGGTGCCTGAGTTCTCTGGTCTTATACCTATGAATAAAAATGCTTTCTGTCTGTGATCAGAGGCAGGTATTGAAAAAGATAAAATCAGTTTTCCCCTCTCCTCCCCCTCTCTCTCCCCCACGCTCCCTCTCTCTAGGATGATTTGAAAGAACAGTTTCAATTCACCTCAAGAAAACAAGATCCCTGATTCAAAAGGACAGATGCACTGCTATGTTTATCGCAGCACTATTCACAACAGCCAACATATGGAAGCAACCTAAATGCCCATTAATAATAGATGAATGGATAAAGAAGAGGTGGTACATATACACAATGGAATATTATTCAGCAGTAAGAAGAAAACAAAGCCTACTATTTGCAACAACATGGATGGAGCTAGAGGGTATTATATGCTCAGTGAAATAAGCCTGGTGGAAAAAGACAGGTACTAAATGACTTCACTCATCTGTGGAATATAACAACAAAGCAAAACTGAAGGAACAAAACAGCAGCAGACTCACAGCCTCAGAGAAGGGACTAGCAGTTACGAAAGGGAAGGGGTTGGGGAGGTGGGTGGGAAGAGAGGGAAAAGGGGACTTAGGGGTATTATGACTGGTATACACAATATAGGGGGGGCAAGGGGAAGGCAGTACAGCACAGAGAAGACAAATAGTGACTCTATGGCATCTTACCATGCTGAAAGACAGTCTTCAGTGGGGTGTGGGAGGAACTTGATAGTATGGGTGAATGTAGTAACCACGTGTTGTTCATGTGAAATCTTCATAAGAATGTGTATCAATGATATATTTTAAAAAAAGAAGTTTCATCTGTTTAACTGAGTTTACTATATAAATATCATGTTTTACATAGGCTATTATGTGAAAAAGATTGAAAGGCATAGAATTAGATGACTACAGTTAAAATTATATTTTCAGCTTTACTGAAATATAACTGACAACATTGTGCAAGTTTATTAAGAAATATGATGCAACGATTTGATAAACATACATGTTGCAAAATGTTTAGCAAAATAATCACAGTAAGGTTAGTTAGCACATCCTTTACATCACATAAGTACTAACTGATTGTTTTTGTTGCTGTTCTGGTGAGAATGTTAAAGCTCTATTCTAATAGCAACTTGCAAGTACAAAATACAGCATTGTTAACTGCAGACACCACACCGTACAGTAGGCCCCTGGAATGCACCTATAACTGAAAGTCTAGAACCTCTGACCAACATTTTCTGGTCCAACCCACCCCCACCTGTCAGGTCCCAGCAATTACAATTCTACTCTGTGTTTTTAAGTTTTGAGATTCCACAGATGGATGAGATCACTCAGTATCTGTCTTTCATTATCTGACTTATTTCATATGCATAATGCCCTCAAGATTCATGTGTTGCAAATGGCAATATATCTTTTTTGGGCTGAGTAATATTTCATGGCATGTATGTATGTGCATCTGTGTGTACATATATGTGTATGTGTGTATACATATAACATTTTTCTTTAACCATTCATCCATGATGGACATTTAGGTTGTTTCTATATCTTGACTATTGTGAATAATGCTTCAATGAATGTAGGAGCTCAGACATCTCTTCAAGATAGTGATTTCATCTTCTTGAGACATAAACCTAGAAGTGGGATTGCTGGATCATATGGCAATTCTATTTTTGATGTTTTGAGGAACCTCCATATGGTTTTCCATGGTGGCTGTATAAATTTGCATTCCTACCAACAGTGAACAAGAGTCCTTTTTCTCCACATTCTTGCCAGAATGTGTTCTCTCTTATCTTTATAACAGCCATTTTAAGAGGTGTGAGATAATATTAAATTATAATTTTGATTTGCACATATGATATCAAATTAGCAATGTTGAGCACCTTTTCATATACTTGGCTACTGTATCTCTGCTTTGGAAAAATGTTTAAAGTCTTCTGCCTATTTTTCAATCAGATTATTTAGGGTTTTTTGTTTTTTCTTTTTTACTATTATACGAACTATATAAATTCCTTAAACATTTTGGATACTAAGCCCTTATCACATACATGGTTTGCAAATATCTTGTTCATTCTGTAGGTTGCCTTTTTATTTTCCTGATTGTTTCCTTTGCTGTGCAAAGGCTTTTTAGTTTGGTGTAGTCCCACTTGTTAATTTTTGCTTTGATTCCTTGTGCTTTTCGTGTCAAATCCAAAAAAATCATTGCCAAAACCGATGTCAAGGAGCTTACCACCTGTGTTTTCTTCTGGAGTTCTATGGTTTCAGGTCTTATGTTTAAGTCCTTAGTCCATTTCAAGTTAATTTCTATGAATGGTATAAGACAGGAGTCTAATTCTGTTTGTATTTGGCAATCCAGTTTTCCCAATGCAATTTATTGGAGAGAAGTCCTTTCCCCACTGTACATTCTTGGTTCTCTTGTCAAGTATTAGTTGACCAAATATGCACAGGTTTATTTCTTGACTCTGAATTCTGTTCTATTGATCTATGTATCCAGTACCATACTGTTTTGATTACAAGTTTGTAATATAGTTTGAAATCTGGAAGTGTGATGCCTTCAACTTTGTTCTTTGTTATTTCTAGTTTCATACCATTAAGGTTGAAAAAGATACTTGGTATAATTTCAACCTTTTTTAAATTTACTGAGACTCATTTTTTGACCTAACATATGATCTATGTTCCAGTGTGCTTAAGAAGAATGCATATACTGCCATTATTGGATGGAATGTTCTGTACGTGTTAGGTCCACTTGATCTGAAGTATGGTTCAGTCAAACGTTTCCTTATTGATTTTGTCTGGATGATTTATCCGTTGTTAAAAACATGGTACTGGAGACCTTTATTATTACATTGTTGTCTATTAATCCTTTCAGATCTGTATTTGCTTGATATATTTTAGTGTTCTGATGTAGGATGCATATATACATATTTAAAATTGTTCTATCTTCTTAATGAATTGACCGCTTTATCATTATATACTGACCTTCTTTGTTTCTTGTTACAGTTTTTGCCTTAGTCTATTTTATCTGACATAAATATAACTACCTCTGCTCTCTTTTGGTTTCTATTTGCATTGAATATCTTTTTTCATTGCTTCATTTTGAGCCTGTGAATATCTTTGAGCTAAAGTGAGTCTCCTGTAGGCAGCATATAATTAGGTCTCTTGTTTTCTTATTTTTTCACCACTGTATGCCTTTTGATTGGAGAATTTAGTCCATTTACATTTAAAGTAATTATTTATAGGTAAGGACATACTATAGCCATCTTGATAATTGTTTTCTGGTTGTTTGGTTGTTCCCTTATACTTCTCTTACTGTCTTCTTTTATGAATTGATGATTTTCCATAACGGAATACTTTGATTCCCTTCTCTTTATCTTATGTGTATCTACTACAGATTATTGTTTTGTGGTTATCCTAAGGCTTACTTGAAATATCTTAGAGATACAACAGTCTATTTTAACCTGATAACAACTTAACTTTAATCACATGCAAAAAATCCACCCATTTATTCCACACACATTGTTTTTGATGTCACGATTTATGTATTTTTATATTGCACATCCATTAAATTATTGAAGCTATAGCTATCTGTAATATTTCTGTGTTTCAGCATTTATACTAGAGTTAAGTGGTTAACATACCACCATATTACAGTATTAGAGCACTCTGAATTTAACTATATGCTTGTCTTTATCAGACTGTTGTTTCTTTTCAAATGTTTTCACAATTAGTATCCTTTCATTTCAGCTTGAAGAAGTCCTTTCAACATTTCGTGTAAGGTGGGTAGAGTGGTGATGAACTGCCTTAACTTTTATTTATTTGGGAAGATGTCTTGCCTTCATTTCTGAAGGACAGCTCTGCTGTGTGAAGTATACTTGGTTGGCAGTCTTTCTTTCAGCACCTTGAATATATCATTCCATCTTCTGCTGGCCTGTAAGATCTCTGCCAAGGCATCAGCTGACAGTCCTCCCATGAGGGCAATATTCTTCTCTTGGCATTTTAAAAACCTTGCATTATCTTTGATTTTAGAGTTTCATTATTATGTTTTAGAGAATATCATTTTGGATTGAAATTTATGGGTGACCTATTAACTTCATGAACTGGATGTACAAATCTTTTCCCAAGTTTGGGAAGTTTTTTGCCACTATTTATTTTAAGTTTTCTACGCCTTTCTCCCTCTTCTCCTTCTTGGACTTCAGTGGTATATAGATTGTCTTAATGTAGTCTCATAAGATTCATAGGTTTTCATCATTCCCTTTCATTCTTTTCTCTGAATGGTTAATTTCAAATGATGTCTTCAAGGTCATTCTGCTTGGTCTAGTCTGCTGCTGAAGCCCTCTACTGAATTCTTCAGTTCACTCACCACAGTCTTCAGCTCCAAAATGTCTATTTGGTCCTCCTTCAGGTTTTCTATCTTTGTTGTACTTCTCATTTTGCTCTCATACTGTTTTCCTGATATATCTGAGTTGTGCACCTGTGTGCTCTTTTAGCTCTCTGAACACTTTAGAACAATTATTCTGACATCTTAGGGAGGCAGTTCCTGAGTCTCCAGTGCTTTGGAGCCAGTTACTGAACATTTACTGTACGACTTTGGTGGAGTTGTGTTCCCCTGATTCCTTGTGACCCCTGTAGCCTTGCCCATGAAGCAGCAGTGATTTCTAACAAATGTTACAGACTGACTTCTGTAAGGGAGGGCTTTTACCTGCAGGTGAGAGCACATTGGATGTGCTGTGACCAGGTGTAGTGGTGCAGGGTACCACGTGCAGGGTCATGTGTCCACCAGGTCTGGTGGGACATGATGGCTGATCAGCTCAGCCGCTCAGGTAAACAGCAGCTACAACTGCATTGTCCTTGGCAAGTGCTATGGGGGACCCACAAAGGACCAGGGCAAGCAGCAGCAGTGGCCAGTACCAGTGGCGTGCTGGGTCTCACCTCCACACCAGTGAGGTGGGGAGGTGGTGACAGGTCTAGCCAAGGACACACAGGTACAGAGCTGGACGGGCTAGCACCAGCTGAGCATAATGGTGCAGGCTGATGACATTACACAGGGCCTAATTCGAGCCCACGACCCGTTGTGGGAGCTCTGGCTCTCGACATGTCCTTCCACGGCTGCAGTCTTCCCCCAGGCCCGTGCGTGGCAGTGGGTGCCGGAGATGAGCATCAGACCACTGGAATGTAAGTACACAACTTGAGGACCTAATCCTGAGCCCTCACACAGCTGTGGAGGGTGCAGGCTGGTACCGTACACTTGCAGAGCCAGAGAGACCTGAGCTGGTTGCTGGGATGAGCTGGTTCCTGGGTTTCAGTAGGGAATGGAATGAGGGGAGCAGGGAAGGACTCAGGCACCTGGCATCAGCGAAAATCCACAGAGGGCTCAGACCAGCCAGGGCGATCTGCAGAGCAAGTCACTGGGAACTGCAGGTGCTCCCACGGCACAGCTGCTGCTGCAGTTTGTTTTCCTCCTACCCTAATCATCTCTAGATGCCTCAGCTTTGCCAGTCTCTGGATGGGGTGAGACTGAAGCAGGACATTTGTGTGGTGCCCCAAAAGGCTGGGGAAGCTGGTCACTCACCCCACCAAGACACTGAGCAGCGACAGCTTGAACGATGGGATGATGCTGGTAAAATAAGCTGTTCTAGTTTCCCCAGTGTGATTATTCTCAAGTCTTTTGTTCCACTGTGCTGCTAAGTTTCTTAAGTCTACTCCAGAGCTCTCCCAAAGATGTTTTTGTTCATGGACAGCTGTCTAATTGTTGATCTTCATGGAGGGAGATGGAGGCTGGAGTCTCCTACTCTGCCAACTTGCAGACATACCCCTAAGTTATAATTTTCACTGCATCTGTGAAAATAGTTACAAACTCATTAATTATTGTAATTCTATATACAGCCTGACTGCAAAAAAAGAATTTAAGGAAGGAATGCATTCTCTCGTTTTAGGGCCAAAGACAGAGATCCAGAAAAACAATATTTTGTCATTTTTCTTTGGCTTGCACCCCAGCAAAACACAGATTTACAGCAATGGTGGAAAGATACCACTCCTTCCAACAAGATATTAATAAAAATCTACTGATCCACCCAAAAAGATAGTATTTTAGATTATATTACATTACAAACTTTACTAGCAACAAAGAAAGTAAAAATAAATTCATTGCTGAAAAACATTAAATTTAGACTGTTAAATTTTTTAAAACTTACCAAGTGATATAGATGCTATTGATTTAAGGGCTACTTTGGGAACAAAGAGCATAGACATATATTGCTCACAATGATTAACATCATGTATCCCATGTTAAAAAAATTAATATTTGTTGACTGAAAATATTCTTTAAAATATGACAATGAAGAATTCACAATTCCCTTTATTACATATATATTTTATTTGGCAACAGGAATATCTTCAGAGGGCTAGAAAGAAAGGTCAACCATGATGGTTACAGTGGGAGGAAATTTAAGCCAGAAAAATGTTAACAAATTTTTCAAAAAAACATTCTATGCTACTAATTGCTATTAATGCCATAATTCTACCTCTATATCACGGTGGAAATAATTTTATTTCAAAATTCAGTGTTTTATAACACTGGAACTATATGACTTAAGGAACAATGTTGGGGAACTATTGCTATAGTTACATAAGATATACTATTATTCCTTCTCTATGCCGTATATACACACTGGTAGTCCATATCTAATTAAGATATATGTCTTTTTGCATCTTGCCATATAAGATATCTGTAAGAAAATATTTTTTGTTGTGCTTTCTTACAATGCTTTCTTTCATGGAAATTTAAGCAATTTCAATTTGAAAAACAGAAAGAATAAATGCCAATGTCTGTGAATGTAACAACTTATCTGAGCCCTCTGTTCTCTGTTTTTTTTTTTTCTTTTTGACTCATACAAAAAGGGTCCATTATGTATGAATAGAATCATAGAGCTTTCTGAATGGAAGAAGACCTTAAGGACTCTTTTTTACCACCCATACTCAGGAAGTTACATTGTCTTCCATGTCTGGAGATAGTAACTATTGAAGCTATGGCTGAAATCCAGATATTCTTATTCCTAATATGACATCCTTTCTAAAATATGCCTTTGCCTATAAAAGGACACTATAAATAAGCCTAATTTGCTCAACTTTATTGATCTCTGAATTTTATTGTTCATTGAGTAGATAGTAGCATAAGGCATATTCACAAGTTTAGAAATTTTCCTTATTATCTATAGGAAGATTATTTCAGCAAACCAAGTATTAAAAATTTTTATAAAATAATGGCCTAAACCCCACAAGAACACACTCATAGATCAATGGAACAGAATAGAGAGCCCAGATATAAACTCACACATGTATGGCCAATTAATATATGAAAAAGGAGCCATGGACATACAGTGGGGAAATGACAGCCTCTTCAACAGCTGGTGTTGGCAAAACTAGACAGCTTCATGCAAGAGAATGAAAATGGATTACTGTCTAACTCCATACACAAAAGTAAATTCAAAATGGATCAAAGACCTGAATATAAGTCATGAAACCATAAAACTCTTAGAAGAAAACATAGGCAAAACTCTCTTGAATATAAACATGAACAACTTTTTCATGAACACATCTCCCTGGGCAAGGGAAACAAAAGCAAAAATAAACAAGTGGGATTATATCAAACTAAAAAGCTTCTGTACAGCAAAGGACACCATCAGTAAGTGGAACAAAAAGGCATCCTATAGTATGGGAGACTATATTCATAAATCACATATCCGATAAGGGGTTGACATTCAAATTATATAAAGAGCTCATGTGCCTCAACAACCAAAAAGCAAATAACCCGATTAAAAACTGGGCAGAGGATATGAACAGACACTTGTCCAAAGAAGAAATTCAGATAGTCAACGGGCACATGAAAAGATGCTCCACATCGCTAATCATCAGAGAAATGCAAATCAAAACCACAATGAGATATCACCTCACACCAGTTAGGATGGCCAGCATCCAAAAGTCTAGAAACAACAAATGCTGGCAAGGATGTGGAGATAGGGGAACCCTACTACACCGCTGGTGGGAATGTAAATTAGTTCAACCATTGTGGAAAGCAGTATGGAGGTTCCTCGAAAAACTCAAAATAGAAATACGACTTGACCCAGAAATTCCACTCCTAGGAATTTACCCTAAGAAAACAGGATCACAGATTCAAAAACTCAAGAATGGACTAACAGTTACCAAAGGGAAAGGGACTGGGGAGGGTGGGTGGGAAGGAAGGAATAAGGGGAGTAAGGGGCATTATGATTAGCACACATAATATAGGGGGGGCACAGGGAAGGAAGTATAGCACAGAGAAGACAAGTAGTGACTCTGTAGCATCTTACTATGCTGATGGACAGTGACTGTAATGGGGTATGTCGTGGGGACTTGATAATAGGGCGAATGTAGTAACCACAATGTTGCTTGCGTGAAACCTAAGCATAAGATTGTATATCAATGACATCTTAATTAAAATAATAATAGTAATAATAATAATGGCCTAAACCCTATAAACTGCCGCTGAACAATACCTGTGGAAATTTCTATGCAAAGAAACTTAGAAAGGGATACTAATTACAAATACATTCAAATCAATTTCCTCTCATTATAAAATTAAAACCATTCTTAATCATTTGAGTTTAGGTTATATACACAAAACACCTTAAGGACATGAAATTATTATTTCAAGATGTTTTATTTTATAATAAGTTGCAAAAACAGCAAAGATAGTGCTGCTACTATTGCTTTACATTTAAAATTAAAAGCACACAATTTTGGAAATTCGTCAGGTTGTTCACCCTCTTAAAAATGTAAAAATGAAACAGTGGTGCAGAAATATCTAATGCAATGTTCCCACTGTGATCATCTTCGCATAGAGAATCAAACAACTCCTACTGTATCATTATTTTGGTGCTTTTTGAAACTCAAACACCATAAGCAATTTAATGGATAATCCTAGCCTTTCTAAATGTCTCTTCCCAGAATAATCTAAAATTAGCATCAAACTCAAAGGAGGAAGCTCTTTTTGCTCATATATAAGAAAATTCTAGCTAAGGTAATGAAAATGGAACTTCAAAGAATCTTAAAAAATATAATCCATAGTAGGTTAAGATTTATCATTTTGTTACATCCATGCCTTTTAAGCAATACTATTATAATAAAAAGAAAACTCATCAATCACCTGATAGACTAATTCCAAACTTAACCAAACAGGGCTAATGGGTGAGAATTGAATTGAAAACACCTTGACAAAGAAAGCAATTTCTTTTCTTCGCACTCCTCAGAAGCTGTGGGCGACCACGGCAGCCGGCCCACCAGCCGTGAGGGGCCGTCTGTCCCAAGGGCCCTTCAGGAGAGCTGAAACGCTGTACCACAGATGCTCCACCTTGATTAATCTCTGACAAGGAACTTACAACTGAGAATCAATGTTTTGACGTTTTTCAGATACCAATCATTAAAAGCCAACACAAAAGTTTTTATAAGAACACAGGGAGGGTTCATCAGTTGCTTATAGAAAGATGATCTTTCCTAGAAAATCTGAAATGCCTTTTAGTCATCTGAGATGTTTGTCATAACCCTAAAGCAGTAGCTTTTATTATCTCCATAAAGAGGAAGCAAAGGCCAAGCTTAAAGTTGGCTCTCAGACTAGCATTTGAGACTGCTGTCTTTGTATATTCTTTCTACAATTACATAAGTAAATGAGATATGTTTATGTTAACAGTATTCAATATTTAACTCTTTAAACTAAGATTTCAAGAAATAACAGTATTAATACTAAACCTCAGAAATATAAACCATTGTGGAAACAATATAAAACCTCAGAAATACATAATTAATTGAACTTTATAAGACAGTCTCATTTCATTTAATTTAAAATAACTTTCATATTACACCAAAAATAATTACTAGGAGAAGTGCAAACTAGGGGAAACTTTCTGGTTTAATAAACAGCTTGAAGTACAGTAATACTCTCAGATATAATGGACACATTCTTCATCATTTGGGAATAAGCCAAAATTATGAGTAGAACATACTAATGACAAAAAATGACACAAAATGAAACTGTGTAAGCTTTATTAGTAACTACTAAAAACATTTAAACCCTACAACTAGGAAACAAAATATTAAAAACCAAATTAAACCATGCATCTGTTTTTTCAGAATGTTTTCAAGTTGGAATCAAATGTAAAAAAATGTAGTTTATGGGGTTAGTGGGGGGGACTTGGTGAAGGGTTGGTGAAGGGGGGAGCCTAGTAAACATAATGTTCCTCATGTAATTGTAGATTAATGATACCAAAAAAAAAAAAGGCAGGACAGAGGAAAACTGATAACTGACATTAAAATTTAAGACTTCTTCAGAAAAAAAAAAATGTAGTCTAAGACTCAAACAAATTCACCTAGACTTACTGTCAATACAGTAACTCCTTATCTTACTTATCTTTGTATCTCCTGCACCTAGGAACAGATCATGTGACCCCAGAGAGACAGCACCCTCAGGCATGAGACAGAGGAGAGCACGTCTGCCCTCTGGAAGGAGAAACACTCAACCCAGTTTTTGCCAAACATGAGCATGTAATTCAAAATTACTAAAGAAAGCCTAAATGTTCAGAAATAAGCAAAAAAATTTAGAGTCCCTCCCATTCAAAGGCTTAGATACTAAAATTATCTGAAACAGCATATATAAGGATGTTTTAAATAGTTAAACAATAAGCTAAGGATTCAAACCTTGAGTAAACTGATTTTTTTAAAAAAATCAAATCATGGAAACTAGAACTGTAAGAAATAAAAAATATATAATCTATTCATTAAGAGCTTATTAGATGGAATATACAGATAATATACAATTGAAGAGAGACACAGTGAACTGACTCAGACACAAGGTATTATACAGAATGAGGCACAGAGAAAGCCCCAAAAATCAAGAGAAATATAAAGGAGATTAAGAAAAATGGTGATTAGAATGATAAGTCTACTTGGAGTTCTAAAAGATGAAAATTAAGAGACTCGAGTGTAAAAAACAAGGGAAGGACACAGATAATATTGGAAGAAATAACTGAAAAGTGAAAGACAAATCTTTAGAGTTAGAAATCACAACAAATTCAAGAAAGATCTAAAGAAAGACACATCTAGAGGCATTATAATGAAATTACATGGTACAAGAAGACATACATAACCTTAAAATCATCCTAGAGGACAAAGATAACTCTAAATCTCTAAAAATACAGATATTCATTATAGACAGCAGACTTCTTAATAGCAGCAATGGAATCCAGAAGACAGTGGAAGAATATATTTGAAACTTTTGAAAAAGTATGTATGTCTTTTAAGAACTCTATAAACAGGAATGTAGACATAATATTTTTAGAAAGACAAAACAGAGATTAGCCAAAACAGGTCCTTGCTGAGGAAACATCTAATCTAAGGACTATAGCATCAGAAAAAAAGCATAATTCTCTAAAAGGAGAGTGTGAAATGCAAGAAATGATATTCACGTACCAGATAAAAATGTACAACAATTTACTGAAACACTGCACTAACAAGGTCCTGGAAATAAGCTGTATGTCCATCAGTATGCAAAAGGTTATATTATTATTCTATGAAATACTATGCAGCCTTAAAAAAAGACTAAAGTCTTGGAAATTTTGTATTTGTTCATATGAAAAGAAAATTTCTTAAGGTGTTAAAGACAAGGAGGCAAAATGAGGGCAGAGAGACAAGTTGGAGCAGGCAGAACATGAGCACCTGATGAGTCCTAAAAAAGAACTTGGTTTCCACTTTTGGAAAGGAATTCATATGAAAATCTAAGCAGAGAAACTGATGTATTTTAACAGGATCACCTGGCTGCTGTACTGAGTGTAAACTGAAAGACAACAAAATAATGAAACCAGGTAAGGGGCTACTGCAATAATTCAGATAACATATAAAATGAAACTCCTAGGAAAAGACCTTAGATCTTATATATTATTGGAATTGAGAGTCAGACATATGTGGACAATTTGCGGTAAGATAGAAGGGAAGGATGCAGATGAAATAAAACTTACATGATGACCTCTACTCCTGAGAGAATGCAACAGGGCCTAAGAGTCAAAGGAAATCTCGTAACAGATTGTAGCGGACACTTTATGAACCTAACCTGACCCAGTGGTCTTGGTGGCATGTGGGTACTCTGAGAAGGAGAGATCAGTTTTATAAAAATGAAATGAGCTCTAGTTCTGCAGTACTCTTTTTAACACAGATGATGAGGAACCACCTCCTGACCCAGTTTGCAGACTATAGATCCAGGCTGTGAAAAATCAGGTAACACTGAAAGTGGCGAGAGCTGTGACTGGCAATGGAGGCAGTCCAGGAGCCCACAGCAGCCCAGGTTGGGAGCGACTGTCCCTGTCCCTGTCCCTGTCAGCATCGACCGCACCAGAGCATTATCCGAGGCGAAGCCCTAAAAGGCCTGGAGAAATGACTGCATCAGTGATGAGGAAGTGACTGCAGGGAGACACCAAGAACACAGGGATGAAGTAAAGCAGGTAAGGCAGATGGGCAATTCCTCAACACCTGATATCTGGGGGACCCAGAGAAATATTTTAAAGGGATGAACACTTTAAAATGGGACAGAGACCTGGAAGTTTCTCAGATAGGGATACCAGACGACATTTGAGGCTAACTATCAGTGTGACAGCAGCTGTACCTGTCTAAGGACCTCTAGGTAACACCTTTAAAATGTCCACAGTAAAAATTAAGAAACTTGTTCATGAGGAAGTGTAATGATAAGCAAAATGGGCATAATCTTGAAACTACATTTCAGTTTTCAACTACAAGAGATAAATTTTAGGTCTTTCTTGATAAACTATGAAAGAAAAAATGAAAGAAGTAGAGATGTGAATAGACATTTCATTTAACTGAATTATGTTGTTTTATTTCTGAAGTCTTCCCTGATGGTATCCAAAATTTCCTTGAACTAAAAATGACTACATATCATTAACCTTTGAGGTCAATATTATGATTGGTAAATATAACACCAATAATGGCAAGAAACATTTCCTAGAAGGGGCAGAAAGCTATTAGTCTGAACTTGCTTGCAAATAATTAAGTCCTAGAGCAATTTTCACTCTCTTTCCTTAAAACATATAATTATCAATTTATTGGGGATGTATTAAAGACTTAGCTGTCTATTTCAAATAGAAAACAACAATCTAGTTTTGGGGCCAATTGGGCTGGATTCTATTTCTAGGTAGACTAGAGGAGCAAACAGTCTCACAAGGATGACATGTCCTGCAAGAGTGCAGACAAACGCGTGCGGGTCACAGGCTGGGCCTCGTCTCCTCTCCCTGGATGCCAGGCTCCCTTACGTTCCACTGAAACAGACATACATGTTAATATTCTCCACATACACAAGGACTGCCCCAAATCTCCTAGCTTCCCTCCTAAAGTGTCCAATGAACCTAACAGCTCAAAGTTCTTCCCAATGTCCAACTAAATCCCTCATAAGAGAACTTCTCTCTTGTTGAAAAGCTGGGAAAAAATGGGTTATCTCCACATATAATTTAAAACAAAACAAAACAAAAACTCAAAAACTGTGACTGACACTTTGTTTCCCATCCATCATAAAGTATTTCCTCTATATAAATGTGGTTCTCAACTCCTGCTCATCAGAGTTAGCTAAGGAACATTAACAACCAAAGATGAATCCTTTGGCCACATCCCAGACCATACAAGGTATCTGCATGTTTTTAAGACTCCCCAGGTGACTCCAATGTGCAACCTGGGCTAAGAATCACTGCCTCAATCTTTCTGTAAAGAAATTTTTTCAAGCCTCTTAAAATCTTCCAGCTTTTTTCAAGTTTCAAATACTGTTTCAAACAGACTCATAATTAGAATGTAATATATAGTGACATATGTAATACATAAGTGCTTTATGAAGTTGCTCATAAGCATCAATAAAGCAAAATTCTGTATCTTATGTCCCACTTTACCAATGACTTCATTACACTGGCATGTCAAACTAGTACCTAAAGCTGAATCCTATTAATAGAACCCAGGTACCAAACTTTCTCAAAACCTCAGAGTTGGCCTTAACATGCTCCCTACATCCTCTGTATCTCATCAACCTCCCAATCATGCCCGTTCTTGCTTTGAAATTCAGCTCTCCTCCATTCCTCCTCCTCCATATTCATCCTACTCCACACCTTATTACCTAACCAGCTTTCCTGCCATTCAGCTCTTCTCAACCCACTACCACTAAACTCACTTCTTTATTAGGTCTCTAGTAGGTTTTGCCAGTAGGTTTCAGTCCCGGGCAAGTTCACTATGGATTCAATGTGACCAAAGAAATGACAGTAGAACATTCTTGGGGTGAAAGGGTTATACCCAACTTTATTCTCACAGTGGCAGGTCAATCACTAAAATCCCATTCACTCAGAGCGAGTCTGCATGCAGCAAGCTGGTCTCCGCCTCTGGGCCTCTACCTGCACAGCTGTCCTCTGGGCCTCTGTCCTCGGTGCTGCCACCACTCCAGCCTCTGCTCTGCTCTCCTGCAACCCTGCAGCCATGCCACCATGTCACCCAGAACCCTGGGCAGAGGTCTTTATATAGAGTCAACAGCAGTGTGTGTAGTGAGCTAGCCAGCCAGGGCCAGGTAAGAATCCTGGCCACAGGAACTTTCATTTTATCCACACTCCACCCCTCCAGGATTCTCTCTTCTCAATCTATGTGCCCTCAGTCCTCTGCAATGGCCCCTGTGCGAGAAAGCTGGAGCACTGTAACCAAATTCCATAATAACAGAAGCTATGACAATATACAAATAACAAAAATTACAACAAATTAAAATAACCCTCAAACCTGAGCTCCATTGCATCCTGCATTCAAACCAGTTCCGCTCAAAGGAGTTACCCAAGAGAACAATGAGTGGGGCTTACACCACCCACCTTCTACAGCCTCTCCTGCAGGAAGTCTGGCAGACACACAGGCCAATCTTGTTGCTTTACCTCTGCCTTCTGCTTTGTCCTCAGCAGCTGGAACCGCTGCTCCGGTCTCAACTGCCACAGCTCCAGTCCAATTTCTTTCTGTCTGCTCCTGCCTTTTCAAACCAACCCATCTGGGTCCTCACGACCTTCATGGGGCCCTTTAAATCCTTCATCTGAGAAGCAGACCGTAGTTCCTTTGTGCTTGAGCCTGAGGATGGGAGCAGAGCGTGGATGCTCCACAGCCTGAGGAGGGGCCGTACCTCTCCTGGAGGAACCGGCGGCTGCAGAGTCCTTCTGGCTCTCCCCCAGCTTTCAGCCAGGTGGGGTCTCAACTGAGGAGGGGCCGATGCCTCTGGCACCGCAGGGCCTCCACCCCCACCTGTTCGTCAGACCTCCGCTCCCCCATTTCTGGGGCTGACGGCTCCACTACATTCTTCTCTTGCCCCACGGCACCTGGCAGCCTGCGTGCTGCTGCTTCTAGTGCTTTCTCAGGCCACAGCACTTCATAGTGATGCCATTTCAGTCAGCTTTCTTCTGGTCCTCCACCCCTTCCCAGTACATGTCTACAGGGGACACCCAAGTGTCTCATCCATAGGGGCAGCCGCTGAAACACTCCTCCCATGAGGGGAGCCTCTTCCATTCCTCAGTCACCAATGACCCCGGCCAACTGTCGTCAATTGTCTTGCCAATGGGTTTCATCCCCAGGCAAGCTCACTGTGGATTCAATATGACCAAAGAAATGACAGTAGAACATTCTTGGGGTGAAAGAGTTATACCCAACTGTCTTGCCAATGGGTTTCAGCCCCGGGCAAGTCCACTATGGATTCAGTGTGACCAAAGAAAAAGACAGCAAAACGTTTTCGTGCTGAAAGGGTTATACCCAACTTTATTCTCACAGTGGCAGATCAGTCACTAAAATCCCGTTCACTCAGAGCAAGTCTGCCTGCAGCAAGCCAGTCTCTGCCTCTGGACCCCTCTGTCCGCACAGCTGTCCTCTGGGCTTCTCTGCACAGCCGTCCTGTACAGCTGTCTGCAAAGTAATCCCCTGGGTCTCTGTCCTCTGCTCTGCTCTCCTGCAGCCTTGCAGTCCTGCCACCGTGTCACGGGCAGAGCACTGGGCAGAGCTCTTTTTATAGAGTCAACAGCCACATATTGCCCACAGGTGTGCAGTGAGCTAGTCAACCATTGCCAGGTGAGAATCCTGGCCACAGGAACTCTCATTTTATCCACACCAACTTTATTTACATGGTGGCAGGTCAATCACTAGAATCGCATCCACTCAGAGCGAGTCTGCACGCTGGTCTCTGCCTCTGGGCCCCTCAGCCTGCACAGATGTCCCAGTCTCTATCCTCAGCACTGCCACCACTCCAGCCTCTGTTCCGCTCTCCTGCAGCCATGCAGCCATGCAGCCGTGCTGCCATGTCATGCAGAGAATTGGGCGGAGCTCTTTATACAGAGTCAATAGCAACGTATTGCCCACACATGTGTAGTGAGCTAGCCAACCAGGGGCAGGTGAGAATCCTGGCCATAGGAACTTTAATTTTTTTCATAGTCTCTCTCCCCAGAAACATTTCAGCAGCTCCCCATGAACAACCCAAGTCCTCAAATTGTGCCCAAACAAAATATCTCCACTTTAACACAACAAAGAGCTCCATATGTTAAGACTAGTCCCTGAAGAAGTCTGCGCTGCATATCCGATTACATCCTGCCCACCACAGGCCAATACAAACTGTCTACTCCTCCAGGCCTCCTGCCTTCCATACAAAGGAAGTTGATTCCCAAGGCCACGCAGTTCCTCACATGCTCCAGCACATGCTCTACTCATCTCCTGAAACCCTATGTTCTTTCTCTCCATCTTTCCAAAATCTATGCACTAGTCTGGACCTAGGCAACGAGGCCTGCCCACATTACAACAACTACCCAGACTGTCCCACTTCTGGGCAACATATCTGAGCCAGTTATTCTGAAACACACTGCTTTACACTACTACTAAACTCCCCATTTAAATAAAGCTCCTGAAGGCGGAAATCATGTTTCAGATTCTTGAGGTACACTGCATAAAGGTAGCTTTTCCAGTTCTTTATTAATTCTTCATTCTCTCCATTCAATGTACATACATACTGCATATAAAATTCTTCCCTATTGTATCAATTTCTTCAGAGTAAATTTCATGAATTTGCTTATTTTGAGAAGTAGCCAGCCTAGTCTAACATAACCCTGATTAACTCTGATTGAAAGGGAATATAATGGACCAAGCATCTGTGCCAATGTTTAAATGTGGCATAAAGCTTTAAAAAAACTTAAATGTTCTTAAAAATCTGAGAAAAAGTCAAAGCATAATTATTCATTACACAAATATATTCTCTCTTTATAAAAGGGAAAATTGTATTTCAAGGTTGAAGGCCTTCAGGGGATATACAGGTAATACAATGAGTGAAGTCATAGGAGGACAAGAGGAAATGCAGGGACATGTCGTGACCAACAGACCCCTGGCCCCCTCTCCAGAGGAATGTGGGCTCAGTGTTGACAGATACTCTTCTTTTCAAGAGAAACCACCATTTTCATGAAAAAGAAGTTTCCTTATTTTAAATGGGGAAAAATAATTGAACATTCCATACTGTGTGAGCTAAATAAGGTGTGTCAGGGGGCCATTATTTTTTTAACCTAATACAGAGGTTAATTTAATTTTAACCTAATACAGAGGCATGAGATTTAAATTAGAAAAGAAAAAACTTCTTTAAGGTTAAGCATATGTTTAAAGTAAACCACTACTTAGAAATGGTTTTACCTGTTCTGGTAGCTTTTAGAATCCATACGGTTGTCGTTTAGCAAAGCCCAGGTGTGCCACAATAAAATGTAGAATACCTCCTAATTTCACTGATTCCAAGGTAATATTTTAAAGTAAAATGAAAATGCATGGCATCAACATGCCAGTCTCCTTGAACATAAGAACCACAGTTGTTTTTTTTTTCAGAACAAGTTCAGATATAGGTTGTTTAATCATAACCGGTCCATATAAACATAATAAATATTTGTTTTTGAGATGTCTGGATTTTATACGCACACTATGAAAAGAAAATACAGTCTCAAAATAGAACAGTTAAGTGCTTTTAAAGGAACTTACTAAAGCTCATAAATGTTGATGTCACCCTCTGATAACCCCACAGTTCAGCATGAAGGGCCCCTGAAATCTCAGAAGGGTACCAGCTACCTCAAGAACACAGATGCTGCTTTTCTGGTAACTTCCTCAGAGTACTCACATCACAACGTGGAAGAAATAATGACAAAACCAGAGCCAAAGATTAAAACAGATTAATAGAAGAATCAGAAAGAGGAGAATTATGTCATTTGGAACAAACAGAATTACATATTTAGAAAAATAATTAACTGAGAAACTATAGGAGGAAGAAAAGACAAACTGGAAGAAAAAAATAAAAGTCAAGTCCATGACATACAGACCAAAAGTGTACTTGTATTTGTTTGTGTACCTGAATACCAGGTTCCCCAGTAAGAAAGTCGACAGTTGATTCCTGCTTAGGTTACTCTTTAAGTACTAAGGAGGCGTAACACACTAAAGGGCTGGGGGATCTTCATCAGGGTAAGACTTTGGGCGGTATACAATCACACCTTTAGTGAAATTTTAAAGAAGTTTATTTAGCATAGTAGTTAAGAGGCTAAGTGGCTAAATTCTCATGCCACACACTGCCACACACTGGCCTGGGGGGGCCCTTCTTCGGGTACTCAATGCTCTGGGCCTGTTTTCTCCCGGAAAAGCAGTGATGATAACGTATCCACCTGGGGGGATATTCTCTGGATGAATGAGGATTACAAACATACATACATACACACATACACACACTGCTTACAACAGTGCCTAAAACACAGGAAACCTTAGGTCAGTATAAGACGTCATAAGTATTCATTATTGTAAGGCAGATACAGGTGCAGAAACGTGGCCATGGTGAGCTGTGCTGAAGATAATGCATTTGCCAAAATGATAGCCTATTACTAGCTATTTCTTTCTCTTCACATTAATCTACTCCCCTCATCAAGGACCTTCCCAAGTCTGGTTACTTGCTTTGTAACACAACCCTTCTATACTTCTGTCCTAAGGAATAATTCCTATCAAATTTCTATACTTATGGTCTTCAACTATTTATCAGTTTCAAACTGAGAGCAGGGCACCATAGCTCACCACCCATTCCTGCCACTTCTGTTCAACCTCCTCTCTCCCCCTCAACTCACTCTCGACTTCTCCTTCCCAACCTTCTCACGTATCCCTTACCTCATTATCACTGTCTAGCCAGCACACTCTCTCTCCTCTTTTCACACCTTCCCTATCTCTTTCCCAGTTTTCTGTCAGGGTAAAAGTGGAGCTGGGTAACTGGTTAACAAAGGAAATCCAAGTAACAGAAGAAATATTTAATTAAAACATGACACCATGGCAGACTGAGCCTTAGAACATATACCACATAGCACAATGTAAGCAGCTGTTCACCCGTTTTACACCTGATTATTTTCAGGAATAAGTTATATACATTAGCACAGTCAGGCAAGGAGCCTAGATGCCTAAGACCATAATTATTATCCCGGATTGACATCTGCGTGACAGAAGAGGAAGCCAGTGGTCCAGGCTGGTAAATCCTAGAAAGCAGGTGACTCAATGATTAAATAACAATTTAACTTCCATCCGTTCCATGTGCATTATACCTAATTTCCCTGTATTGATAATCCTGGGAGACAGAAGTCTCAGATGCTTTTTACATGAGGATCTGGAGACTTCTCTGGAGACAACTTAGCTCTCCCCTGGAGTTGTGCAGGAATACTGGCCACCCAAAGACCTGTGTATTAACAAAATAGGCACAAAGTGCCACAGGTCAAATGGCAGGGAGCCTTCATAGGTACCAGAGATGTGCACCATCCTACTTCTCTATGTCTGTAAAGATACATGTTCATATTAAACAAGGAAATGGAGGGAAAACAACCAAGAAAAAAGAATGACAGGCTCTTATCCTCACAGAGCAAGAAAATAAATATTCAGAACTTGGCATAAGTTTGTAATGGAGCTTCCTAATTTAGGGAGGAAGAGTAAAAGAAAAATATTACACTTTTAGTGTTTCCTGCATTTATATTGTGGTCCACAAGATTTAATCTTCAAATAAAAAGTTAAACACCTATGTTTCAGAACATTGTTACAAGACACATTTATAATATGCAGGTACTATTAGAGCCCAAGTATCCATCTCTGACAGTCATCTGCTTGACCTGTTTTACAAACAGCATACAGACTTCAATGAGTGTTTCTCCTCTATTCTGTTACCTTTACCCCACTCCCAATACTTTTTCCCCCTTACTGGCTTTTTATTTTATGGTCAGAGGTTAAAATGCTAACCCTTCACCTTCCAGGAAAGTTTTTTTCCTCTCTCATAAAGAGTTTTCACAGTGTGCAGTGGTTGGATTAGTCCCTCTTGAGAACAAAAGCTGTGCCTTTGTCCCCACGGTTTGGGCAGGGAGCCCAACATCAAGGAAGCTGCTCCCACTCAATGGGCACAGAAACAATATTGTGAGGCCCCAGAAAGCCTGGCTTCTGTGTCTTGACTCTCATACAACCAGCTAGCTGAGGAGAAAATCCTGTCAGGCACTCAGCTGAAAACTACTGCAGTGTCCTGTGGAGAACCTGATGAAGATGTCATTTGGCCATACGGTAAAACTTTGCATTGTTTCACATAAAGGTAAGAGAAGAACTGTTAGACTCAATGCTTTAACAGCCCTGGTCACCAATTCACACATGGGTCAGTAAGTGCATTTTACTAACACACAACCCCTTCCCTCTATACAGTCTCTTACAATGATGCGCAGCTCATTTATGACATCCTAATCTCTGGCATTTAAAAATTTGCCTTACTAAAGAACACATCAAAAAAATTACAATAGATTATTTTTGTATTTGCAATTTTTGTGTTAGTTATTTCTCATTAGAAATTTTACTAATAAATATAACACTGAAGGAACTGTTCAAAATGCAGAAGTTAAAATGAAACATACCTTTTCACATTTCACATTTATTTCACTTTTTAAATGTTGAACAAACAAGAAATACTAAACCACAAAGTACTTGATTAAAATTTAGAAATGCAAGTATAATGGTACACAGACCAGTCATACTTATAAAAACTATTTGCATATTTTTTTAACCTCTAAATATTAAACATATCAGACAAGTTTATATGTGGTCCTACCATGGCAATAAAAGATTTCTCTCAAGCATATTAGCTTATGGGTGAGTTCACGAATATTTTACAATGGCTGTGGGAAGGAGTGCAGTTTTTTAAATATATTTAATTTAATATTTAATTTAACGTAATCTTATAATTCACATCCATGGCAGCAACCAGTTTGAAAATTATTTAGTAAAAACTATTATATATGATTACAATCATGTTAGGTAAGCTCATATTGAAATCTGAAAGGGAATGCACAAAAATAGATGTTTTTATGTTATTGGTATGAAAAGAATAATCTTTTTACTTTTTTCAAAATTATCCATAATATAGTATATTATTTAAGAAATAGAAGAAACTGCAGAATAATCAGAGTAGTTCAAAAGACTACAAATGGATAACAATTAATAACAGGTGTACAACGACTGTATAAAGTATTTAGAATTAAGGAATCAATCATTTCTGTTAGATAACCCACATAGGAATATAAATTATTTCACTGTTTTAGGAGAAATATAAATGTGCTTTCTCTTTAAGCCTATAAAGATGATTAACCTGACAACTTCAAGAGGTCATAACCAACATGCTTAACAAAAGAAATGTATTTATTCTTGGGGCATATTCTGTGCTCAATTGACAATGAGTATTCAGACTTATTAATTTAAAAAATATTAGAAAATATAGGTTGGAGTAACTGTAAAACAACTCACCCTATAGAATTCGTCAGCTACAGGTTAAATTTTTATTGACTTTGAATAGCAAAACATTTGAGTTAAAGGGAACTAAATATATTACCTAATCTAATCCACTCATTTTGAGACTCAGGAGATTAAATGTTTTGCCTAATTCTCATATTTTAAATCACAGTGATAAGATTCTATATGTCATAGAAATTATCCCTGAGATGATTAGTGATAAATTTGTTAGTGAAAATTTGTTGTATTTTCTCTACAAATGCTCACACACCAGGCCTGTTGTACTAGAATGGCTGATGATTAGCTTCAACAAACTGATCTTGAATAATTGTCTCTTCGACTGCTTTCCATATTTTTGTACCACTCATTCTGAAAAAAACTTCCTCTTTTTTTGTAACTGCTGAGTATACACCCAAGCCTCTACCCCTCTCAATGTCTTTAAGACTTAATTCATAAATGAGATTTCTCAATACTAGCATTCACTTAAGACATCAAAAATCTGTTGCCATCTCTCTTGAAAATCACCCAAGACTGCCTAGTTACCCATTCACAGGCCTGTTATCACTCCAAACCATACTAAATCCTCTTTGTTACATGATACTATTAGCCACTCTCAGCCCTTGCCAATCCCCAGCCACACCCCAGTTGTTTCAGTTACACAGAAGGAACTGTAAGAGACACCGCCCTCTCCTGCAGCCAGATATCAGGCCACATACCAAGAGACATGCAACACCTCCTACAGAGGAGTCTCCAAAATGCTTCTACCAATCTCTAAGAAATCAGACTTAATTTGTGAGAATGGGTAATGTGCTAATAAGCTACTGCTAGCAATTCCATTTAATTACCTTAAGTAATTTCCTACTATGAAATTTCATTTTATATCAGCAACTCAATGAAGAATATGAATATATATGTAAATATGTATGTACATACAGCCTACTATGGCATTCATCAGGTAAACAGCATCTCAAATTTCTTATCAACTTCATGACTGAAAAAGCATTTCTTAACTGTCACATACATGTGGAGATGTGAGGACATCTATAGCTCTGTCACCAGAACCCCTAACGTCCTTTCCAAAGGCTCCTGATTTCCATTTGGGGAACCATGTGGTCCCAAGAAGCTAGCATCACTCCCAATTCCAGGAATGGAGTCCATTCCAATAGACCATACTGAGTCCACAAATGCATCTACCAATGTCTAGGAAATCAGAACTCTACTTCTAAATTAGAATGTGCAATGTGCTAAGATATTGCTAATAGTTCCATTCAATCATAGAGGAATTTTTTACTATCAAATTTCATTTTATATTAGCAAATCCAATCACCACAGCCCCAAACTTGTGTTTGATTCAGAACTGGGCATGGGCACATAACTTAATCTTGAGTGCTAAAGAAGTGCTTAATTTTGATTAAGTTGGTCAAAGTGGGTCTCATGGAGAATGAGCAAAAAAGATGGAGAAGCTACAGTAACTAGTGATGCAGGTATCTTGGGGCAGAGCATTAGAGGCAGAGTAAACAGAAAGCACACAGGCTTGAAGGACATTTTTCACGTTTCTGTGACTGCAAAGAGGCCAGTCTGGCTGTAGTTGGAGTAAGAAGAAAGAATGGTAGAGGGTAAGGTTAAAGATTAAAAAGAAGGGATTTGAACTAGATTATATAAAGCATTGGTAGGTTCCTCGAAGGTTTTTAGTTTTTATGTGAATGATCTGAAAAGCAGAGGGATGGAGAAAAGAGCACTAAGAGAAGGACCCCCTGTATGGGAAAGCCGATTCCTGGAAAAATGAGGTTTACAGGACAAGTTTCTGTTACTCTGTCCAATGTGCAAATTGCCAAAAGTAAGGTAAAAGCCACAGTGAGCTGATAATCTATTTGAAGAAGTAAAACACAAATACCCTCAAAATAACAAAAGTTAAGGAGCTTTAGGTCCGTTAGTCTGTAGCTTTGTTTAACCAAAGGAAACTGAACCAAGAAAGGGAGAATGACTTATGCACAGTGTATAACTAGTTACTAGTTCAAGTAGAACTAGAAATAAGTTTTCTTACATTCAGAGCCCAGCACAGCAATGGAAGGAAGGATGAGCTGAAGAAAAGGCCACCTTTATAAAGCACTCTTGCAAACCAGATAAACAATTTCACATTGACTTGCTGTTACGATTTCCAAAGAACCCAGCTGCTCACTTGCCCCAAAGATTTGCCCTATAATTCTGAGGGAGGAGTGAAAAGCAAAGCTGATACCTGTGTTGATAAGTAAATCCAGTAGATGGAAAGATAAAGAGCCTTCTGTATTCTGATAAGAAAAGCATTCAAAGCTTTTCAAATAAAGACTGTATTTTCTCCCTGACAAAGAGACTCTGTTTTCTAGAATTTCTCAGGGCTACAAAGAAAAAGGATAAGGCAAGCAAATCATTATCCTATATGTTGATAGAGCTAGTCTCTCTCAAATCAAGTACAAACACCACTGACTGGTAAAAAACAACATCTCATGCCAAAAAGTCCTCTCACTGAAGTAGTAGTACTTTTGACATACCCTGAGATAAGAGTAATCAATATAATTCAAGTATATATTCCAAATAGCATTTCCAACTCAATCCAACTAAGGACACATTATCCAAGCAGGTATAAAAGGTGATTACAATGATGCCATCTTTATTTATACATATTAATAAAATGAATAATTATTAAAGCAGTCTTAAACTATTAACATGTTTTATAGCAGATTCCAATGTTGGAATACTAATATCTACAGTGGAATGAGCCAAAACATGTCAATATACAATCCTTAATATATTTTGTACCACAGTTTGAGCCTAATTATCAAGTTTACAATTTAAAATAATTATGGACTGAAATTGTGTTATTTAGGCATAATACAAAACATATTTTGTGCCTTTACAAGAGTTCACTACTAATAAAAGCCTTTAAGAGTCATTTGAATGCTTAGCAATTACACAGAGAAAGCTGACATTAGAGCCTCACAATCTCACCAGATTAAGAATTTACATTTTTAGTTCCATGACCCCATATACAAATCAGAGTACATAAAATAAGCACAAACTGTACACACAAAAAAAAATGAATAAATAAAACTCATTGACCACAGTATGGCATGCAGAAGGAGCACTAAACTTCATCTAGAGACCCAATTTCAGTCCTAGATATTCCACTTCACAGCTTTGGAACCTTAAGAATGAACAAGCTTGAACAATTTTTAATTCCCTCATCAGTAAAATGGGATAGCTGCTGAACCTACAAAGAGAGTTGTTGAGAAAGTCAAAAGTAACTTAAATGTATATAAAATTCCTTTGTGACATGTAAATTACTATATTTACACTTGCAGAGAAATATTAAATATAATAAAAAGGCACTATTTCAAGTCTCAGTAAAATGAGGTCCAAAAGAGCGGCTAATTAACTAGCCTGTCACGTAACATCCTTGTTCTCACATTATAGTAACAATAATATCAAGGGACAGGTTTTTGTACGTTAGAACAAACTCTGTACTTCAGTCTCTATTTCTACCATATGTTTTGGGGAACATGACACAGGAGCACCTACTTATGTAATAGCCTGCAGAACGAAAACGCAGAAAAGGTAACATGCCTGCCTTTAGCAGTCTCACAGTCTGGATGCCACAATACTGTACACGCATAAGCCATCCAATTAAAATGATAGGGGACGTCCACCGCTGGCCAAGAGGCAGGAACAGATGCAAACCAGCCAGCCCACCACAAACAATGTAAAATTAAAAAGAACTCTACAGAATGTCTGAAACAAATGTTTTTAGACGTTGGCAATAAGCAAAGCAGGATTTTCCCTGAGAAAAAGGGAAAAATATACACAAAGAGCCCTCCAATCTCCCTAGCTTTCTGTTTATAGTCATTTTCAAGACTGTAGCACATGAGCAAAGCACAGCAATCTTGCTGAGCAGAAAATAAAGTTGGAGGATACAGCAAAATTGGGGACAGGATACCAAATGCATGGAGCTCCAGCAATGTGCGTGAGGTCATATTAAGTCTTTAGCCAACATTAGGTTGCAAGTGTGCCAAGTGACACTCCACAAAATCTGGCTGAATAGAGATTCTAGATCACGTAGTACTGAGAGATACAGCACACAGATAAAACACAGAGGACATAGGAAATTCAAGTGAGACTACCCCAAAGAGGGCACACCATTGGGAGACAATCCCAGAAGTCTCTCAAATTTTGTCATTTCTTGGAAGCAGAGGCTTTTTTTGTTTATTAGGTTTTATTACAGACCACCTTTCCAGGATGTTCAATTAGTAAGGCAAGTAAACATTTAAGAACCGTTAAACTATTAACCTGATACTAATATGATTAAAGCAAAAAGCCTTGGAAGACAGAGACTGAGCAAAGGCCATGCTAACTCACAGCTTTGGAAGACAGAGTGTCTCCCTCCGGGAGCAGAGCAAAGGACAGTTTACTGAATATTACATACTCTTTGTGTCCGACAGGCTCAGGGTTCCTCTCCCACGGTGCAAACTGCATTTGCAGGTCATCCATATAGGCCATGCACACCACCCTCATGTAACTCAGAGGCAAGGAAAACAGATGTAAACATGACGACGCTGATGCTGCTTGATCTTCCTCAAGTAGCACAGTCCTCTGTTTCTGACTCAGGAACTCATGTCATCTCAGAGTACCCAACAACTACAACAGGTTAACTAATTAGCATTTAAATAGGGTAAAATCTTAGACCCTGCACAGTTCTGGACATAAACCTTAGAAGTAAAATATTTCAGACGCACCCAAACAAAGATTAAAAACAAATGCTGAATGGATCAAGCTGCTTCATCACAAAATGGCTTACAAAACAAAACTCAATATTTACTAAAAGAAGGTTTTTAACAAGTTTTCAAACCATCAATGATATAATATGCATAGTAGTATATAATCAAAAGTTATCAGATATGCATAAATGCAATAAAATGTAGCCCATGACCAGATGGGAGGGGACAGTATGTAGAAACAAATGCCAAAATGAACCAGATATTAGAATTAGCAGAAAATTTTAGAATAGCTATAGGGAAGACACACAACCCCTAAAAGATGTCTATGTCCTAATCCCTAGAATCTGTCAATATGTCAGGTAACAAGACAAAGGGTAAGGTTGCAGATGGAATTAAAGTTGCTAATTAGCTGACCTTAAAATTGGAGGGTATCCTAGATTATTTGGTGATCCCAATATAACAGAAGAGGCCATGAACCAAGGAATGCAGGCAGCCCTCACGCGCTAAAAAGGCAAAGAACAGGTTGTCTGCCAGAGCCTCCAGGAAGAAACACAGTTCTGCTGATACTCTGGTGTTAGCACAGAGAGACCCATTTCAGACCTCTGACCTCCAGAACTAAAAGATAATAAATCTATGATGTTTTATGCACTATATTTGTGGTAATCTGATACAGCAGCAAGAAATGAACACAGATTACTAAAAATATGTCTAAGGATTTACAGGAAAAGATAGAATGAGTAAAGTGAGAATCTCAGTAGAAAAACAGAAACTACTAAAAAGAACCAAATGGAAAATCTATAACTGAAAAATACATTTTTTTGAAACAAAAAATTCACTGTACGGCTTAACAGCAGATAGGATACTACAAGAATAAAAGATTAGAGAACCTAAGTACAGAATTGTTCAAATTATACAAATTGAAGTACAGAGAGGGAAAAAACACTCAGAAATAAAAAACAGTTTGTGATCAGTGAAACAATCTGACACCCACATGAATTGTAGCCCCAAGAGAAAAAGGGTGTCCAATACGAGTAAATACGAAAGACTGTTTTTCATACTTTCTGATTTCTTTAAAGAGCAATTGACTAAACTACAATAATAACAATTTATTGTGGGATTTATAACCTATGTAGAAGTAAAAAGGAAGAGAGGAAGTGAACATCATTTTACTGTTAGAAGGTTCTTACACTCAGTGGTATAGCTTTAACCTGATTTATGATAGACTGATAATTTAATAATGTATAACATGATCCTTAGAGCCACTGAAAACAAAGCCAATAGAAGAGAAAGCTATAAAATACTTTTTAAAACCATTAAAGAAGGTAGGAAGGAAGAAAAAAAGGAAAGAAAAAATTTTTTTAATGAGTAGTACAAGAAAACAAGATGACAGTTTTAAACCTAAACATATCAATAATTACATTGAATGTGCTAAACACTCTAAAGGCAGGAATGGTCAGACTGGGCACAAAAGGAAAACCTAAGGCTGTAGATATTAAATATAGATATAAATACAGACAGTTTTAAAAAAGAGAAAAAGAATTTCAAGGAAACACTAGTCATCAGAAAAGTAGAACAGTTCTACTCCTCAAAGTAAACTTAAAGACAAAAAGCATTACCAGAGACAAAGAAATCCCATGTTTAAAGGCTTTTTTCATAAAGAAGACATAATAAAAAATGTCTATGTATCTTACAATGGACCTTTAAAATACATAAAGCAAAAAACATGAAGAGAAAATCAACAAATCCATAATTACAGTTGATATTAACACTCCTGTTCCAGTAACTGAAAGAAAGAGACCACAGAAAATCAGTACAGACATAAGAAATTTAAAAAGCATTATCGATCAACTTTACCTAACTGGCATTTATACAATACATCCAACAACTGCAGAATATACACTCTGTTTAAGCACACATTGAACATTTACCAAGACTGACCACATTACAGGCCGTAAACCAAACCCTGCATTTTCAAGTATTGAAGTCATATGGAATATGTTCTCTGACCTAAACAGAGGTAACTTAAAAATAAGTGGAGTCTGCACTCCGGCTGCTAGGGGCAGCTCTGCGCTCAGTCCACGTCTGGCCTTGGACTCGCTGCGGTGGACTGACTCAGGGTCTGGAAGCAGAACTGGGCAGGGAGGCAGGCTGGGTGGCAACTGTAGGGCTAAGCAGAGGCCGACTGCAAAGGGCACTAGTGCAAGAGCAAGGAACCCTGCTCACATTTCCACTCAAGGGCCACTTGCAAAGCAGCTCCTCAACCAACCTGGCCTTCACAAGGGCACGACGTGACTGGGACTGTGACAGCTCCTTCTGCAAGTGTCTCATGTGGCTTTACCACGAATCTGAAAGGTTTTTCTCATTTTATAAAAGAGTCTAGTTTAAGTTACATAATTCATTCTGGAGTCAAAAATTCTGACTCCCAAGTCCAAAGGCGAATGGTTACCACACAGCTGTCCTGAATCACCTGAGACACACAGACCGGGACAAAGTGAACACAGTTGCTGTGGAGTGTTACCGGAGATGGGGCTGGGATTTTTAAAATTATGGAAAAGTGATATACAGAGCAATGGCGATATAATGAGGTTTAAAGTGCCTGTTTTGGATGAATTTACAAAGTAGCTGAGAATAAAAACAATAATTCTTAAAGGTGCTACTTTAAAAAAAAATCAATAAACACAATATATCAGAAAGAATCCCAAGTTAGAAATTAAGCAACAATGTCTAAATAACCTGATGATCAAGACAGAAATCAGAGAGTAGAAAATACTTTCAACATAATAATGAAAACATAGTATGCCAGAATTTGTGGGACAAAGCTAAAATGCATAAAGGCAAATTTATACATTTATGATTATACAGGCGTAACACAATTTATTGCTCTGTGCTCTACTGCACTCTGCAGTTATTATACTTTCTTACAAATTGAAAGTTTGCAACCCTGCACTGGGCAAGTCTTCTGGTGCCCATTTTTCCAACAGCATTTGCTCGCTTCATGTATCTATGTGACATCTGGGTAATTCATGCAATATTTTAAACTTTTCGCTACTATTATATTTCTGATCACTGATTGTAACTGTTTTGGGGCACCCGTGTAAGATGGCAAACTTGGTAGATGTTGTGTGTGTTTCAACTGCTCCACCGTCCTCCCATCTCTTTCTCCTCAGGCCTCCCTATCCCAAGACAAAATACTGAAATTAGGCCAATTAATGACCCTACAGTGGACCCAAACTGTTCAAATAAAAGGAAAAGTCACACACCTCTCACTTTAAATCAAAAGCTAGAAATGATTCAGCTTAGTGAGGAAAGGTGTGTTGAGAGCCAAGACAGGTCAAAATCTAGGCCGCTTAGCCCAAACATTTCAGCAAAGTTGTGAACACAAAGGAGAAGTTCTTGAGGGAAATTACAATTGCTCCAGTGCACACAAATGGTAAGAAAGTGAAACAGTTTTATCGCTGATACAGAGAAAGTTCTAGTGGTCTGGATAGAAGATCAAACCAGCCACAACTCTGCCTTAAGACAAAGCCTAATCCAGAGCAAGGCCCTAATTCTCTGCAATTCTGTGAAGGCTGAGAGAGGAGAGGAGGCTGCAGAAGAAAAGTTGGAAGCCAGCAGAGGCTGGTTCATGAGGTTTAGGAAAGAAGCGTCTCCATAACATAAAAGTGCAGGTGAAGCAGCAGGTGCTGATGGAGAGGCTGCAGCAAGTTACCCAGAAGATCCAGCTAAGATCGTTAATGCAGATGGATACACTAAACAACATATTTTCAGTGTAATGAAACAGCCTTGTATTTGGATGAAGATGCCACCCAGAACTTTGACAGCTAGAGAGGAGAAGTCAATGCCTGGCTTCACAGCTTCAAGGACTGGCTGACTCTCTTGTCAGGGGCTAACGCAAAGGGTGACTTGAAGTTGAAGCCAATGCGCACTGACCATTCTGAGAATCCCGGGGACCTCAAGAATTGTGCTAAATCTACCCTGCCTGTGCTCTGGAAGTGGAACAACAATGCCTGGCTGACAGCACATCTGCTTACAACATGGCTTACTGAATATTTTAAGCCCACAGTTGAGCACTGCTGCTCAGAAAGATTCCTTTAAAAATATTCCCGCTCATTGACCATTCACCTGGTCCCCCAAGAGCTCGGATGGAGATGGACAGTGAGGTTCCTGCTGTTTTCATGCTGCTGACACAAGTCAGTTCTGCGGCCCATGGATCAAGGACTCATGTTGACTTTCAAGTGTTTTCCCTGAGGAAACCCATTTCGTAAGGCTACAGCTGCCACAGTGTGATTCCGCTGATGGATCTGGGCAAAGTACCTTGAAAACCTTCTGGAAAAGATTCGCCCCTCTAGATGCCACTGAGAACATCTGTGATTCTTGGGAAGTTTTGTCAAAGCACCAACATGAACAGGAGTTTGGAAGAAGTTGATTCCAACCCCATGGGTGACTTTGAGGGGGTTCAAGACTTCATGGAGGAAGTAACTGCAGATGTGGTGGAAACAGCAAGAGAACTAGAATTAGAAGTGGAGTCTGAAGATGGGACTGAATGGCTGCATTCCATGATAAACCTCTAATGAGTGAGGAGTTCTTATGGATGAGCAAGAAAAGTGGTTTCTTGAGATGAAATCTACTCCTGGTAAAAACGCTGTGAAAATGAACATCCAACTTTCTAAAATTAGACATCTAAAATTGTCAAAATGACCACTAAGGATTTAGAATACTCCACAAACATAGCTGATAAAGCAAGGGCATCATTTGAGAGGATTTACTCTAATTCTGAGTTCTACTATGGGTACACTGCTATCAGACAACATCACATGCCACATAATTCATTTTTGTGAGAGGAAGAGTCGATGAATGCAGCAAACTTTATTGTTGTCTTAGGATGTTGCCACAGCCCCGCAGCCTTCAGCAATACCCTGATCAGTCAGCAGCCGTCAGCATTAAGGCAAGAGCCTCCCCCAGCAAAAAGTTTATGACTCACTGAGAGTTCAGAAGGTGGGCAGCATTCTCTAGCATGTACACTGTTTTGTTTTGTTTTGTTTTGTTTTAGACATAATGCTATTGCACACTTAATAGACTGCAGTGTGAACATAACTTCCATATGCACTGAGAAACCAAAAATTCATTTGAGTCACTTTATTGCAATATTCACTCTGTGGTAGTCTGGAACCAGACTCACAGCATCTCCAAGGTGTGCCTATTTTAGAAAAAATGAGGTTCAAAAATCAACACTCTAACTTTCCACATTAAGAAGCCAGAGGAAATTAAATCCAAAATACGTAAGAGGAAAGCAATAAAGAGCAGAAATCAGAAAATAAAATGAACAAATAATGGAGAAATCAACAACATCCAAAACTGGTTCTATGAAAATATCACTGACACTGGTAAACTCTTCGCGAGAATGAACAAGAAAAACAAGAGAGAATATACAAATACCAACACTGATGAAAACAGAGGCTAATCACTACAGATTGTGCTGAAATTAAAAAGATAATGAGAAACATTAAGAACAGCCTTGTGCAAATACATTTTGTAATTAGATGTAAAGAAAAATCCCCTGAAGGATGCAAGTTATCAAAACTAACAAGAACCAAAAACTCTGAATAGCCATTTATATTAACAGACCTGAATCCATAATTATATCTTCCTACATAAAAACTCCAGGCTCATGTGCCTTCACTGGTGAATTCTTATCAAACACTTAAGGAAATAATATCAGTGTAATTCAATTAACTTGATTTTTCTCTATGTCCTAATATGAATGTAATTGTAATAAAGCTGACTTATATCAGAAATGTACTGAAAATACTGACACCTTGCATTCAGTAGATCTTTGGCAAAAATACCAAAAACAGAAATCATTAAAAAAAATAATTTGACTAGAAAAAAAGCTAAATTTTTGAATAAAAGACTTCATAAACAAAATTAAAAGGTAAACATTAAATTGGAAAAAAATAATTGACAAATGACTGATATACGTGCAATGAAAGCCTTTATCAAATATGCAAAAGACAAGCACAGGAAATGCACCAAAGAAATATTAATGCCAAGAAACCAATAACCAACTTTTCTAAACACCAAAAGAAATACAAATCTAGATAGGCAAAAAATGTTTTCAAAAATTTAAAAGAGTGACGATATCTCTGGAAAGAGCAAAATTGTGGGGACAGTAAAAGATCAGTGGTTGCTAGAGACTGGGGGGAAAGAGGGGTGAACAGGCAGAGCACAGGATTTTTAGGGCAGTGAAACTACCATGTGCGCATTAGGGTGTAGATACGTGTCATTAGACATCCCTCCCAATCCACAGAATACACACCACCAAAGGGACCCTAACGTAAACTGTGGACTTTCGGCAATAATAGTTGTGGTCCATGTGGGTTCACTTATGGGACAATAACAAATGTACCATCTGCTGGGGATGTTGATGTGGGGAAAGCTGAAGGAGGAAGCGGGGGAGTGGGAGAGGGGTGGAAACTATATTTTCCACTCAATTTTGCTATAAACCTAAAATTGCTCTAAAATACAGCCTATTTTTAAAAAAATACATATAGGACTTCAAAGATTAAATTGGAAAAAACACTATAAATTATCTTGATAATGTTTTAATATTGACTGTATATTATAATAAAGATGGTTTGGATATGTTTACATTACCAATAAAATACATTGTTAATTTTCTTAATAAGAGTAATACCTAGTATTGTTGAGAGCTGTGGTAGACAGACATTGTCTAACAGGAGTGATAAGAATATATATCTTTTTGTATGACAATCTGCCATACATATCAAAGGTCCAAAAACGGTCTAAGAATTTGTTTGAAGTAGATAATAACAGAAGTACAATGAGATGTATGCAGCTGACCACACAATGGAATTCTATGAAACTATTAAATCTGATGAAGTAGACTGCTATTTTTAGACACAGGAAGACATTCATGATAAACTGTCAATTGGTAAAGGTCAGATTATAGGATACTTGAACAGATGAGCCAGCTCCTGAGGAAGCAGGTAATATTAATGCACACACAGCCACACAGAGATGTGTCGTGGGTGGACAGACACAGCATGAATCATGGCATTCTCTAGGTGATGAGAGGTGATGATTTTTTACAATTGGCCTGGATCTCCCTTCCTGAAACATAAGGGAATTTACACCCTCAGCCCTACTGAGGCACACAGGCTGCCTCAGCTCTCCTCACTCCCATGCACCCTGCTAAGGACAAAGTCCGTTCTGCCTAAGAAACCATTCACGTCATTCTGTAATTTGGGGCAAGTTCCTCACTTTACTTCTCCTATACACAATCCAGGTGTACTGGGAACAGAGGGTTTTAGGGTCTAAGTCTTGTTCAGGTCTGCCAATCACCTGTGTGATCCTGGCAACTCGCTTTTCTGTGCTCAGTTTCCTCAACAGTCAAGTGAGAATATTAGTATGCACCCTGCCACAAGATTATTTGATCTTGACAGTAATTCATGTGGAAAATACTTTCTAAAATCTTTTCCAATGAATATATATTATAAAACAAAAAATACGATGTCACAGGATACCAAAATAATGAAAAGGGGAAGAAATCAGACTTTTAAAAATGGGAAGAAAATCAGTAACAGGTAAGTACATGAATAGATATATAGAGAAACTAAGGAAAGAAAATGAGCTTAAACTAATACGAATTTCTATTTTAAAAAACTGATAATTGAATGTATCTCCTCGAAGAAAAAATAATAATAACTTATAACTGGGCAAAATAGAGAATAAAAAGTTTGATACATCACATGTTGAGACCTAAAGTATTTCAAATTTAAGTTCCCTATAAAAAGCATCTTCTACATTTTTAATGAATAAGATGAAGTGATACTTGGCACCGGCCATCAAAGGAACTTATGGTTACTCTATAAAATATAAATAGACATTATCACCCTCTTTTAGTATGCATTCATTTCAATGCCTACTAAACACAAAGAACTATGCTAGGTATATGGAACTCAATGGTATATGTGACATTATTTCTTGCTTTTGAAAAACTCACAATTTATTTGAGGAAGGAACTAAAGTACCAACACAAACAAAAACCAATTGTAGAACTGGGGCACACATGGCAGACAGCAGAAGAATGGAATTATAACCCAGGAATAAGAGATGCTGAGTCACCCCTCTCTATCTGCGTTGTGCCAGCAGTAAGCGTAACTAGATGCTGGAACACAGACTCTGAAAATGGGGCAAAGGACCTCCTGCCTCTGACCATGACAGGGCCAGGGTATTACTTCACTGGCAATAGTATATTAAACAATAAGTAAGCAGTCATTCAGTATACCACCTGGTCAATGTTGGACGCCTGCTGAAATGCTGCCAAAACTGACAGGAAAGGGAAGTCATCAGGAAATAATAGCTGTCTCTATCAGCCTGACACTGAGCTCACTCATGCATTCATTTAAAAAAAAAATGGTTGAAGGGGTGACTTTTTTTAACAACCTGGAGAACTTCCCAAAAACTCTCTCTCTGTATATATATTAAAACCAAAAAAAACTTGGTAAAACCAAAGACCAGTTGTGACCCAATACTTTCCATTGACTGATTCAGAATAGCACTTCTCAATACCTTCTTATTAATAAATGAATTCAAATTAGAAGTGATCACACTCAGAGCAGATATTAATCCAGGCACTTCCGTAAAGTAAAAACAAAATTAAAACTATCATATCTGGTTACCGGATTCTCAAGCATTCAATTTTTTACTGAGAGTAGCAGCCACAGATGGGGCTTAAAAAGAGTCCAAAATCTAACAAATTTAATAAATCCTATATATGTCTTCTCTCACTAGATTGTAAATTCCTTGATGGCCGGAGCTGGTATCAACTCTACATTCCTTTTTAACATTCAGATGAATATATGTATACATAGAGACAAATAAGCCATGGAACAAATAGATGCATGTCACAGAAATTAAGTTTAACAGGATACTTTGAATGTTTGGGAGACAAACAAACTGGTTATTAAAAACAGGTTCTGGGACTATAGAAATTACATGGCATGTGTAAGACAATGGATGGGAGAAAGAGGTGATCACGACAACATAGCCTCTGCTCCAGAAAGGAGGTGATAGGAAGGTCAGGAGGAAGATACAAGAAACGTGAACTAATGGAGGAAAACAGGCAAAAAGACAAAACAAGTTGAGACATTAAAAGCAAACAGAGCAATATTGAGAAATCTAAACATAATCAGCAGTCTTACACGTCTTCAGAGCAAAAGACATGTTTTTTTTTAATATTATTAAGGATTTAATAATGGCTCTCTCAATAAAAATAGTATGCTGTGTTCACAAATGCAGAAGAGAATTGGCATTATTAAAAAATTAAACCCAGGATAACACAAACCATTTTACCAACTGACTTTCAGAACTGATGGAGAAGCATTAAAAGTTATGTTGGACATTAAGGTAAAAAATAAATAGCTGTGCACTATTTGAAAATGAAGAGAAAAAATTTGATGACAAATACTATTTTTGACCAAAGTCACATAGACAATAGAGGAAGCACAAGGATTTTGAACCTAGATTTTCCAAATTTTATAATAAATTAATGCTATTAATGAAAGCATAATATTTTCAAAGTGTAATTTTAGTAGAAAAGGGTCTTTACAATATATACATATACTGTGGAGAAAATAAATAAGAGATAGGCAAGTGAAATTTTTCTATTCATCAAAGCAAGGGTAAGCATTTCCACTTTATAGAAGTAGTGGCATTAAGAACAAAGAGGGAAAAAGTGAAAACAAAAGTCTTCAAGAATTTTAACACATCACTTACATCAAAGTTAACCTAAGATGGAAAAGCTGTTGTATATACAGGGAAGAAATTGGAAAGTTGAAGCAGCTCACAGTACATCACAGCCTGAGCGTAACTGTGTAGCACTGGCTGGAGCTCTGTGTGCTGAATTAGAAGAATCTGCAAGCTCAGTTAAATAAAGCAAAGAGAAAACAGTTTGCATGGAATGTATCCATATATGTCTACAGGAACATTTATCTATCATGCTAGCAAACACCCTCAAGTTTTCTGAAGGGCTGTACAGGAAACAGTTAGCTATGTATTCTCTAGGAAGGGGTTCACAGTACTTAGATCCAAGGTGCCAGGAGACTTGCTTTTTTGGTAATCCTCTTTGTATAATGGTAATAATTATTTTTATCATTTGTGTTTTTTATTTAAAAGACCATAAATAAAAAATATTTTAAATAATTGTCATCAAAACAAATATAAATACCATTAAAACAAATGCATAGCCTGATTTTATTAGGTTTAATACACTAACACGCATTTAGAGATGCCTGATACAATCATCATGAAGGCAGACTTGTGAGCTGAGCTTTAATTACGAGTACAAGAAGACTGTAAAGAAGAGGAACATAGTGGCACTCTAGCAGAAAGTGCATGGTATAGAATCATCTAAGATTTGAGTGGTGAGTGATCTGGGGCAATAAAATCAGTCTGAAATGGTCATCTGAGTCCAGGTCATGGAGGATCTACAATATTAGACTTAAATGTAGACCTTATTCTGGGAATCAGGGTCTCTTAAAACATAAAAACTTGCAGTCCCCAGTTTGAGAAAAAGTACAGTTAGCAATAGAAATTAAAAGCTCCTTGGCTGGACAAAACTGCCACATACACTGGGCACATGGTCAGAACGGCCAGCCTCCTGTAACAAGAGCGTGAGGCTCCCTTAGGTTCCGCAGGAACACTACAGATGTATGGTAAAACCAAGCGCCTCATTTTCATCAACAGCATCAGACTAATTCTTCAATGAAAGTACTAGGAATTATCCTAAACCTAGAGTCTTAACATGATAAAGGAGAGTATTTTGATTAGTCAGTTGTGATGGACAGAATTTACATATTCACCTGCTACTTTCTGGTTTTAGTCTGCAAGGCCAGCAGCTGTTTATTACTAAGTGTTTTCCCAGCAATTAAAATATGCCGCCATTACACACTTAGCTTTATTATTTAGGGAAAAAATGGTATGAATATCCAGACTTTCAGTAAGTGTGAGTTGCTAACAGTGAATTTTATTATACTTTTTATTTAAAAAAATTCATTAAACTAGATAAATATGAAAATTGTTTATATTTAAACTCCTAATTAAAACTAATTATTAAAAGAATATGTTAGGCCTTAGCCTGAAATGGAAAGCAATACTTGGATAAATGTTCTACATCCCTCATTAATCTTTGATTTTTAGAGTCATCCTTAAACCCTGCCATCTACTCTCCAGCTCTAGAGACAAAGGCCCTCACTGATAGACACTCATCACTGTATATTAGATATACATACACATCAAACAAAACCACTGGATTATTTCCTCTTGTGAGTTATTAAAGGCATATACTCACAGTTTGCTTAAACTATAATAAAAATAACCATTGCTTAAAAGCATATTCATATTTTTATTATCTCTACTGATCATCACAGATTTATGGTAGAAAGAAAAGGATTGTTATTGTTCTCATTTTAAAGATGAAGAAACTGAGGCTCAGAGGTTGAGTTATACTACAAAGCTAGAACTCCAACCAGGTTCTTCTAAATCCAATATAATTTTAGAGTTCTGCCATCCAAGCTAGCATAAAACAGCAATGAAAAAAAGTGGTGAATAAAACAGCAGATTCTCTTCTCAACAAAACACCATAAAGAGAACATCCCAGCCTGAGTCCCTCTGATGGTTACGAATGAGAATATGATGATTCCCTCAATCCTGGGAACTACCACACTGGTTACTTCCTTACCCCTAAATGAAGTCCAGTTGGCCAGATGTCCATACAAATACTGTTATTTTCTTTGTGTGTCATAACATGAATAAAGTTGAGAAACATTACATCAACGATACCTCAATTTTTTTTTTTAAGTTGAGAAATACTGCTACTGAGAGCTCAGGAATATATAGAATGGTCTTATAGTTTGAAAATTATAACCTTCATAAACTTTATCAAATGACTTTTAAAAAGGAGATTTACATAAATGGAATAACAGAATTCCATTTCAAGGTTAGTTGCTGGACTTAAATCTATAACACAGTGATTCTCAAGTTGTATACATTGCTACTCATATAAAAGACAATGTTCATATTCACAATACACTCTTATGCACATAACCTAACTTATGCACAATGTCTAAATAACATTTTCAAGTAATTAAACCTGGGGAGATTGTTAATCACCCTAAGAGCAGCTTACTCTACTCTGTCACACTGATAAGACAGCCTGTGGTGTGCACACCATTTCTAGTGGTAACTATAGCTACACTATTTCTTCAGCACTCACTCAAGAAAGTTATACAGGAATGCAAATAAGAAACAGAGACGTCATTACAGAACAGCTTGGATGTGCTGTAACTTTTAACCATTCACACATTGTAATACTCAATATCAGTTCACAGAGAACTCATAACTAAGTGCACAATAGCCCTTTCCACTGGGAACCTGCACTTGTACAATACAACCCTTAATCTCACCCCGTCATCATTCCCTGAGACGTTAACCCTTATTTTATTCCCATTCTAACAACCTTCTAGCTTGTCAACATTTACTCTTAGAAGTTTGAACATTCACACATATGTGGAATTCCAACTTCCCTGCTAAAGTTCATGCATGTGAAATGTGTGGAAGGAAGGAGTGCAAAGTCAGGTCACATTGTAACTCCCTCCCCCGAGATGCCACCAGCCTAGCAATGAATACAGATCCAGGACTACAAATTTTTATTCTCCACCAAACCTTCTAACCCATCAGCCCAAAATACATCAGCATCTTCCACCCTCCTTGCTTCAGACTCTCTCAATCTGAATGGGGGACCTGGAGGTCACCAGGGACCTTCCCGTTCAGCAGTCCTTCTCCCAAACTATTCACATGCATCACAGCAGCAGGAATGTTCATCATGGACACCTAACTTCTGTTGAAGAAATCATGCCTTTTCTTGAATACTTTGTGACCTCGATACAGAAACCAAATCAAGTTTGAACAGCGCTACTGTGCTGTTCACAAAGCACTTCCATGCTGTTTTGTATCTGACTGCGGCAGCAATTCTGCAGATACACAGTGCAAACTTTTTATAACTGCGAAAAGTTAAATGACATGACCAAGTCACACAACTGGTTAAGTAGTAAAGCCTGGACAAAAGCCATGTTTCAACTCTTAGTGCAACATCCTTCCACTCCACCATGATGTCTACGAGGTAAGACATTCTGAAAGATTCCACACTCCAGGTTTTGAGAATATCACGTCACCAAACCCATCTCCTTCTGTTCACTTAGAAACAAACTACCTTTTCACATTCAATCAAAAAGTAAGCATTAGTTCTGGACTATGTCGACTCTGAGAGTTTCCACAACAATCACTTTTTGTGATATTCACCCTCCTCTACTAGCTTTCCTTGTCTGTTCATTAGAAAAAGAAAAGAGGTTCAATGGGCACAGAACAAGAAAGAACATTCCTTTTTCCAGACAAAAGAATTTCTTCAAATGATTTTTTAAACAATAAATAAAAACTTTTCAAAAACCAAATGAAATAATAAAAAAGCAAAGTACAATTAAAGGTAGAATTAAAAACTAAAGAAATCAGCTAAAACAGTTCAAAGGAAGATAAAAATACTAAATGACTAATGTATGAAAGAATAAACACCACATACACCAAAAAGTAAAAGTGAAACAAGGCAAAAACACAAATTCCAAAATTTAACACCTCCATGCAGAGAGCATGAGGGGCCAACAGCCCACAGACTCCCACTGAGCCAACAGATCCCAGAGGCAGAAAACAGGGCCTTTGGTCTGTCCCCATCCTGTCCTTGGTTTAAAGTGTCTGTGTGGGAGGAAGACGTCTCTCAAGAGAGCTCCGAGCTCCAGCTGAGTCATCTCCTCCAACCCACAGAGCGAACACCCATCATCCACTCTCCTCAATGCTAGTTTTTAAATTAAAAGTTTTAACTCAGAATAACAATACATAATCTTTGTATTTTGACTGAATTAAATTTAGCTGTATCTAAAAAAGCTAAATTCTAGTCATATTTTAAGTTATGTTTTAAATTAGATATAAATTATGTTAAATCTATCATATATACTAAACATAATACAAACCATACATTTTCAAAGTATTTGAATACTATAAAAACGTAAATGGCAAACTATGCCAAATATAATTTAGTTTTACTATGACGATCTAGAAGGCAATTCAGAAGTGCTTAGCGACTTCATTTTTAATACTCTGACCAGCATTTCAAATATTTGCAGTTAAGAAAGTGGTAGTAAATGATACAAGGTTTCAGGTAGAAGATCTGATATGAGGGCCATCTCCTCTCTTCTGTTCACATCCATGTATAAACAAAATGTTCATTGCGAATCTGAACAGTATTTGAGGGAAATGAGTGAAATTATCAAGAGATGTTATAAATCCCCAAATTGGATTTCAAAATGGATTTTGTAATGGCTTTATAAGAATTTTGTACAGCTACATTAGCCTAAAAGGTCAAATTTAGGACAGTGACATACACAAAGTATACTGTAGATTCATTTGTGCCTTCAATTATCAAACTAAAAATGAAGTAAATATTTACAAATTAAAATTTTGGCTTTTAATTAGTATTCATTTTAATATTTCCACTTTTCAGAGCAACCACTGTCATTAACAAACAGAACAGTAACCATTAAAAACTTGGAAACTAGTTTTTTAACATAACAATTCTCAGGTTACCATTTCTGTAAACAGTCTAGACATGCACACAGTGAAAAAAAACTAACATGTAATCCTGATGAAAGTGTGTTGCCCCTTATTGTCAATGATTATTATGGAGATACTCATCTCAAAAATCACACATTTCATAGCAAAACTACCACTCCCAAAATTTAGCTTAGGTTCTCATAGTAATAAAAATGAAATAAAACAATACATTATTTCATTAAAAAACAAACTAACCTCATGGCTTATAAGTATTAAACAGAAAATACTATTTTAATTATATAAAAGAGCAACAATGATCAAGACCTTGAAAAAATATTCCCCAAATATTACACAACTTTCCCTTCTAAACATCATATCCAAAATACATAGGAATCTCAAAAAAAAAAAAAAACGCTTAAGAATCCTTTCTGAACCTCCCCCCTCATGTTCTGAGAGAAATCTTCTGCATACGTGGATGTTTTATTGCCCTGGTCTAGCTTGGATTAACACATAGTCTACAGGCACACACCTGATCATCTACATGTGCTCTCTTACAACACTAAACTATGTTTTCTACCTTTATCTCGTATCTACCTACCACTTCAGCATTTTATTAAAAATAATAATAATAAAGAGAGAAATGTGGTATCCACATATAAATCAAGTTTAAAAATCAAATGAATATTCATATTTGAACTGACTGTTTATAGTTCATAATGCATGAACAAAACCGAAAGCTTCTGTGATGACTGCCCTTGCACTGTTCACCATGTAACTTATTCACTATGTAAGAATTTGTTCTCCATGTAAGAACTTGTTTGTTATGCATCAGAAGATTGGAGACTGACGAAAATTAGGCTTGGGGTGGATTAATGATTGTGCATTGAGTATTGACCCCCCTATACAGAATTTTATTGTTGTTAACAACTATTTGATCAACAAATATGAGAGATGCCCTCACAAAAAAAAAAAAATATATATATATATATATATATAAACACACTTCCAATTGTAAAATAAATAAGTAACTGGGATGTAATGTATAGCATAAGGAATATAGTCAAAATATTGTAACAACTTGGTATGGTGATAGCTGGTACCTAGAATTATCATGTATATAAATGTTGAATCACTGTGTTGTACACCTGAAACTAATGTAATGTAATACTGTGTGTCAACAACCCTTCAATAAAAAAAAAAAAAAAAAAAGAATCCTTTCTGAAACACTTCCACAAAAGTTTATTTCAGAGCAACTGTATTTTTAGTGCCTATTAAACCTGAGGACATACAGTATCCATACTCAGTATATTAAAACATATCTGGATTTCTTTGAGTTTCATTTCAATCAATGTTTTCTGCACACAAATAATCTTTATCAAAATAAAAATTCTAAATTTTACAACTAGCCAGGTGACAAAATTTTAAAGGACTCCTTAATTTTAACCTGATGATACATTTGAATACTAAACACATCTTATGCTACTATCTGCTACCAAACCAAGACAAAATTACTTTTGAAATGACTGCTTTCTGGATGCTTATACATTTACGGAAGACCATCAGATGTACTGCACTGATAGTTCTATGCTTTATTTTCAGATGCAAGTGATAAATAAGAAGGAACTGAAAGAGGAAAAGGCCCTATCTGATCTTTACCAAGTCTGCCTATGAAGCTACAGTTTGTGGTTTATCAAGAGTTCTATTCTTTAAAAATCTTTTTAAAATAATTGCTTGTGACGATAAAAGCCTACAGCCTTTCAAAGCTCTTCACATTAAAGGTTTTTAAAAGATTCAAGAAATCTAAATCTGATTTTGGAAATCAGCACAACTTTCTATTAATTCACTTTAATAACAGTATAACTTAACAAGTAATTACTGAATATCATCCACACAGAAGACACTTGAAAATGTATCTACAAGATCTGAAGAGATATTACTCCTCCAAAACCTAAAAGCAACAAGTGTAAGTCAGGGTGATGAAAACCAAGTTTCACATAGAATATAACCCAGGCAGAAATCTAAAGGATTATTACTCAGCAAGTTCTTCATCTATTACTTCTTCATCTTCACTTTTACAAATTTCACCTGTTCCCTTAAAGAAGAAATGAATTGAAAACTCTCAAGACCCCTTACAATTTCCATTCCATTTCTTTAAAAGCCATATTGATACCTTTAAAATAGTGCTTCAACAATTCAATACTCACTGAACACATACCCTGGGTCAGACACTGTTTTAGGCTCTGAGTAAACAGAACTAAACCCAACAGCCCCCTGCCACGCAGATTACACTGTAGCAGAGAGAATGCTTCTTGATCATCTTCATGAGATATAAATATTTATACCAAAAGCAATACACTTGTTTACACAAGATTTTGAGTATGAAATAAACCTTCAAGTGACTTTAAAAAAAGATAACCACCTGGTGCCCAACTGAGAGCAGACAGGTTATCTGTCTCTCCCTCCATCACCTCAGGACGACCCCCGACTCTCCACGCCTCTCCCCCTTTGCACCACCGTGCCCCACACAAGAGCTGAGTTAGGGCCCTCTTCATGCTCAGGGCTATCTACCGGGCAGCCTAACAGCCCTCACTGCACTACCACGATCTTAGATTTGGAACTGAGAACATCATCTTGTTAACTGTTTTTCATCTGTGCCTGACATATAACTGACACTCAGGAAACTCAGTGAATGAATCAAAGAGGGCTGGATATTCTCTGTGGTATTTACGTTCTTCTTCCCATTGTCATTTTCTGATGTCCATTAAGAATTAAAGAATTTCACAACTCTGGTCAAGCTCAGAATTAGCCAGGGGTTTTATAAAAGGGTGGCTATCTGAAACTGCTGCACAAAATTTCAGCGCTATTCAAAAAATATGTTTTAAAGGCAGCACAATGTAATGGTTGAGTTCAGCTCCAGAAGCAGAAAAGCAGGCTCAAATCCCAGTCCCACCTCTTACAGCTGTGTGGGTTAGACAAGTTATTTAACTTTAATTAATTTTAATTAACTCACTGCACTTCAATTGTCTCATCTTTATGAAAAGAGTCTCTACTTCATATGGCTGTGAAGATAAACAGGAAATAGAGGTTCTTGGCACATTTACTGACATATTGTAAATAGTAAATAAATAGTAGTTCTTACTACTATTTCTGTAAAACATCTATCTGGAAGCCTAATCAGAGACAATAAATAAATAAGTCTCTACAAAAATGATGCCATAGCTTTATTTCATTAACTGAGATCTTAACAGAAAACAAAAAGAAAGTCTTAATTAAATTGATCAAACAAATACCCTAAATATTCTCACACACTTAGTAAAGCTGTTAATAACAAATTACAAAGATGGGGGAAAATGGTAAAACCCAACTAGAAAGTGAGAAGTACAACTGAGCTCTAGGTCCAGAGATCTTTCCACTACAGCAGTGAGAGGCCGGGTGTGCTTGGCGTGGGACAGGCCTGGGGTGATTCTCCCTGGAGAGGCTGAGGCCCGCAGCAGGGCAGCAAGGTGACTGCGTGTGGGAGCCAAGGGCTCAGGGAGGGCGGCAGATAGCAGAGCAATCCCCTCCAGTGCTCCACTACCCTGCTGCTCGGTTCTATAACATGCCCCAGACCCCAGGGGCCACTGACCTCTGAAATATCTGTAAGGATCACTTCAGAGCATCTGGGGGGAGGGTCCCCCACAAGGCCAGTGACTGAACTGCCTCAGAAATGCGAAACAAAGCACCTTTTCCATAGATATTAAATCACTACCTGGAATAAATATAAACTAAGAGTCTAACTACGCCCAAAGGAAATACAGTAACAGGAAAACCGTTCAACTCAGAACACAGGAACAGCATGGTGTTTCAGGGGCTTCGCAAAGCTATCTTTAATGCTTTCTATAGCTCAAATAAAAACGTTAAAACAGAAACCTCTCCTAGTTCCCATAATGTCTCGTCAATATGAGCCTCAGAGTTCGAAAATGGGAAAAGGTTTTGACTGTTCATGTTAAAACTTATTTCCAGGGAAGGATTGTTTTGGAATGGACTGAGGACATGCTTCCTACTTACTCCCTTTCACTGTCATAATTATCTAAAATAATACTATGGTTACCTGCTCAAGGCACCCCAAAAATGCTTATTGCTAATATCTTATATATGCTTTAAAATGTATACTTTAAAAGATAAATTTCTGCCCTCTAACTTGCAAATTGAAAATTAAAATTTGAAGGGAAACAAAGGGGGATATTATTTGACCATAAATCCTCTGTATGAGAGATTAGCATCAAAAGAGTACCAGGACCATATTATCTTGTAAGTCAAGAAAACAAAAGTTCCAAGAAAAAAACCTGAACAAACTTGTGACTGAGGCAACACGGTGGTGGCCACACAACAGTCTGAGAGCACATCACCACGAAGACCCAGAGTGGGCACCGCCTCTCACGTGGAGCAGTGGGAATTACTAACATCGAAAACCAGGAGGTCGCCTGGGTTAAGGAAGCAGACATAGCTAGAGAAGTTGTAAACACAAGCAGCTGATGAGACAGGGCCGAGTCAAGCTACTAAGGTGCGCACTCCGCAGCATCCCTAGCAAAGTGACAGCAAACTGAACTGGAATCTGATTAGCTTCCTACACAGCGGGCGACGCACGAAGGACAGGAGGCTCCAAAGCTCAGAACTATTCTCTGTGTCAAGCAAACAGCACATCTCAAAGACTGGGCACTACAGAGTCATGCTGCTTTATCCCTGGTTAGCAACTAAGAAAATAAATGTTTCACTTTATTCTGCAACCTAAGATATAATGTTGACAGTGTCAGTCAAGATTAATTTATTCTACTGCCTCTGGACTGAGAGGAGCTCAGAAAGAGTTCTTTAATGAACACAAAACTAGAGTGAGAACATGGTAACCACATTTTACTCACAGATTTTTTCCATGCTGGGCAATATGTAAAATCTCCTAAACCACTTTATTGTAGGTGTGATTCGTCAAAGTTCCACTTTATACAATGCCAGGGTTTTATTGGGCCTATGGAATATGTGGACAGGTGTAAAAGTGGTAAGGCAGCCTCCACAAACATACATACATAGCAACTGTCACAACAAATCCTGTAATATGGGAAGAGAGGAGTGCTGACTGGATCCCAAATGGGAGGAGCATGACCACAGGGTATCCCAAAACAGCTCAGCAGTCCAAAACATATATGGTCATTTATTTCTAATGCCCTTGCTAATGTCATAGTGGCACATGCTTCAGATCGCATCTGTAAAAAGCAGATCTCTGAATCACTTTGACAAACATTCATTTGATCAATGACCAGGCACTATGCTAGCCCCAGTTTCTTTTCTTCATGCTGTAAATATTCATCAGACATGCCAAACACTGTGTTCAGCTTTTCTTTAAAGATACAGGTTAATAAAGTATGGCCCAGTTTTCAAGGACTCACCCTGAGCAGGGCAGACAGACACTCAGACGCCTCACACCACTATGTCAGACCTGTCTCCAAGAACACAGAAGCACTCAAATGCAGAAGTGCTGCAAATTCTGTGTGAAGAGCATTGCTACAAATAAACAGTTATCAAATGAAAAGTGAGCATAGGAATAACTTTTTGTGACAGTCATGGGGGATACTAAGTTAGGATTCTTTGGCCCAAGGTTCTGATTTAAGAAGAGTAAAGCAGTTAAACTATGAATATAAGCTAAAAATCAGGAAGACTGATAATTTGATACTGGCTCTGATGGGCTGATAAAAACAGAAAGTCAATAGCAAGGAGGGATTTGTTCCTATGAGAAATTATTCTAACTAAAGAAAAGGAATGAAGAAAAAAAGATTTGCTAAAGATGTATTAAAAACTACTAATAAATAGCTGAAACTGTAAAATCGAATATTCACTAAATACGGAGTTGTAAATCCTAGAAAGGATGGGGGGAGGGTGTGTCTCCTGAGTCAGCATCAAGGACCACAAGGAAAAGGCTAAGTAATTATTTTATGTGGAATTATTCTCAATTCAGTAATCTCAGGGAAGACACTGCATTCCTGTTTAAGGAAAACCACATACAGTTTACACTCCAATATTTCCTCACATGATAATAAAGCAGCCTATCCTGATCTTGAGAGGTTGCTAAACAATGGGAGGCAACAGAGCAGACTTTTAAAAAAACAGATTAATCTATAAAAGGCAATAAATTAAAACAAACACGAGAGACAGACCACTCTGTGCTTCAGTTTCTTTATGCACAAGATGAAGATAAATACTTCCTGTCCCACAGGATTTCTGTGAGACTCAAGTAGCTTGTACATGTAAAGTACCCAGGACTGTGCGTGACACAAGGTACAACGGAAGTATTCACAGCTGCTGCTCCTCGGGGTAAGCTACCCACAAAATACAAATGAGAAAGCTGGAGCCGCAAGGCCACTGCCTGAGAGAAAGGCCCTAAGAGGAGGCCTCCCCAGTCCTGCGCCGAGGAAGTGCTTCTCATTTCCCTGAGATCCTGCATCACTAGGGGACAGCCGGTGGTGGTAACAGTTCTGCTGCCAGGACTGAGGAGAGGCCACCCCTGTTGCCCACAGAACAGCAGCAAAGACAACAGCCATGAGCCTGGTGCTCACCAGTGGGACAAGCACTAGGATCCAGACTGTGGGCACTTGAGTCTTGGGTGTTCGCAGAAGTCACAGGGGAGGGGTCCTGCCAGGGAAACAGCCCCAAGCAGTCTGTGGGACATCACCAGAGCCAAGTCCAACACAAAGGGACCAGCAGGAAACACTATGAATCCCTCTCACCGCAATTCTGAAGTCTGTGGAGCCCTCTATGTGAAATTCAGCATCTTAAAATGTGTTGTGTTCAACAAATCAATGTAATGCCTCTGAAACAAGTCCCTATCACCTTCCCAGAGCTGTCAAGCTACATTTCAAAAACTAGTACCATTTCAAATCACTAACTAAAACTTAGTTAATAGTTTGTCTTTGAAGGCTGCTATGATCTAAATTATTCAGGATGAAGGAAAGTATTCAATACTTCCCTATTAAAAAGTGAACAAGAGAAACATCCCAAATATCTTAATGTAATGTTACCAAACTTAGCATAAACCAAGTTTGCCTCGAGCATTTATTTTCCACAAGATCAGATAGTTATCAACAAAGAAACCAATATGCTGAGAAACAGTCCATTCAGAAAGTCAGTCAATATTCTGAGAAATGCAAATTGCCCAGTATCTATTCCTTGCCAGTTGTTTAGTAATAATCAATCATGATAATCTTGCCACTCGCCCGTCTACATCTACTGGTCCCCCACCAATGACTTTTTACAAATGGTCAGGCCCGTGCCTACTCGAGCCACTGGGATCCAATGTCGTGGGGGATTCTGGGAAAGAAACTTCCTGGTTCTGAAGGCAGCATCGTGGAAAGTCCTTCCCCGTCACCCCTCCTAGGCATACATGGAAAGCAGAGTTTCTCCTCTGACAGCCATTCTCCAGCCACAAGCAATCTAAGCTTCCCCAGGATGCCAGTACTTGGGCAGCAGAGCCAAGACATACCTACCTCTTGACTTCCTCTTACATGAACTATCAAGTTTCCTTATGACTGAAATTGGTTTTATATTTGTACCCTAATGCATCCTAATCCACATATTTTGGTTTTTTTCCAGGCCTATTCCCACATGAGAATGTCATCTGTTTCACTTAAAGGTTAGCCACAAAAAAAAAGTATCCCACTTTAAACAAACTGATGCACATACCAGGCTCATTAAAATAAAAGGTTTTATTGACAGTTAAGAATTTCCAATAACCTTCTTTAATAATTTCTGGACATGTTCCCTTTAATACTTATCAATGAAGTAGAAAATTAATAAAAACATTTAGAGACGTCAAACTCAATTTGACATAAAATTTTAGGTATATAGTAATATTATTTTTTAGAATATAAAAAAGTCAACTTGTTGGACCCTAAAATACTAGTCATACTCACACTATTAAGCAACAATCAAAAGAACTTGTTAATACTTTTCACAGTTGAGTTCAGCTTTTTAAAAAATCTTCAGAATGTGCTGCCAATGAGCCATACTAATCGGATACATGGAAAGAATGGATTGACTGCAACCTAGAGGGGCAAAAGTGGTTATTTTAACCATTTAACATGTTTCTGATTTCACTATGCTAGACAAATTGTTAAAATACAGTGTTTCCAATGAGCAGTGACTTAAAGAATAACAGCGAAAGTCAAAGTAATAAAAGGTCAGGAGTAAAGGATACAAACTGGAATAACAAGTTCCTGAAAAACGGAAAAGGGCAGAGGGAGGAACAAAGTAGACTCAGAAGTCTAGATGGAAAGGCCTCAGTCTCTCTGACACTTACACAGGTCAGGTGACATAGGAAGTCAACTGATCCTTTTCTCAAGATCATGTCAGCATGCATTTAAAGTTAGGGTGAAACCACGTTTTCCAGAGGAATTTACCCTTTTTACAAACACAAACACATCAGGGGAGCATTACTTCACAAGCCTTAGCTAACATTATGGTAGGTGTTTTGAAGATTTATTCACATCATAAATACACTACAGAATAGATTTAATTGGAGCTGAAAAAGTAAGGTATACATGTGAGTCTTCGAAGAGAACTTGGTTAGCCTGGAAGAATGTAAACAGAGTAATTTTAATACACATAGAACAAAAGAGAACCTTTGTAATTGGAAAGAGCTCCCTACAACCTAGGCTCTCCCTGACCAGGGACAAAGCTGACAAAAGCTGTAGTTCAAACAGGCCAGAAGTACAGGAGGCAAGGCTGGTAAAGCAGGAGTGTGTGACTCCCTACCTGAAATCAGACATGCCCATTTCACCACAGCTGGGCTGGGCTCCCCTACTTTAAGGTGTGCAGCTCCAAACTGCTAAACTACCCTTGCTGGGAAATTTCTGGAGTGAAGCATGTCAGCAGACTTTCCAGCAAGCCTTTGGTGAGGACAACTTACCTCTGACACCACACAATCCACGTGTGCTCTCTAGGGTGTAAGTACTGCAAGTACAGTCATACACTGGGGAGCCATGGAGACGTCACACCAGGACACAGTAACAAGGAAAAATGCAGGAGCAAACAGCCCTTAGTCTTTCTACCACCCATCCCCACGCCTACCCCACACATACATACATAGGACAAAAGTGAGGGGAAAACTGACAAAAATCACGATACTGAAGTGTTCTTATCTTGAGGAAATTACATAGAACTGACAGTTGAAGCACGTCCAAGTCACGTCACGCTTACTGTTTGCCTCCCTCTGGAAGTGCTATGCTTCTGGAGCAAATCCAAAAGAAGGGGCCACTCACTCTGCATTCAGGAAACATTCAAAGGGAATTGGTGTGGCTCCCATTTGTATTGGCAGGAAAATTTTTACTAATGTTTAGAAAAAGAGCTGAATTTTCAAAGACGAGTGGAAGAAAATGAAAAAGGTGTGCCCTTCCCCAAAAACTAGCTTTTAACTCTTAATGAAGGCAGAGCTGAGCTGTGAGCTTAATGGCCTTAACACATGCGTAAAACTTAAGCTGCACAGATAACATTTGTGTTCCTCACGAATTAACGGAGAAGACCTAGCATCTATTTTATCACCAGCAACATGAGATACAAGATGCAAAATAAATGCTCAGTATATCCTGATACTACGGTGTTCCAGTAGTCTACAACACTAACATTTGTTTTGAAAGATTCTATCACTTTAAGAATCAATAAAATACATACCTTCATTTTCTGAGGCATGACATTTCACTTTCAATACCAAGTCAAAGGTTCTCTCTGGATTTTCCCTAAAAGAAAACAAATTTTGTTGTATTTATTTCCTATGACAAATAAATAAGCATCTATTTAAAGTCTGTATTTTCTTAACTCTAAAACTCATCTTATTCTTGTCTCAATTCCATGTAGATACATGAGCACAACGTAGCAGAAAAACCAGTTTTCTCAGCTCGGCAATTTAAGAATGCCGAGGCTTATGAGTTCTGAGATCTGAGGCAAAACATTTAACCTCTACGCCTGCTTTCTTACTTATAAAGTGTCTTGTTCACATCACAGAATAATTGAGGATTATAAGTTAAATAACATGTGTGGAAGTATTAAGCGTTGTAAAAATGTAAAGCATTGTCCTTATCGTACTGAATCAAAATTGGGAAGCCATCCATCCCCAACTGTTTCTAGCTTCCCTGCCAACAGAGCTGGTTCTCTGGTTTCTTCAGAGGACTTGCAATGTGAGGGTGAATGATGAGTATGCGGTTCCACCTGCCACGTTCCAGGTCACCATAAAAGTCAACGCTCCTTCAATGTGATAACACTGCATACATTTTTCTTCTGATGGAATCACCTACCAATTATGCTTAAAGTGGCAAACTATACACAGACTCCAAGGCTAAAAAAAAGCCTTGTGTTATGTCAATTATCGTTAGGGAAACGGGACATTTATCTCAAAATTAGATTTTCCCACTTGGAACAAATAAGGCTGTCTTGATTCATTCATTTAATTTCTTTATTAAGTTCTCACACATTCAACCCATTCATTGGTTTAAAATGCAAGTTGAAACGTATTGAGACACATTTTTTAAAAAAAAATAGTTGTTTTAATCTTTTTGCCAGAAGATAAAAGGTGAAGCAAAGTCTTAGAACACAACGTCCATATGACCCAAGTGTTAACATATTTGTTATTCCTGCTAAGACGACCTTAGTGTCTTTGTATCTTGGCTATTTTTAGCATGTACTTCCTTCAAGAAACTAATGTCATTTATGGCTTCTAAATATTAACTTTTTAAAAATTTATTATAAGAATCTAAAACTGTAAGAAGTGACAAGCCACATAAGCTACTTTGTAAATATACATTGCCTCAGCCCTCCGACTATCAATCTTGTTTCTATGGGAATAATATGGACTGAAGTGACCTTCTCCCTCATAATCCAGTTTACGTTAAAAAAAAAAAAAGTACGTCTTTTTAAAATCATTTATCTCACCCCACAGCCTCAGAGCCCCACCCACGCATGATGCCTGACACCGGAGAAACTAATTCTGAATCACGTCATTTTCCTAATATTCTTCAAATCTTTCTTAAGTTTAGATATGAAATGCCGATTCAATTACACTGTGAAATTCAAAACGCCTTTCACGCTAATACAAATCTACACGATAGGCATTATTTTTAACAGGGGGAGGCGCGGGGGCTGGCGGGGGCGGGGGGCTCTTTGCAAAGAAAGTTTCGGGAAGAAAACGTAGGGCTCGTGCCCCTGGGACCCCAAAACAAAACCAGCAGGCTCCTTCCAACCGCCTTTACCACGCAGCCTCCGCAGAACGGCCATTGCTGCCGACACCCGACACGCTCTCCGGGGACCCGGGGCGGCTCGGCGCGCGCAGCCCGCAGCCCGGGCGGTCGCGAGGGGAGGCGGGGGGCGGCCTCCGCACGCCGGCAGCGCCGGGACGGGGCGCGCAGCGCGGGCCGACGGCCCCGCCGCGCTCTGCGGCCTAGCGCCCGCTCACCTGGTCCTGCGGTCCATGGCTTCATGTCGGGCCGGTCCGTCCCGCGCCGCCCGCCGCCCGCCCGGCGGGAAGGCGGCTACGAGCGCGGCGGCTCCGTGTCGGCGGCGCCCGGCGCGTCCCCGCCCCCCGCGGCCTCTGCGACCGCGGCGCCCTCCGCCCTCCGCCGCCGGGCCGCGCCTCTGGGTTCCGGCGAGCGCGGCCGCCGCAGCCGCTCCGGCAGCGCCCGCGAACGAGGAAGTCGCCGGGGGGCGGGGCGCGCGCGGCCACCTCACCTGGGCCGCCGCCGGCCGCCTCGCCTGCGGAGGAGGCGCGCCGGGTCCCGCCCAGGCCGGGCCGGGCCGCAGCCCCGCGACGCGAGCTCCGAAGCCCCGCCGCCCCCGCCCCGCGCACCTGCGGCCCCGGCTTCCGGCCGCGCTTCAGGGGCGGGCAGGGCCTCGCGTGGGCTGCGGGGTGCGCGGCGCCGCCCGCACCTGCTCCCGCCGCCCTTCCGCGGCCTCCCGCGCGGGGCCGACTGCGGACCGGGCGGGGCGGGCTGGGACGGCGGCGCGCGTGCGTCCCGCGGAAGGCGAGGCGGCGGGAGCAGGTGAGGTGAGAGGAGAGAGTCCGCGCCCGAGTCGGACGGCGAGTCTCGGCCTTCGCGGATTCAGAGTCTGCCTGGAAGTGGCCCCAGGGCCGACCCTAGACTCCCCTTCCTACCACAGGTGTGTCACTCGGGGGGCGAAAGACGTTTGCCACGGACCCGACGGGCGGAAATGCGGGCGGGACTGGAGGGGGAACGACGCCCTTGAGTCTCAGCATCGGGTGCTTCCCTGGCTGCGCTCCAGTTTCTCAGTTCCCACATTTGTAAAACGGGAATTATTACTTGGACGGCACATGAATAATGTGACATGGACGTTGAAAAGTGCTATAAATTTGTGTGATCTTTGGAGAAATGACTGTGGATTTCAGTTTCACAATTAGGCACTCCACACCACTAAATTCTTCTTCCAAACAAGACTTTTTTCTGCTTAAAAAGTCACCATAGACCAACTCTTGAAAAAAATTCTGTAAACTAAAAACCACTTCTGCTCCAAGTGTAACTAAATTTCTCAAACTTCTTCTTTCATTATAATTAGTAGTTCTCCAGAGAGAGGAACCCCGCCTGGGATTCCTACATCAGGAGCGGTTAATCTGTTGTGAGGAAACATTGACACAATGATTTTCCCTGTCCATTTGCTTTAAGTGGCGGTCATACCCCTGCATAATATAACATTGCTATTTTTTCATTTTGGTTTAGGCATGTGAGGAGAAAACACTCCACAGGCCCACACAAAACAAATCTTTTTAAAACAGCTATTAGGCTGACCATACTGGAGAGATTTATTTATTCTGATATTACTGAGGTAAAAGGGATAGAAGCACAGATGGGCAGTTTGCATGATTTGTTAAAAATCACTGGAAAAAGAATGGTTGTACACTTCTTGGTGATAGGCTTATTAAACCAATGATACAGTTTTAGCAACTCATTCCATACAGAACTTCTGATACGACTGATGGACGTGTACAAAGGGCAAGCCTTCAAGTTGCTGTTAGACCTTCACAAGATCATATTTCAGCAATAATATTTCCTACCCAATAACTGACATTAACATTTTTCAGGATCACAATAGTCAAAGAACATAGTCTGTAAGCTATTGATCTTTTGAAATGGTTTGAGCTTCTTTTAAAATTTTTCCATGTGTTTATAAAGAATACTGTGTATACTCTACAGCTCTTGGGTAAGGTGTCCTAAAATATGTCCTTGATCAAATATTATGATTGTGTTGTTACCTCCTATTACTGAATTTGTATCTTCTTGACACAATTCAACTAGTGGGAGAGATGAGGTAAAAATCTCCTAATGCGATGGTGGATTTGTCTATCTCAACCTGTATTTCTGTCTATTTTTAGTTTGTATAGTTTGGGGCTGTGTTATAATATGCATACCAGTTGATCATTGTTATATTGGCCTGGTGAATTTATCATTATGTTGTGACTTTAACTCTAGTAAGGCTTTTGCCTTAGCATCTAAACAGCTTTCTTCTCCTTAGTTTACCTAGCATTCATATATCTCTTTTCCTATTACATGAAAACTTTTTAAGTCATTATGTTTCAGATTTATCTAATGTTAATTTTGAGTTTTAATCTGGTCTCAATCATTGTTAGATCAAGCATTTAGACCATTGCATGTATTATAATTGCTGATATATTTTAATTTATGTTTGCCATCTCTGTGTGTTACCCATTTGTTTTCTTCTGATCCTGTGGAGTTTTTTTTTCTTTAACCTTTACTTTCTTAAGGACTGATTGATTGATTTTTTTTTTAATCCTTTTACTTTTCCCCCACTCTGGTTTAGAAGTTATATACTCTTCATTTAGTGCTTATCCCAGAGATTTCAACAGGCAAATTTTAACTGATTAAATCCAGAGTTTACCAGTCCATCAACGTACTTCACTCGGGTGAGGCCCTTCAGTTTCTCGGTTCCCACATTTGTAAAATGGGAATTATTACTTGTACACCACCTTCCTAGCTGTCAAAACTACAATACATCATTAATATCGTTTTGTACAATCGTTGTTGCTTAGGTTGACCCAGAAGTTTACAATCTATTTTACTCTTCTTTCATCTTTAATCTTCCATTTATGATTACTTTCCTTTGACCTAAAACATATGCTTACAGGCACCAACATATTCTCTCACTTTTTGTTTGAATGAGAATGTATGTATTTCACCCTCATTCATGAAAAATATTGTCACTGATAAAGAATTCTAAGTCAACAATTATTTCCTTCTGTATATTTTCAATATCATTGTACTGTCTTCAAGCTTCCCTAGTCAATATCAATTTTGAAAGTAATCTTGAAATGTAATGTTTTTACTCTGACTGCTTTTAAGATTTCTCATTTGTCTTTAGTTTGTCACTGTGAAGTATCTAGGTAAAGATTTTTTTTAATCCATCCTTTTTGGTTTCTTTAGTTTCCTTGACTCTGTACTCGTGACTTTCATTAGTTCTGGAAAATTCTGAACTCCATTCTTCCTCCCCTTTCCTTCTATAACTCTGATTATGCATATATTCTTGTTCTACCCGCCATGTCTCTTAACATTTTTTCATAGTTTTTTTTTTTCTTTACTGTCAAGGCTTAATTCTGGATAATTCCATATGTATCTTCCTGTTCATTAATTCTTTCTCTGGCTTTGTCTTCTCTTTGGTTAAAGCCATTCATTTAGTTTTTGATTTGTATTATTTTTATTTCTGAAGTTCTGTTTGGTTATTTTTAAATCTGCTTTCCCTTAATTCACATTTTAAGCCTCCTGTTTTAATTTCTTAAGATATATTTAACATATATATTACATTCTATTTTCATAATTTGCATGTCTGAAGCGTTTGTGGGTCTGATTCTACTATCTGATTTTTTCTGCTGGCTCTTTACTTATGGTTCCTTGTGTTCTCCTACATTTGGCAATTTCTTTTTGTTACCTGATCCTTGGAGCTTTATATGTGGAAGTTCAGTGAGATCTAAAAGGAAGGTGAGCTCCCAGGAGACAATATTCATTCACTGCTGGTAGATTGATGTCCGGGGGGCACTACCTGCTTAAGATCCTTTCATACTAAATTCTCAGCCAGAAATCATTCAGCCCACCCCTGTGAAACCTGGCTTGTATTATGATGCTCCAGGAGGAATTTCCCCCCTTAACTCTGTTCCAGAACTTGAGACAATTTCCCCTGGATCCCTTTGGAGTGCCACATTGCAAGGAATATCCTATTAGATTCCTCACATTCGGAAGGGCCTCAAGCCCGGTAAGGCTGTGATAGAAGCTCTGGTTCATCCAGCTTAAATTACCCTCAAGATGAAAGGCAACTCTGGGGGCTACTTTCACTTGCTCCTCCGACAACATCCCTCACCATCACTAAGTATTCCTTACTTCCCTGACTACTCTTGGACTAATAGATCTTTAATTTCAATTAATTTCAATAGAAGTTTTGACTAGACAATCATGATAGCCTCATTTTGACTGTATACTGTCATGTAAAATGAACTAGTAACAACTTTTTATCCACCAAATATCCACCTTCCTCAAGCCATACTCAAATAGTCCCTGCTTATGTATCCTTATGTATCAATGATGAGGGAAACCCAAGGACCTTCAGTGAGCCAACTGTCCGGCACGCCAACATTCTGTGATGGCCACGAAGGTGACCCCTGGTCCCCAACCCTCGTCTGTGCAGTGTATCCATGTGGAGATATGCCTTAAACAGAAATGAAGAGTTACCTACCCACGAGTACCTGACTAATTGGCAGCTCCTTCCATGTTAAGTGTGGGAAGAAGAACAATATTGTAAGTTCTAGAATGGTTTTTTTGAAATAATACCATTAATAATGCTGCCAGTTCAGTATAACTTAGCTAGACTTATATGGGCTCTGAGAGTCACCAGTCTATATCAAGGTTTTGAGTTCCAAACCAGTAACTTAGAAACGAACTTTCAGACAACTCTCTTGTGAGTTACAGTCGGCAAGTATCCAAGTCAGGCACCCCTAGAATCTAAATCTGCAGTGCCTCCTACTATTGTTCTCGGGTGAAATTATCAAAAGCATCACCGCCTTCATTTATTATGGAAGGATAATCCTTTATGGAGAGTATTTAACAAGTCAAATTTCTTGAAATCCTTAAAAAACCACCTGGAAAATATTTTAGCAGAACCTGCCTTTTAGTATCGTCTGAGATAGTATTGTTAAAAGAACATTCCCCAAGTATATTATTTTACATTTAGCAGCAATATGATGAATTTTAATCTAAAGGTAAAATTCTTCAAAATGACATATGAAACGCGTTTAATATATACGGTAGAGGAGATTTGGGAGCAGTGTCTTTCCTGGAAAGCATCTCGCGTATCCCGGAAAGCACGCTCCCGGCCGCCTCCGCACCTTGTGGCATCTGGAGTCAGCAGCCTGTGTTTACGGGAGAGCCAGCCCCGAGGGAAAAGCCATCTTCCAGTTTGGAGACAGAAAGTTTCATATCATTCTTAACATCATTTTACCTCCTCTGAAAATATCCAGATATTTATAAAATTCAACTGGGAAGTGATGATATTTGTTTCTTTTGCTGCTAAGCTTTTTAAGATAGTAAAATAGTAAAATTCTCAAAAATACAACAGCAAAGAGATTCTCATTCACCCCCATACCCCCATTTTAGGTGACTTGCCCAAAACTGTAGAATCAAATTCTCTTACCTCCAACCAGCTTCTCCTAGTTCACCTTTATTTTTGGTCTTCAATCTGCCAGACATTGGGAAACTTCAGAGTCCTTGGAGTTAAGAAAAAAGTATTTCAAGCAGAGTAGCACCAACAGACTAATCAGAGAAGACAGATTTTCTTCATGGGCCCTTTGGAGAGCCTCGCTGGGTTAAGAAACAGAGCAGTGTCTGTGTAGCCCTGCGGCTCTGCATGGGCAAGAATCTAACTCTGCCCTCCAGACACCCCACATAAATGAAAACATTACCACTGCATGGCAACTCTGCTCACACCCACCTAAGACTCTCAGGAGAGTGAGTAGTTACATCCAGTGAGCAATGACATTAGAATTCACTGTAAGGAAATATAAGAAGACAACATGATGTTAATAATTAGACCAAGTCAGTAACCCCAATAGGCAATGTTAATCCTGATGTAAACAGAGAGATAATCAAAATAAATCCATTCCAAGTTCTACTTTCCTAAAATTGAAGAGAATGACTAGGCAAACACCATATGCACTTACAACTGATCAATTCTAGGGGGAAAAGGAAAAAACACTACATGCCAGTTAATAGAACTCAGTTAAATACCAGATTAAAAAGTATAATTCCACAGCAAAATTCCTTGGAGTGATAAACAGAGATTTAAAATTCCAAAACATTTGACCAGTTCCCCTTTCCTTATTATTGCAAACAAGGACAAGAGAAAACTAAACAATGACTTAGAGGTCTCCTAGGCTTAGGGTATGGACATCATGTTATCTCTCCGCTGTTGTTTTTGATATCACAGACCCAAAACATAGGCAAGTGTCTGGAAAGACAACCTCTGCTTGTCATCTGGAGCAGCAGAATGAAACTGATCAAAGTGGCTGGGTGGAAATTTGCTTCCTCTGTAAAAAGGACTGTCTTGCCTGCCTTTCTTCATTCACTGTGCACGGTTCCAGGAGTCTTCTGTCCTCTCCAGACTACTAATCAGAATACTGAATTTGGCGTGTGTGGGACGGGGCATCTGCACCATGACTTGGCCTGGCAGACTGTGACTTGGAATCCCCGCATCAGTGCACTGACTGCCCTCCTATGTGCTGCCCAGCACTTCCTGGGTCCTGCCCTTCCCTTCCTTTTGGGTTGAATTTGGATCAGACTTTAGTATGCACTGTGCACAGTAATTATACTATGTTCTTAGTATGGTTGCTTAAGAAAACTACCAGACAGGTGCTACTCATTCCCACTGTGATGACATAAGCCATTGATCACACCACCCATTTATTTCCTTCTATGATTTTTAACACAAACATGTTGCTCCTCCCCTTTAAATAAGCAGGCATGAATTCTTAAGTAATGTGTGCATGAATTTATGAAGAGAGGCCTAATATTAGAAGGAAGGTTTTAAATTAAGTGGCCTAATATTGAGTTAGAAACAACTCACTCCAGCAAACCAACTGGGCAAAACTACTTCCAATTTGTGGAAGTGAAAAAAACTCGACATTTGAATCACTGTGTCATTCATACATAAGGACTTCACATACTTACCAGAAAAACAAGCCTTACCACATTTGCCTGTACCCTTTTTTATAGTTGTTGTGATTTTGCCACATGCTTTATGATCATTTTTTTATTAACCAATTCTCCATAGTCCAGTGATGTATATATAGATCAGTAGATAAAACAGGTACTATGTATGATGAAGCAGGAAATGAACTCTTTAGGGACATTTTATTTCAAGAATGCCTGTGTGGAAGAATGTACTTTCCTCTGTTTGCCAGAGGCACCAGGAAATAGCCTGCAGAATACTGCTGAGCCATTTTTAGAAGTCTTTTTCTTCATAAAACACATACGTGTCTTATCTCTCTCACTCACTTGCTCAACAAAAGTGAGTGAGCCTCAAGCAGGTCTTTAGATCAATTCAAAAGTATCATATGGCATCTCCCTTGATATGTCTAAATACCCAAATTACAAGCAGAATTAAATATTTTTGTAGTCTTTGTAGACTTTCTTTAAAGTCCTTTTTACAAATTGTAGAATAAACAAAAATATTTATACAACAAAGAATTTCTTATTTGAAACTAAAAGACTTGTTATTATTCTCTCATTTTACAGATAATAAAAACTAAGTTGAAATAAACTTTCCTAACATAATTAGTCAACAGACAAATGGCATCTTTAGGGAAAGCCTTGGTCTGGAAATTGGATTTTATGATTCCCAAAGATGAAGAAACAAAGCTAATGTATAATTCTCCAAGAGCATTCATAAAAATTGACATCAACCTTACATTATGATTCTTAATTATTTTATATTATATATATGCATGGTAGGAGTTTCCATTTAACGTATAGTTTTTAACCCATTACATTAAAACTACACTTCGGGAAAAAAATTATGTGGTAGGGATTTTTTCACACAAGGTGGGGGCCTAGAGAAAGATAAAACAATGCTGATGAAGATAAGGTGTCTGCAGTCAAGCTACACACATAAGGAATGAATGCGAGAAACAGCTTCCTGGATAGATTTGACTGGGCAATTGTTTTGTTATGGGCTCCATCCCTTGCCCCCTGAACCTACATTCAAATCATATCTTCTCGTCTACACATGTGCTTTCTACTCCAGGTTGCTGCCTCTGGCTCCAGGCTATGCTGTCTCCTGCTGTACAGTCACCATTTTCCTGTCTAGACCTACCCTCTTCCTTTGAATGAGCAAACCCTTCAAAGATGTGTCCTATTGTTTTAAAGTATCTTGCACGTTTCCTGCATGCCTCCACTTTGAGAACTTGATGTCTTGGCTCTCATACTGACTTAGGTGGAATACCTGGCACATGTTCTCTAGCTGGTTGTAAAGGCTAGTACTACTGTTTAGTGAATATCAGTTTCTTTGACTAATATTTTTTCACTAGAGACCACATACCATTCCTGCCCTCATAGGGCCTAAGTCTTGTTAATAGAGAATAAACATATAAGTATGTAAATACTAATATCTTTAATAATGAGTGTTAAAAAGAAAATAAACACAGTGAGATAGAGTGATGGGTGGAGTTTAGCTAGGATCCACAAGGCAGTCCAGGATGAGGACATTTGAACTGTAGCTACAGTGGGAAGTCCACAGCTGTGTGGAGAGCCAGGGAGTCTTCCTAGACAGGAGAATAAGTCATGCAAAGTCCCTGAGGCTGGAAGAAGCTTGGCACATTTAAGGAAAGCTAAGGTGGCTGGCAGAAGTGTAGGAGGTAAAGTTAGAAAGATAGGCAGGGGCCAGATTGAGGGTGTTTGCAAAGCATAGCAAAGACTATGTATTTTATTCTCCTTGCTGTGGGATGATAATAGAGGAAAATAAGCATGGGAGCAAAGAAGGGATTTAAGGAAGGTGTTCATAAGGCAGCTGCTGTAATCCAGGAGACAAATCATGGTAGTGCAGAAGCATCACTGTTGTGGAAACAATAAGAAATTGTCAGGTTTCAAATGCATGTGGCCATTAGCTTTATGGTCATTTGGTGAGGGACAGAGGGAAGGACAAATGTTAGGGTGAAGAGGGAGCTGATCTGCATTGACCATTAAAGGGTACATGGAGGTGGCCATCAGACTCCCAGGTGGAGATGGCACCTCAGCAGTTGAGGCTTGGAGGAGCTAGTCTATCACCTGTACCCTGTGAACCTTACCATCACCATCACCACACCCAGTCAGACAACGAAGGCTGTGGCAGCATGCTCTCAGCCCACCTATGAGTAGAGATGACTGGCATGCCGGGAGCCCCATGATGAACTTCAAGCCTAGGTCACCAGCTTCATCATCTTCGGCCTTTAATAACTCATTGCCCTGGAAGACTCTATGCAGAAGTGAAAAATAGAGTCCTGTTATTTTGGTAATATGTACCAAAAAGTCTAAACCATGAGAAAAGTGTGCATAAATGGAACCAGAGGAGAGCTGTATCCTTACACTCACCAGGGAGGCATTAAGTTGTCACATTCTGTGTCACTGGTTCAGGAGCCCTGCAGGAGGAGCCTGGGAGCTCAGTGAGGCCAGGACAGCATCTGCAAAACTGCTGTAATGACATGTAAGAGCAACACACCACTAACTCACCTGAAGGCCCGTGAGCACTCCAGTGGGCGTCTCTGTCTCACCTGAGGGTTTCAGCCCCTGGCAAGTTCACTCTGGATTTGGTGGGACCAAGAAATGACAACAGAATGGTTTGGGGGTGAAAGGTCTTGCACCAAGCTTCATTCTCGTGATGACAGGTTGCATGTTAGAATCCTGTCTCCTCCAGGGAATTCTGAATGCAGCAAGCCAAGTGCCACCTCTGAGACTCTCCACAGCCTTACAATCCCAGAACCCCAAGCAGAGCTCTTTACATAGAGTCAGTAATAGCTCACTGCCCACATGTGTGCAGTTCTGCTCCTGCAAGCATTGCACATGCTGAGTGGACAAGCAGACCAGGGCCAGGTGAGGATCCTGGCTGTGGAATGTCCATTTCCCTGCAGTCCCCCACTGTAATAGATGTCCCTGGTTACAAATGATTCCTGCAGAAAGCCTAGAGTAGATTAGAACTCAAGCTCTGTTGATTCAATTTGCCCTAGGCTATCCAATCAGACTGGAATATGTGCGAATTAATGTGTTAGGACTGAAACTTCTTGGGCTGAGGTTCTCCATTTAGTTTGCAAGTCTAGAATCAAGTTTAAAGGGTAAGTTGCAAACACGGTATTAATTGTTACCAAATATTAAGGCTTGCATAGATGAGGCTCAAGTCACCTATGAAAGAGGGTAGTAATATTTCAATGCCAGCATCACCTTTTAGTGAAGGAATTCAAAGCGTTAAAATAAAGTAATTTAAAATGATGAAGTGTCGAAAACTCTCCACTGACAAGTCCAACGATTCCCATGATTATCACACACATTGTGCCACAGTGCCACCCCTGGGACCACCTCTCAACAAATGCCATCACATGAATTCAGTTTTACCCCCACTGGAACTTACTCACTCTGGAATCTAGATGTACATAAACCTGGCCCTTTTAGGCCCAGTCACTTGTCTCCTGAATTTCCCTGAACAGCCAGAATGCATCAGCCAGGAAGTTTGTCAAGGAAGATTATGATAAAGATGTGACTGTCATGAGAGAGCAGGAGTGGCCGTTTGCATATCTAATATCGTGTGCGTCACTGTCTTACTGACACCGTCAAGTACACTGCAAGAAGATTGTGACTTTGAGACATGTAGAGAAAACCCAAGAACACCTCTTGTGATGCAAGCTCCTTTTTCAATGATTTATTGGATTTTTTTTCTTTTCATAGAGAAATATTGTAAGAGTTGGTGTCCATTTACTACTGTGCCCAGTGTAATTTTCAGTAATGCTTCCTTTTGCTCCAAGAAGCCACAAGTTATGGCAGCCTATTACTTGAACTGAGAAAGGGAAAGAAGGAAAGAGGAAAAATATGTGCCAAGGAATCACGACATACGTTGGATATGCTTTTTCACTTCGTAGTCGCTGAGGCCATTTTCCTCCCTCTCTTACAGACTGGATTCAGAAAGATAAGTTTCCCACAGCCACACAAATGGGCTTCAAACTCACATCTTTCTGGATGCTAAGCTATCAAAGGACAGGATTTTACTAGGTGCAGCACAGCTAGACTAAATAAGTCAAATTGTAGCAAAAATTAAGAAATAGATTCCCTAAATTCCTAAAAACTTGCCAGCACTCTGACCATCCTAACCATTTTTTAAACAGGAATCCCCAGCTGCTCAGCTACTTCCCATAAGGTCCTTTGATCGTCCAGTTAAAGTCCCTGCAGCAGCCCCGGCAGGCACGAAACATCAGGACGCAAACCCTACAGTAGTGCCGCCGTCTGGGTCCTGAGGCAGCCCTTCTCCTCAAGAAACGCGGGCCTGGTACCTGCAACCTGGTGCTCACCTGAGTCCCACCTTTGGCTTAACTTGGGATGTAAGCAGGTGTCAGCCTCATTTTCCCTCCAGCTTTTATGGCTGCGTTCCTGCTTCTCTGTCCCATCTGGAAGACTCCATCTCCCTCCTACCTGTCCTTCAAGGTCAAGTCCAGCTCAAGTCCTGCCGCCTCAGAAAATCCCCCCCCACTGGGTTTGGTCCACAATAATGTCTTTCCTTGGTGTTTCCACGGCACTTTGAGCCAATTTCCAGCTGTTTACTATTTAACTGCTTTTTGCTTTTTTTACATATAGTAATTTAAGCTCTTCCAACTATAAATACCTTAAGGGCAGGAAGTATGGGTTCTACTTTGTGTGTGTGTGTCCCCTCTGTAATACCCCCATGTAATTTGGGGGCCATTTAGTATTCAATAAGTATTTACTAATTAGTAAATGATGGGATGACCACAGGTAAAAAAGGGAAGAATGATAAACTGCATATTATTGTCAGTCTAGAAGTCTTAAGCTCTGGATTTTACTACTTTCAGGGTGGGTTCATCTATAAAACTTTGTTTCTGTAAGATCCTCATAGAGAAAAGGTATTTGGCTCAATATATAAAATTATGCTACAAAGAATAAAAAGCTAAAAGAGGAAATGAAAAATAATTTAACATTAATATTAACTGAATAATAATTTTCCTATGAAAAGAAAGTTTAAACAGCTGAGAATATGAGTGCTTGATGAGTCACTTTATTACTCCAGTAATCTGAGGAAGGGAATGGGAGAAGGGCTCCCCTCGGCAGGTAATAGATTTTCCAAGGGGTGTCAGATGAACCAACCTCATCTAATGGAAGGTCCTGTGCTTCCCAGACTCTCCTGTTCCTGTTCTCCCCCAGATTTTACCAAACCTATTTCCTAATTTATTCACTCATCTATTCAACAAATATTTTGAGTGCTTATTCTAGCTTCTCGTATGTAAAGGCCACGGTGACCAGACTGCCCAGAGGTAGTGTTTGGTCTTAGAGAACAGTCACGTTTATTTGAAAAGTAGCTTGTGTGCATCGCCATAAGCAGCGAGTGCACCGTAAGCCTCTCGGGCAGGGCGTGGGCGGAGGCGGCGCTGTCCCCGGCCTCCTCCGGTCCCGCGGGCATTACCCGCAGCGCCCTGCGGCCCCCCGGCCCCTCGCAGGGCGTTCATGAAGTTGGGTCTCAGAACTCGCAGCAGCTTTTCCTTCGTGGTTTCCTGTGGACAATCGTGAGTTTAGGATCGAGTAGTTTAGCCCTGATGTTTAAGATTTCGCTAAAGTGGCACATTTCTGCACATAACTTTGACCAATATGACCAACAGCAGTTTGGGCCTTGACATAGACATGGTTTGTTCTTAAGGCACAAAAACGCCAGTCCTCCTGGTGCCAACTAGTGTGCCACCGAAGCACCTCCTCTTCAGCATTTCACTATGTAGGACCTTCTTTTGCAGCTACAGCTGAGTCTGTGCTGCCCGTGTGGCCCAACAAGAAGGCCCAGGAGCCCCCACCTCTGGCCAGGCCGGTCCCGCTGTTGACACGCTTCCAGCGCCCCTGCGGCCTGCAGTGCTTGACACCAACACTCAAAGCCCTTGCGCGCCGACAGCTCCTGTGTAAGGTCAGTGGAGTATCTGCTCACAAATGGGCAGGATGAATACAGTCTCTTAACCCATCACCCATCAGGTTACCATGCAAAAACAGTGTATCAGACACCTGGTGTTTTCCTGTCAATGTTTCTTTAATAAACCACCCCTGAAAAGCAGTATTTTTATTGGGGCCTGAACTCAACATTTTCAGACTGAAAATTACCAATTTTAATGCTACCCTTTCTGCTCTTAGATGATTTGTTAGGGCTTAATAATTACCAGATATTTTTTAGGAAATTTTTTGAAATTAACACTTAAAAAAAAAAAAACTGTGATACTGAATTGAGCCTAGAAAAATAACATGAAATAGTTTTTAAGGTACAGGCATTTTAAGGCATATTTTAAATACAGAAATAGTATTTAATGATTTAAATAACTTGTGAGCTCACAGCAATTTTACCATTGTTTTATTTTAAGCTGCCCGACCTTACCTTCCCATGACCCTGTGTTATACGCTCATACTTCTTTGCCTAAAGACCAATCCATAAATATGTTTGCTTCATTATCATCATGGTAAAACCTCAAGCTACACCACATAATTGATGTGGGTCAGTGAGTGTCCAGCCTCCCCTCTGAGCCTCTAAGCAGACAGTGAACATGGAAATAGGGGAAAAACTTCCTCATTGGAATAGGACACATTCTCAAGAAGAGAGACATCTCGGCCTTGTAGTCCTGCCACGTCAGTGAGTCTCACGCTGCCAAGTGGCCGGAGATTCACACACCAGCAGGTAGAACCCCTCAGCCATGAACCCAGTGGCACAAACAGTGAAGGAAACAAAACCACTCCCCTTAGCACGTTGGCCCCAAAGGCACACAGCTCAGGTTGTTTTAAAACTTGTATTTTTATGTTTTGACATTATGCATCCTGTCTGGAAGTTTAGGTGTAATCATAGCTGTACCAAAATCACAGAGCAAGAGGGGACCCCTGCTGCATGGTAAGGGAAAGGGGAGTAGCCAGCAAGGAGGGAGTCATGTAGGTTTAGTGGTTGGAGAAGGGCCATTTTGGTGAGAAAGATGAAGATCATCGCAAAGGGGGACGCAGGGGAAGAGGGGCCCTGAGCTCATTCTGCTCCCATCCTTATGTCTCCCGCTGTAGCTTCCTTGGCTCGGAGCCAGCAGAAGCCAGCCGGCCTGAGAGCTGGGCTGGGGCAGCCTGTCCGAGCCGTCTCCCAAGGCCGATAGCAGAGCAAATCGTGGAGGAGTGATCTGGAGGGACCGGCGGAAGGCACTCAGCCCTTCCACCCATTTGTTATCAATCATACTGAACTGTCTCTTATCCTTTTGAAGAAGACAAGCTATAAATCCTAAAATCTAAACTGAGTAGGAGCCACACACTTACTCATTTACCTTCATCCTCTCCACTCATCACCAAGGCAGCCCCCAGGGAAAGCATTTAAAGGCAAAAAGTCTTGTTGGCATGCGTGATCATATGTCTCTTCAGGCCCGACCTGCCCTTCCCATTTCTGTGTCCCCATGCCCCATACACTTCATTTGAATCACCCAAAGAATGTCAAACATATGCCATCCTCCACTGATGCTTAATTTCCCCACCTCTGGGCCTTCTTGGGTAACAGTTAACTAACACTGGGTTATACTGTGTCACCAGGCTGGTCACCAGCTCTTAGTGTCCATGTCATTTCAATGGAAATGATACTATAATGTTTGTGTGCATGTAGCTGAAAGAATGAGAGTCCCTCGTGCTCCCTCAGACTGTCATTTAAATATGGAAGGAAAGGGGGACTAAGGAAAATTCATTTAGTCATAGAAGAAAGATTAAAAACATATTTCTATTCCCTCCCCAAAGCCTACACCAGTGATTGCAAAGAAGAAACACGGCACACACACACTCACACACACACACACTCACACACACATTGACCTAGGAAAATAGGTGCCAGCATACAAAAGAAGAACTCTTCTTGGAAACAGAAAAGGGTGACTTTGCAGTCTAGAGAGAGCCAAAGTCTAAGCAGCTAAGTCCAACTGATGCACACCACCTCCCACAACCCATCTGTGGAGGGACAAAGGGATCAGTGGCCATGGAACTGCCGGAAACAGCATCATGGGTGAGACTGAAAAGAGCACTCTTTGAAAGTCTTTTACAAATGGTGTTCTAACCCTTCTCCACCTCAGGCGACAAAGCAAATACACCTCCTCAAACATCTCATCTCCGAAGCATGACCCACGGGGAGCCGAGGCAAGGCCAGCTTGGGGAGAGGGGAGAAGGGGGAGGACCTGACCAAGTCGCGTGTTGAGCACTGTGTCGCCAGCCCCCTTACCCCAGCTCTAGCAGCCAAGATATATAAACCTCCAAGCAGAAAAAGGGAAGATTATTCTCCAGGAAAACTGACTAGCCCAAGAAGGAAGAACTACAGGTACTCTATCGAGCCCCACAAAACAGCCAGGTGGTGAAGCTCACCAGTGGACAAGCTCCACCTGAGCTGATCAGTTTTTACTGTCTTGCTCTTAAAGATAAAAAGTAATCAAAATTGGATAGCCAAGTTTCACCAGTGTTTGCCGAAAGTCTCTAACATTAAAGGCAGAGGCAACATAAGCAAAAGAAAGAAACAAGGGAAAAAAAACTAAGAAAAACCCTATAACAGTTATACTCAGACAAGTTACAAGTCTTTGAAATAAAAACTAGGTACTGTTTGAAAAAAAAAAAGGAACATTCAGAGAATAAGAAAGAACACTAGGAAATAAGAGTGAAAGTGAAGTGAAAAAGTTATCGGCAAAGAGATTAGAACAAAAAGTTGAAAAAATATCCCTAATTAGCATTAAAAAGTCAGAAATGGAAAGAGAAAGAGAACAGACAAGAACACCAGACTAGCAAGTCAGGAAGTCCAACATCTGACAGAGAACAAAGATGGAAAGAACTATCAAAGGAATAGTGAGAGAAAATTTCCTAGAACTAAAGAACATGAGGTTCAAAACTGGAGGCTCATTCTCAGTTCAGACTAGAGACTCATGTCACATTACCAGGAAGATTCAGAACACCAGGGCCACTGTGAAGATCCTAAAAGCTTTCAGGGATCAGAACGCAAACAAATGAAATGCAAACCACACAGAAAGGACAGGATCCTCCCACCAGCATCCCCAGAAACTGGAAGACAAAAGAACAATGCCTTCAAAACACTGAGGAAATGATTCCTGGTCTAAAATTCTAAATTCAGCCTAACTATCAGCCACATATGAGGAGAAAATGCATTTTCAGAACTGCAAAGTCTTAAAAAGTTTATCTCCATACATCCTTTCTAGAAAGCTGCTAGAGCGTGTGCCCCCACTGGACTGCAGGAGTAAAGCAAGAAAGAGGAAGATACCAGATCCAGGAAACGGGTAACAGCACTGGGAAAAGGTGTTCCCAGAATGACAGTGAACAGAAACACCAAGATACTGGCCATCATCGGGCACAGGAAACAGCCAGATCAGCAGAGAGACCCCCAAGGGCAAGAAGAGTGGTGGAAGACTGTTCGAGTATTTTCTAAAAACAGTATAGGACTGATTGTCTAGCTAATATGTGTGACCATGTTCAAAGGAGAATTAGTCTTAAGATTGAAATGAGACAATTGATAAAAAAAAAAACCAAGGAAATAAAAATGCGAGGCAGCTATTGGCATCAGGAGAAAGAAAAAGTTGATGAGACAAATATAGTAAATGATATGCCTTAGCTGTGAATAATGGCTATGTTGTCATTGTTCTGCCCACTGATTTATCTAAAAGTAGTGACGTAACCAGGGGGAAGGTGAAGTGGGGGTGGCTGGGACAGGGACAGGGTGGAGCTGTGCAGGGAGAGAAGTCCTCAGTGGAGTCATAGCCCGAAGAATGGGCAGTGCTCTGGGTGGGTTCCCCAGAAGCTGCCCCCGAGATGGGACGAGCTGCTGGAAGTGTATTAGGGACTATTCTTCGGAAAAGGAGGAAGAGGAGGATGGGCAGAAGAGGTCAGGCTGTAATGGAGTCTCAAAGAAGGCCTGAGCCGACCCTTCGGGGAGCTCTGACACTGGACAGCCCTTCAAAGGTGTGTGAGCCATGTCAGGACAAGGGGGCTGACGGCTTGTGCCCTGTGTGTAGAGCTCACTGGATGGGGCCTCCTTGGGAGGGGGCTGTGTCCTCGGCAGGGAGGCGTTTCTCTCAGCAGAGACAATTCCCAAGGGTTGTCTGCCAGCAGCACTTGGGGACTAAGTCCTTCACTCCAAAAGGAGCAGATCATCAGAGTGTCCACAATCAGTAACGCTGGATAAAGGAAAATCCAGAAATTTCAGACTAAATTAGGTAAATGCACAAGACAAAGCAGCTAGAAAAGGGGTGCTGAGGGGATGGGAATAGCGGGTGGAGTAATGGTACAGGTACTGCTGTTTTTCATGGTAAGTTTGGAAGTACATAGGACTTTGAGATTAAAAGCTTTGAGATCAGAGCTTAGGGGTGTGTGGGGGCGGGGGGTGTCTAATAAAATAGCCATTACGATGTACATCACTCTATAAAAAGTGTGGTCCTCATCCTGGTAGGACTGAGGTCAGTGTGGAAACGGACAGAGGTATAGTTTGGGGAAGGAGGAAATGAGTAACTTCAGCCTTCTGCATACTCATGGGGAAGGCCCACTGCATAAGGCAGAGTAGAGAGCTTTGCAAGGAAGAGGCGACTTGTAAGGTGATTCTCCTCTCACTGAGGGTTCAAGAAGCTATACTCCTTCAGACTAACATTCGCCTTGCCTCAGCGATCACCCTCGGGCCTGCACCGCACTCATACTCATGGTGAGCTTTTCTCAACTCCAGCGTCTTGGTGCGATTTGGAGGGCCAGAGCCTATGCCGGCGTGGCCTGCTGAGATTCTAGAACTGGACACCAGGTTTGCAGGGGCTGACTACGAGGCCAAAGAGACCAGATCCTGGGGTGATGACGAGCTGGTGAGTGTGAGATCAGGAGTTCTCAAAAGGTAGGTGAAGTTTTAGTACAGAATTTAAAAGACAGAAACCCTCTGGCAGGGGACAAGGACAGAAAACACTCGAGTAAGGAGCTGAGAGCATCCTCAAGGTACTCTAGATAAACTGGTCAACTCTTCAGTGTTTGAATGTAGGAAATAGTGTTTGGTCCCTTGAACATGGGAAGAAGTTTTAGCTAAGGTCTATAGTTTTAAATTGTTTCCTTCCTACACTGTTACACATTTTATTTTCCCTCATCTTCAGTGGAGTTTGACCTGTCCCTGTGAGGCTTTTCCAAGGCTCTCTGTCCCTTCTGTGGTCTCACCATCACCACAGAGTCTGCTATGACCCTCAAGGATACTTTGCAGCTTACCCAGCCCAGCAAGGCTTCCAAAATACCCAAGTCTTCCAGGGTGAGATGATTCTTACGCTTGTTTCATTCTGGGGTAGCAGGGGATTACTCCCAAAGAGCAATGCAGATAGCCAGACCAGGCCAGTATATGCATATTGAACCAAAAGATTTGTTATTAATACTCCTTAGCCAAAGTCTGAAGTATCCCAGAGGCCCTGAGTATGCAGGCTTCATTTTACCTCTTTATCTGTAACCTGAATTATTTGCTTCATGATCTGATATTCTGTCTGCAGCACCCAGCACCACCCTCTCTCAGACTCACTCTGCTACCAAGACTCTCCCAGGATGGAGCTAAGTAAACCGTACATTGCTCTGCTTCTAGTTACTACTTACTTAATTTACATGTGTCTTTTTTGAGGTAAGAACATTTAAGATCTACTCTTAGCAGCTCTCAAGCGTATAATGCAGTATTACTAACTGTAGTCACCATGCTGTGCATTAGATCCATAGAACTTATTGGTATTATAAATGGAAGCTTGTACCCTTTGACATCTCCCCATTTCCCCACCCTCACCCCAGCTCCTGGTTAGCACTATTTTACTCTCTGTTTCTATAAGTTCCTCTTGTTTAGATTCCACATAGAAGTAATACTATACAGTATTTTTCTGTCTCTGTCTGACTTACCTCACTTGTGTAACGCCCTCAAGTTTTGTCCATGTTGTGGCAAACATTCTTTTTCATGACTGAATAATATTCCACGGCTTATACAGACCACATCCTCTTCATCCATTCATCTGTTGACACAGGTTATTTCCGTATCTATGTGAATAATGCTGCAGTTTTATTTTTTGTCATTTTTGTGTCATTAACACAGGGACAGGGCCTCTGCCAAGGCAACTGGAAACAGAGGATTCTTGATTCAACCTTTACTGAAACCTTAACCTCCTTTGATATTTGGCTCACTTTATCTCTGTGGTTCAGAGAAAGTAGATGTTCTAGAGTTTCTCCTCCTGATTTTGTTGGTTTCTCCCCCAACTTGGTAACTCATTCATATTCCTTTGAATTTACACATTTTCTTTCCAGTAATTAACCCTGATACACTGTCCTCCTGTTACTTCTCCTTTTGACCAAGACTACATATTCAACAAGATGCTTCTGGAGCAGGGGGACATCTCAGGGGTATAACTTAGAGCTAGTGTGCAATAGCAGGTCGCACGCTCACCCTGACCAGCCCACAATGGGAGACAAGACGGCAAGCCCAGGAGCAGGAAAGACAGGGAAGGGGAGTTTCAGATGCTGTTTTCCAGTTAAGCAAGAGTCACATTTCAAACATATCTGACTTTCTATGAATCCTTTTGTAAAACAAAAGTATGTGTGTGTGTATATAAATAAATAAATATATATATATATAATATGCACACAAATAATCAGTCCCTGATTTATCTCTTTCATAAATTATTATACATAGTGTTTTACAATTTTATGACTCATCTGTACAACTGATACATTAGATCTAGAACTGGCAATATTGTAATGGTCAAAGTATTCACATACTTTCTACTTTAAGACAGAGCTTAAATATTTCCTATCTATACAAAAATAGTACAATATTTGTAGTTTTTTAAATCTTGCTATTAGAGTCTTCATTACAGTTTACACATGGCCTCAGAGTCTCTGAAGTGGATCTAATTTCCCTGGGACAGATTTCCACATAAACCCCAGGATCGGATAATCCCCACCCAGTTGCTAATATGCTGCTGCTGTGGGAGTTCAGATTTAACAGTGGGGGCTGTGGCCATATTCTAATTTAAGGAATCGCTTGCTAGTAGTCAAAATTCCTGGACTTTCAGTTGATTCTCAGGCTTTTTTATATTTCTGGTCCTAATCCATGTGTTAAATGTTTCTTTGCTAGGCTAACAGGGGGCTATGTTCTAGTGAAAAAGGAATATCATAGAACATAGATGGAAATATTTAGGGAAATCAGGGAAAGATGGAATCCGGAGAACATTAATAGGTTTTATATTTGTTTGTTCTTGTCCTTTTTTTCTATCTACTTAGCTGATCAAATGGATCTTGTCCAAATTTAGATAAAAAACAAGTTTAATTAAAATAGATCAAGGAGGTTAATGAAATAATTTTTGTCATCTAAAATTCTCTACATGATATATGTCCACTAATTAATTTACTAAACCACATTTTTCAAATGTAAGTAAAAGAGACCCATGAATTACTGGTTTCCTGAATTTCAGCACAAACTTGCCTCTCCCAAGAAAAAAATGTGATCTTGAAATATAGAGTGAACTAGATGGAAAGAGCTTAAAAAATGATGGGTACCAGAACAAAATAAAGAACAAAGAGCAAATGGGAAAATAAAGCTGGTAAGAAAGACCAGCTTTAGTGATAAATGAGCTATCACTAAAATAGTGACATTTAAAAAGCTTGTATAAGTACTTAGTTGAAATTAACCTGTCTATTCTCATGCAATAGAATTAAAATACAAAATATAAGTCATCTTTAGTGTTAAAATGAAACTATGTACTAAAATTAAGTAGATTTTATTTTTAAATAAATATATAAGTAGAACTTAACATAGCTCATTTTTAGAAGACCACACTTGATATTGTATTAGTTCCTATTGTTGCTGTAACAAATTACAAATTTAGTAGCTTAGAGCAACGTAAGTTTGTTATCTTATAGTTCTGGGCATCCGAGGTCTGAAATGGGTCATATAGAGCTAAAATCAGTGTTGACAGGTTTGCTTGCCTCTTGGGTGCTCCAGGGAGAGTCTGTTCTCTTGCCGATGGTCCTTCTGGGGAGAATGTGTCCCTCTCATTTCCAGCTTCCAGAGCCCCCTCGGCTCATGACCCCGTTCTTCGGTCTTCAAAGCCAGCAGTGTAACGCCTTTGAATCTACCCCTCTCTCTGATGTCTTCTCTGCCATCACGTCTCCTTCTCTGACTCTGACCTTCCTGCTTCCTTAGGAAAGGCCCTGGTGATCACATGGGGCCACCTGGACAACCCGGGACCATCTTCCCATCTCCACATCCTTAGCTTGATAATACTTGTCAAGTCCCTTCTGCTATGTAAGGCAACATATTAAACAGATCCTGGGGATTATAATGCAGAATCTTTGTGGAAGGGTGATCATTATTCTGCCCACCACAGGTATATTCATATTCTTAAATAAAATACAATATGATTTTATTAAATACTATAAATTTTGAACATTCAACTCGAGCTTTCAAGGATAATCAGTAAAGTCCTGATAGTTTGAAAACAGATTATATCACAACATTACACATACTCTATGGCCCCACCTTCGCACTCTTAGGATATGCTTAAAACATTATGTATGTTACGTTCATCAAAACCATATACTTAAGTGGTCACAGCAGCCCTGTAAATAATAGCCCCAAACTAGAAACTACCTAAATTCCCACAAACAATTTAATGAATAAGTAGCAGTATAATCACACAAGGGATTATTATCTAGTAATGAAAAATATCTAAACATATGCACCTTGACATGGACGAATCTCATAAGCTCATGTTGAGCAAAAGAAGTCAAACACAGAAACAATATGTAATGTATGATTCCATTTATATAAAGTTTAAAAACAGGTAAAATCAATCAGAATGGTGATTAACCTTAATAGGAGGTAGTGAAGCGACAGGAACTTCTGAGGTTCTGGCTATAATATACTATTTCTTGGTCTAGGGAAAGTTACCTGAATATGTTCATTTTGGGAAATCTATCAAGATGTATAGTTATGATTCATGCATTATTCTGTGTGTACTTTTTATTTTGATAAAGTTTACATAATTTAAAACTAATGTTCTCATTTTTCTTGAAATGTAAGTAAATACACAGAAAGACTTCCCTCAGGTTGTAAAAATTAATGCCAAAGGTTATTACTTAGACTTTTTAAATGCTGTTTTTATATATTCAAATTATACCAAGAGAAGTAAACAAATTAACTATTGCAGTTTCATGCTAATCACAAATAAGGCTACAGAGAAATAAGACTTTAAATATGAAATGTATGGAAATTCTAAGAAATTTTTAAGAACTAGGAAATAAATTGGACAACAAATTCTATTGTTCTAATCCAGATATAAACAATTATGATGTTAATATTCGTGCAGTAGATGTGAGCAAAATGCTTTTACACAACAATGTCCAAGAGGACTTGAATGGGTTCATTCATTCGGCAAATAGCTACTGATCTTTCTTTGAATCTACTAGGCATGTGCTAGGCACTGGGGATAAAATGAGGAACAAGAAAGACAGTCTTTGTCCTCTCACCGTGTCATGGGCGAGACCGAAACGTGAATGAGCAAACGATGCCCAGGAAGTGCTGACTAGTCCTGTCGCCAGACGACAGGCCTGCGTCTGAGATGCGTGTTGCTGAGGGAGAGAAGCCAGTCCAAAAAAGCTCCCCAGTTTGATACCATCTATATGACATTCTGGAAAAGGCACAGCTGTAGAGATGGCAGACAGAGCAGTGGTGGTCAGGGGCTCATGGGGGTGCGGGGTCAGTAGGTGAAGCATGGGAATTTTTTTAGGGTAGGGAAACCGATCTGTATGATACTGTAATGGTGAGTGCATGACTCTCTGCATTTGTCCAAACCCATAGAACTTTACAGCACAAAGAGTGAACCTTCGCGGATGTCAAATTTTAAAAACCTTTTGCAGAATGTGACTGAAAGAGACTGAGTGTGAATGTGTAGAACAGCCTCACTGAAAGGGCTGAGGAGAAAGGCACTGCTCTAAACATCTCTGGGCATGACAAGTCTGTAGGATTAGAGTCAAGAGGAACTACGAGCTATATATGCTCTCACTTATCAAATTGTTTGCCAGGAGGAGGGGGCAGGTCCAGGCTGACAATTCTGAACAGGTGCTCGTGTGCACTGCAGCTGAAGACTTGAAGATGTCTGTGTAGGGACCCAGGCCTCTCACTCTCAAGTGGGAGTTTGCAGAGGAGCCAGGGACAGAGGCTGGAATGAGCTATACGGCAATGGGATTGGGTTGGAAGGAACAGTATGAGCTCAGTGTCCCACGGAAATCTGTCTGCAGGGGTGTGGGGCCCACCCATGGTTGGAGGACCCTGAGATTAGCATCTGGAACTGGGATAAGGAAAACTGAGATCCTGGCCAAACAGAGAGAACAAGAACTGAGCTTCACAGCAAGGCTGCTGGACAGAAGACATCTGAATTTAAATCAGAAATAAATGTTTGGAATTTGCCATGTAGTCATTAGATAGGGAGACTTTGGGTCACTGCTCCCACTAGTGCTCAGGGAGGTGACACGAGTTGGGGGAATAATAATATTAAAAATGAAGACACATGATGGTAGCTAATTTTATACATAATTACATAATAGTAATATTTCTCACCAGATGCTTTCTGTATACCAGGCACTGTTCTAAGTACTTGTGTTCATTTATTTACCACTTACAATGTATAAGGTAGACAATATACATCACCCCTATATTGCATATGAAACCAAGACATGAAGAAGGTGTGCAACTTATGTAGACTCAAATGGATAATAATAAGCAGAGTTAGAATTCAATTCAGGCACTTTGACTCCAAAGTCTGCTTTTAACTACAGTGTTTATCCCCATTTAATCTCCACAGCAACCCTCTAAGTTAGGTACTATTATTATGCACATTTTCTAGATGAGGGAACTGCAACTTAGAAAGGTCGTAACAATTTTCTCAAGATCATACAGCAAATTACAAGGTCAGGATATAGATCCTGAACTCAAAGTTCTTTTAAAAACAAAGCCCATACTCTTAATGGTTATAATGTGGCACCTCCTCTGGCAAATTGACCTATACTAATTTCAGGTTGTTGGGAGGGAGTTAACAAATGTACGGACAAATCCAGTTTTCTTTAGCCATGGGTGTTGGGCAAGGGTCTGTCTTTAGAATGAGAATCTAAATGTTGAATTTTAACTGATCAGGTCTACATTGTATATTCTTTGTTTTGACCCAGTTTCCAATCTGTAAAATTTTTTGAATCTTGATTTCTACTTTCTATCCTATTGAGTTATCCCTTCCAGGTTTTGATCTTATGAACCTTTATCAGAATTTGCATTTTCATTCAAAACAAACAAAGGAAACCTTTCACAAGATTGTATTTTCCCTGAAATGTCTACAGAAGCATCGGAAGCATCGTCAGCCTCTCCTAATCAGCATGGAGGAAGCACTCCTTTTACAGTTTCTCCCTTTCAGCTTCTTTTTCCCCTTCTCTTTCCATCTGGGCTTTTTTCCTCCCATCCCCGCTCTTCATGCTGCCCCTTCCCCTCGTACCCCACTGTCCCCTGGAGCCCAGCCCAGCTGAGGTGAGTCAGGCAGCTGTATTTCTGGCTTTACTTCTGACTAATAACATTTCCCTGAGGAAGTAACTTCCTCCTTTATTTTGTTTTAGTTTCTTGATCTTAAAGATGGCTACAGTAATACAAGTATCTCAACCAATGATATGCAAATAGAGGCATTGCATATAAAGTGATATTTTTACTGTTAAGATTTAGAGGTCATGGAGTGAAGCCATTATGAAACTTCCTAAGCTGCCTCTGGGGTCTATAATATTCCATTTTTAGTTTAGCTTGTAGCAGAATCGTCATCGTATGTGATGAATGGTGTCAGAACAAGGCTCCATTCAGTTAGCAGCCCGGATTCCTTTTATTTTTTTCTACATCAAAATGTGGTGAATTGCACAAAATTAAATTACATTCATTTCAGTTAAATCCCTTACCCACCGGTTCTTGACCCATTACTTGATGTTCTCTGCCTCTTAAAAAAAAAAAATCACTTGTCAAAAGAGTGAGAAACCAAAGCAGTATGCAAAAAGAAAAAGAAACGAATTACATGAATCCTTTAAGGTTTATATATACCAACAGATACATTAAATTTGAGTCCTTGAAATGTTTTATTTCTCTCTCCTCAAGGTAAACATATGCTGAAAGAAATTTCTCCTTTTCCCTCTGCCAACCCACTGATAAGGTTTTTGTTAGGCAAGTTTTCTAATAGGCAAGAAGACTAAAATAGGAATCAGAGACTCTGATGCTGGTTTTTTTGCCAGTTTCTCCTGTTTAGAAACACCTTTTCAGATTCAGCTGCCATTTATTGAAGCTTCTATGCACCAGCCACATTTCGTCATTTAGGACCCACAAAAGGAAGATTAGGAACCTCCATTATTAGTTAGCCATCTATACTCGACTGTTCCTTCTTAACACTTACCAAACTATAGTCAACAATTAGTGCAATTTTTTTGTTGAATGTCTGTTTTCTTTGATGATCTATTAAGTTTCAGGAGGGCAGAGTTTGTGGGTACAGGGTTAATTTTTGTACCTCCAGTGTCTAACCCAGAGTCTAGCACAATAGCAGACACACAGTAAAATTGGCTTGAATAAATGAGCTAACAAAAAACAAAAAAATCCAAAAAATCAAAACTGAGGCTAAGAGGTTAAGGTTGTCCAAGTGTTAAATGGCAGAAGTCTGACTAGAACTTGGGTCTTTAACTCCAAGAAGAGTTCCCATTCCCAAGTTATTTCCATTTATATTTACTACTTGCTTCTCAGAGATTGTTTGAGAGAATACAAGATTACATAGTGGTAAAAAATGAAATCCCCACACTGAAAAAATGTGAAATGGCTCTTTTATTCTGTCTGATTGCCCAGACCCCAGGTCACAACCAAATCATATCAGACTTTTAATGAGGAACACTAAATTCTGTGGGAGCAAGACCCTAGAGCTCGCACAGTCTATTTACTATAGAATGAGCTGGAATTGTTCAGGTTCTTTACTGTACACCCAGGAATAATGCCAGAAGTGTTTCTCTTATCATTTGTCTCTGTTTTCTATTGGATGGACTCATAATTACAGGAGGTTTTAGGTTAGGCTGACTGACTATACCAAGTCTATGCTTGAAAATGGAAATGTTTAAACTGTCAACATTAATAGATTCAACTCTGGTAGTATTGTGTTCTTAATGCATTTTACAGAAATACATTTACGATATTCTCTTTCAAAAGAAAAGCCTTTATAGGGAGAAAAAAACTTTAAAGTTTCAATAAGTAGTTTACAATAAAGTCTGATATTACTTTACAGAATAGAATGCTTTACATCATTCAGGAATAAACATAAAAACATTCCTGCACTTGTGAGTCAGGGGTAAACACAAGAATAAAACATATTGTTGAGGAGTTTGGAGGAAAAAAATCCTGCTACTTTGTTCTAAGTTGAGATTCTAAAATATTCTCGTTCACAGTGATAATTGCCAAAATATAGGGCCATTTTCCAAGAAATTTATGTTTCTTGGACTTTGTGCTCCAGCTGGTGATATGATTTCTCTGTGCTCTGTTCCAAATCTCAGTTCAGCCCATTGCTGAATCTATCCTGTAGTGATTACAAAGGATGGTGGTGCAGAGTCTTGGGGGTGGGCAGGGGGAGGTGAAACCCACCTTACCTTTGAGAGCCGGGGCTGACCTGCGTGTTTTAGTGTGGTGGAGTCGTTTGGACGTGTTGATTGACTGCAGATCCTCCCTGCTTCTGGTTTTTTTCCACGGAAGAGAAGACAGGCTGTTTTTTCAATAACCTTTCTCACTTCTGCCCACACTGGTGGCTCATCCCATGCTCTAAATCATGGTCTTCATGAGGTTTAAGTAAACCTCCCTCCAATGCTCTTCAAATTCAATGGCATATTGTAAATCACACGCTGGCTTTTTCCATTGCCGCAGCTTTATTTTGGAGATCTTTTGAGTATTTTTTAAAAGCAGCAGATTTGTGATAGAAGCTTGGCTAAATGTTCTATATCATTTGCCAGGGTTTGAATTTTAACTGTAGGATTTTCATTAATCTCAACTGCAGTTTAATGGGATATACTTTCGCATGTTCACTAATCATTTCACTTAATAATTATGATATTGTCCTTCAGACACTTCTTGGGGACTTGGCCTCCCACTAGCTCCTGGCCAGGTTCAGATTTTTCCTATGGCCTTTTAAAGCTGAGCATTATGAAATGAGATGTGATCCTCTTCTCCCCTTCCAGGGCCATGGTCCCCCCGACACGGCAGGTCGCTCCTGCTCCCGTGCTTTTCCTCAGGCAGTTTCTGCCGCTTCCTAGCACATCCCCCCTGACCTCTAGACCAATGTGTGTGCCGCAGCGCAGGCTCATTTTCTATTTCAGCTCAGATTTCCTCCCTTCCTCTCCTTCCCTTTATTGACCACTTAAGCTTTGGCCCATAACCGAGTATTGACTTTGGCCCACAGACAGACCCGTTCTGTCATCACGAAGGTGACTTGGTTCGCATTATTTCACATCTCGCCTCACTCAGCAGCTTCCTCTATGACAAGAGGACAGTGACAGATTATTGTGAGGATTATATGGGTAACTTAAGCAAAATGCTTGGCTCCTGTCTGGTACAGACTGTGAGGTCCATTCTCTTTTACCCTGTCATTTACTTCAGTGTCTTATACGGCCAGGCCCTGGCACTTCAGTGAGCAATGCTGAAGGAGCCACGTCTATACCTCCCTCTGCGACCCACAGAAAGGCTGCTGTGCCGTGAGGCACGGAGGACCTGAGGGAACGGGCTGATGGACTAGACCGCAGACCGACCCGCTTCCGGGGAGCAGGACTGAATCGTGGTCAGAGCCCATGGACACTCGGCCCTGAGCTTTTACTGGGAGGGGAGCTCCCGGTGTCAACTGTCGATCCCGGCGTGGGGGCAGGACGGCTCCGTCAGGGCCCTGGAGCCGCCCGCCTGGACCGGCGCTAGTTCTGCCACCGGTGAGCTGTGTGCCCTGGACAGTGTCTCTGTGCTGCCGCTTCTGTGACATGAGTGCTGATGGTGAATACCTGCTTTATAGGCACGCCGTGTTGCGTGTGTGTGTGTGTGTGTGTTTGGTTAGAAAAATAACCACAGTCCCAAAATAGAGTCACTCATGTGAAGGCCCCACGTCAGCAAACCAAAACTCAGTACCTGACCTGACTAGTTCCAGCCCCCCAGAAGTGTGACCGCCAGCCCGCCAGCAAGAGGATCGTCACTGACAGGCCATTTCCATCCCCTCAGGAGGGCAACCTTATCTGAAGCAATGCTTCTTGGCTCATGATTTCCTTTTTTCCGCTCCTTCTCTGCATTTAAACACCCTTTCTTTTCTTCAGCTCATTGGAGCTCCTCCTGCTCACTGGATGGGATGCTGCCCAATTCATAAATCATTCAGTAAAGCCAATTTGATCTCTGAAATTACTCAGCTGAATTTTTGTTGTTTCACAATCTACACACACTCAATGTCGATGCCGCGGGAGTATTTCTGCTGTTATCACTGCGCCGTGGCTGTTCCGCTGTTGAGCTGGGCACAGAGAGGCTGTGGTGATCCTGGGGGGAGAGGACGGAGTTTGGATTCAGGCAGACCTGCCCGCTGAACGCCTTCCTTCAGGGTTAGGTCTCCCGTCTTTCTCACACATAAGATCTAGCGAATCCTCATACATTTTTGTGAGAATTACATTAGGTGGAATACTGATTGCAGAACACTTAGCAGAGTGACTAGTACATAGAAGGTCCTCAAAAAGGAGCTGTCATTATTGAATATATTATACAATGGCCCATTATTTTATTTACCACCAAGAAAGAAAGAAATGCTGCCAATTATATACCAAGATATGATATATTCAATATTCAGATAAAGTTGTAAAAAAAAGCGGCTTAGATAAAAAATGCTAGTTTTGCTAAATGAGGAGTCAGAATAGCTAATCTCCCATGGAGTCTCCATGGTCTGGGAGAAGGAGATGGTGTGAAGAAGTGGGTCAAGGGCAGCCCTTAGCTTAAGGATTTCAGGCCCTGAGTTCTTAGATTTCAGGCGTGGCTGTATGAGAGCTTATTACTCTGATTCCCATGGGCACTACAGAAAGCCTAGGAAATCATGGCTTCACATAGTCTCCTCTTTCTTCCCCAAATATCTGGCCATAAGAGTTTCAATAAAATAAAACAAAACTAAACTGACTGTGAAGAATTTTTATTATTGTCTTTTCTCAGGCCTCTCCACTTTAAATTTAAAAAATAACCCAAATGGCATAGACATTTTCTTAGTCTTTAAGGCTTTTCCTTTCTAACTACAGCTGCACAAGATTTCATTCCATTTCCTCTGAGTGACCATGAGAAAAGTATCTTCTTTGTCTTTTTCTGGTTCTAAGACCCTAGAGAATAAATTGAGTCTTTGGGACATTGCCAGATGTGTGATAGGTTCACAAGGAAAACAGTAAGCAATCTTTTCTGTTTGGAAAGACTAAATTCAGAGACTACATCCCTGACAGGTTGCACATAAAGCTAGTCCTCTGCCCTCCCCCCAGCCCCTCATCCAATTAGGGGTCCTTTGAAGGCTGGCTGAGATGAGTTAGTGTCTCTTCTAAGTCAGGACTAGTGGACGTGGGGGGTGTTACAATTCACACAGAACTCAAAACTTTGCAACGCCAGATTCTAAATCATCGTTATCACTGAGTTTAGTCTAGTGCCACTGGCCTCATTAGACACATATTTCTCTCTGTCAGAAGGGATTTGAGCCAGCTTATTTCAAAGTCTCAGAACACAACTGTTTCCTTTTCATTCCTACACATTCTTCATTCAATATTAATCTAAATAGCTTTTTAAAAATTGTCTCAGTCTACGGCCAAGTAATGCTGCAATGAGGAGTCAGAATAGCTGCAATGTTCATTCCTACTCCAATTTCTAGACATATGGTGCTCGTCTTCCCGCTGTAGTGAAAAAAGCACTGCCTGTCAGAGATCAAGGAGCGGATGGGGCAAGCGCCTGTGGGGTAGGAGGGGGGAGCACTTGCGCGTTCGCCCAGCCTTTCCACTTAGTTGCCACTCTTACGTGTTGCCCCCAGCTAACGGGATGTGGCTGATGTACACAGGTGAGGGCCAGCTAATCAGCTAAGTGCTGGCAGAAATTTTCCCATTCGCACAATAGATACATTGTAGTACCATTTTGAAATAAGGTGAGAAAGACCCGTGTTACCAAAAAATGAATGATTTCTCCCCTCAAATCAATTGAAAGGTAAGTTTCTAGAGCTAATGATTCTATCACCCACAATTGAAACCTAAAAAGTTTCTCAACAAAGCTAATTTAGCCAAAACAAATTAAGAGAGGATATAACCAATTGACCAAAACACTCCTGTAGGGTGTCCCTGCTTTGTCCTCGTTTGTGTGATCCTTCAGAGCAACGACAATCTTAGGTTTGAAATTTCTGCTGTTTTAGAGCAATGCCTGGCAACGCATAGGTTTCTCAGCAAATGTTTTTTTAATTGAAAAAATACAGATAAACATAAAAGTTTCACCCATACCTAACCACCCCCAAGACAACCACTTTTAATATTTCAGCAAATTTGTCCTTTTAGAGCCCAGTCTGAATTCAGCATTGAGAATTCCAAATTCAGTGCACTTGTATGCAAACCATACCATAATCAGTAATTGCAACAAAAATATGATGGACTCACTGTAGAGCTTTTCCTAAATCAAAAGTCATCAAAGCATTGCAGATGGGTTCCCCAAGCAGCAGCCCTGAGATGAAGTCAGGTGTGCATGTTTTGTTGGAGGCTAGTATCTAAGGAAGAAAGAGAGAGAGAGCAGGGGGTTGTCAGACCACAGCACAGATCAGACAAAGTCGCCCGCAGTCCAGTGGGGGCTTCAGAGCAAAGGCCCCCCCTAGAAGGGGTCCCTTGTTGGGTGGGAATGGCCTGAACCTTGAAGTGCCACCTTGCTCAGTCATTGGCTGGTGGTCCCTCAGGAGCAGCTAGCTGGATCCAGGCAAGGCTAACAGCCGTCAGCAGACAGCTGTCCTCACTGCTTGTACAACATGAGCCCTTTCTTGAAAATGCATCTGGGTGGTGCCTCTCTCAGCCACAAAGATAATCCCTTACATTTTCTTTCAAAAGAAAGTGCTCTGTGTATTGAGATTTTTAATCCACGAGGAGTTTGTTTCTGAATACAGTGTGAGTTAGGCCTCTAAATTGTTGCAGCATTCACTGAATAGTACATCACGTCCCAAAGAATTTTAATGTGACCATTTAATGTGACATTGGGTGTGTTATTGGGTAATAGTTTCTGGATATTGGAAGAGTGTTTCTTCACTTTTTGGGCTATTCACAATGTAAGTGTTGTAGACACAATACACTTTCAAGACCAATCTGCATTATTAACATTTTCCCCTTACTTTCTTAAGCCTAGACCATCAATAAAGCAATAAATTAAGCTCTGATTGTAGTAGCATTCAATTTCTATGCTGTGACTACTCCCACCATGACTGATTTCAGTCTAATGTGGTGCCACTTGGAGCAGAGCTGGAAAGAGATAAGCCGTATCACACTATTATATAGTATTTCCTCATTCGGATAAAACAGGCATAAATAACCTCAAGAGCATAGATAATCATAGTATGTGTAGTAACAACATAGTAAATTATAGTAAAATAATTAGTAAGTGATGAACTTTTGGTATTTATTACTTTTGTTTGCAGTATAACTCTTTTAATCGTAAGTTTATATAATTTAGGTTTTAATAAAGCCTGTTATTAAAACTCACAAAATTTTTGAAAACCTAACAATAGGCTCTCCTGAGCCAGCGCAAGTCGGCAGCAAGGCACCCACACGAGCCAGAGGTCCCCCTTGCAGGCGCCTCACCCAGGGCATGTCAGCGCAGACGCGCAGAGACAGGCACAGAACGCTCATCACAGTGCTGATTTTAAGGGAGGAAAGTGAAAATGATACGCCTGTCCATAAATAGGTAAATTAATAAATAAACTGGAATTCATTCATACAAGGCAATATTGTTAAAATAAAATGAATTAGATCTTCATACCACCATAGATCAAAGAAAGCTGTAAATACATTCATGCAGTGTGATACTAATTGTGTAAAAAGTTAAAACACACAAACACTTTAAGTCTAGTTTTTAAAATATGCATATATAATTAGTGTAAGAATATGTATGAAAATAAAACACAAGAAGTTCAGGATGGTACTTACCTCTGAGGAGGGAATGAGGGGGCAATGGAATTTTAACATCTGTAACATTTTACCTCTCTAAAGAGAAGATGGCAATCTGAAACCATCACAGAAGACACAATGCACATTATGAGCCTCTGATAGGAGTACACAAAAGAACTGTGAAATATTCTTGCTAAAAAATGTAATTTATATCTGCTTAAGCTCCTGGAACCAACTCCTAATGTATGGAAAAACAGCAGACAAGGAAAAATATTAAATGGAGTCCCTAAAATGTAATCAACAAATCTACAGTATGGATTTCTTCAAAAAAATTGCAAGGAAGAAAAGAGAGAGGGATGAGGGACCTACAGATTAAAAGAGGGAAGAGATCTGTCAACTGCAATGTATGAACATTAATTCCTTTGGTTCTAATTTCCACAATTGCAATTATAGACAAAACAGGAAAGTCTGACTACTGAATGACTACATACAGATATTAAAGAGTTTCTATTAATAGTTCATGTGAGGTGATGAAGTGATCGGACTATTTAAATAATCTTAATCTTTTGATATTAATGTTAAAAAATGTATGAATGGAGTAATGCAATGCCTAGGACTTGACTCCAAATCATCTAGGGAGTTGGGGAAGCAAGTAGAGGTGTAGACGAAACAAGATTGTTATTTCTTCTTTTATGTGTTTGAAATTGTATATAAATAAGTTACTTTTAGAGGAGGAGGAGAAGGAAGGAAAAATGCAAGCACACAAGAAAAAAATAAACATGTTCTAACTAGATGGCTTAACATCTGTTAGATCTAACTCAGTGTCATTATATTTTCTGTATATTTTGGTAAATTTATAATATGACATAATTTAAAATATTTAAAGGTTTAAATTTGTACGAGCACCTCCATCATGCCACAAACATAAAATATACTCTGACTATATTTTAAAGACCATGACCAAGCTTCAGAGGAAGGAGAGAGATAAGTTATCGGCAGGGAGACTGGGGCTTCCCACAGCCTGCTGCTTGCGTGTGCCAGACACTTGATTTACCCTCCTACCAGATTCCCTCTGCTCCTCCCCAGATAGTGGACCCCCACTCTGGTGCCATGAGCCAGAAATTAACTCTTCACATCCATTTAAACAAACAAGGCTTACTTCTGCTGCTCCACATGTATGAGTGGCTAGACTGTCACTTCTAGTCACATTTCCTTTCCAATTTACATTTTTTTCCTGGGGATGCTGAAGTTACAAGATTAGTCAACAAAGACAGTGTTTAATTCCTAGAGTATACACCTCAATCTTGTGCCTGTGATGAGAATATTTTCATGTTCTGTTGTGTTTACAGTGTTATCAGGCCGCTTAAGTGTTTCTTAACAGTTTCCAACCCTTGAGAGTGGTTTAAATATCCCCCACGCAGACTGTCTGTCCTCCCAGTGCCAGGTTTACACACACACACACACACACTCTCTCTCTCTCTCTCTCTCTCTCTCTCTCTCTCTCTCTCTCCCCCTTATGTTCATTACTGCATATTAAAAACTATAAAGTACTCTATTGGTAGCTGCTCACAAAGGGCCTGGAAGAAGTTGTGCATCTTCAAAATTAATTAAAAAGAAATCAGTACTGGTCAGAGGCAGACAACAGTTTCTAGATTATTCCAAAGACATTATGCTTGATTTTTTTTTAATGTAAAGCTTTTTCTCTGAACTCAGGATCTTCAGTGCCTTGCTAGCTCAAGTTTTCCAGTAAAAAGAGAATTTCCATTAATCCAGATTCAGAGGTAAATGACTACGTCTCTACATGAGATGTAGGCACACAGACCACTGAGCGGGCTCTGCAACAAAAGCATCTACTGGAAAGGCAGTATGGTGTTGCTAAGGGTGTGGACTTTGAAACCAGAATGCTCATGTTCAAATTCCAGCGGTATCATTACTAGCTAATGGACCTCAGGAAAGTTCCTGAACCTTTTCATGTCTTCTTTAAAACCTTCTTTACAATGGGAGTAGTAATAGTACTTACTTCATAGGTACAGTTGTGTAAAAAAGTACTTAGTATATGTGAAGCACCTAGAACAATGCTTGGCAAATAAGTGCTACAGAAACTGGTATATTAGCTATATACTATACTAATATATAATGCAGTGAGCTCTGTTAGCTATTGCCATTTAAGCCACATAACAACTTGCACCATTTTAAAGAGGAACTTAAATATGGTCAATGTTAAAAGTTAATAGAAGAACAAGGTCTTGAATTCAAGTTCTGTCCAAAGCCTGTATTCTTTGCACTCACACCATCTTGCATGTGTTCGTGAGTACATACCAAGCTCCTGTGTTAATAAGAAAGCCATGTTTATAATAGGACATGAAGTTTTATCTAAAACCTACATGACTTTGGGATCTTTCAGAATTAGGAAATTGAAAATAGTAAGACATAATTGTCAGGTCCTGTGTTAGGTTAGAGTATCAGATAATTAACATTTTTTGGATGTAATTGTTCAGAATATTTAAATTACTTCACATTGTACTATTTTAATTAGTTAAGTAGTAGTATCTCACATATTGATAATAAATATTAATGGTTCTAGGATCAAATATGAAACATGAGTCACAATAATTATTTTCAAGTCATCATGAGAAGAAACATGTAATGTGAAAAAAGGGATATATTTGGAAGCAAATAAAATATGAGGTAAAGTCATCTATAAACTTAAAAGTAATAACAAAAATTTAGTTTTACATATTGCTGTGTGTTGGATCTTGTCTTTCAAAAAGATGTGTTGAAGTCCTAACCCTGGTGGACACCTGTGAATACGATCTTGTCTGGAAATAGGATCTTCACAGATGTAATCAACTTAAGATGAGGTCCCGCTGAATCAGGGTGGACCTGGACCCAATCTGGCTCATACCCTTATAAGAAGAGAAGAAACACAGAGATAGCCACAGAGGAAAATGAAAACACCCTTGGTGAGAGAGGCAGACACTGGAGGGATGCATGTGTCAGCCAAGGGCTGCCAGGGTTCTCAGGCCAACGCCAGAGCCTAGGATGTACACCTGGAACCGTCTCCCTCGGAGCCTCTGGAAGGGGTCTCCCTGCCAGCATCTGGACCTGGGCTTCTAGTCTCCAGAACTGTGAGGGAATAAATTTCTGTTTTTTAAGCCATCCAGTTCATGGTACTTTGCTAGGGCCTCCTTGGGAAACTAATATACATACAGAAGTTACTTCAAAGACCATGTAAATAAATGATAAATGACTTAATAGAAATATTTCTGTGCTAGCCATACTGTTCTTTAACAGAATATTTTTAGCTGTTCTTGTTTGAACTATGTCAAAATAGCTTAAATCACATAGATGTACATATACACATAAAAATGGCACACAAAAACCAAAGAAATAACAGAAATCATGATTTGACACTTAAATCACCACTTATATTAAACATGTACCATGTACCAAATAATTAAAATATGCTGAGAAGAATCACAAACACAACATCTTTTTAAAAAGACCAAACTACCTGCTGACAGAAAATAGGCAATTACTTGAGGATGTCTTTTCTCCCCCACATTTTATCAAGATGTAATTGACACATATCACTGAGTTTTAGGTGGGCGGCATAATGGTCCGATACGCATGGGTCGTGAAATGACAACCACAGTAAGTTCAGTTAACATCCATTACCTCCTATAGGTTCAATAAAATGAAAAAGCAAAAAAAGAATAAAAAACATTTCTCCTTGTGGTGAGAACTCTTAGGACTTACTCTCTTACCAGCTTTCCTCTGTATCATACAGTGGTGTTAAGTGTAGTCTTCATGTTGTGCTTTACATCCCTAGTACTTACTTATCTTAAAATCAGAAGTTTGTACCTTTTGACCACCTTCCTCCAATTCCCTGTCCCCACCCCCCACCTCAGGGAACCATCAATCTGATCTCTTTTTCTGAGTTTAGGTTTTTGTTTTTACATTACACATATATAAGTGACAGCATATATATTTGACTTTCTCTGACTTATTTCACTTAGCATAATACCCTCAAGGTTCACCCATGTTCTCACAAATGGAAGGATTTCCTTTTTATGGCTGAATAATATTCCATTATATAGAGAGATATATCTTCTTTATCCATTCATCCATTAATGGACAGTTAGGTTGCCTCCATGTCTTGGCTGTTGTAAATAATGCTACAGTGATCATGGGGTACAGATACCTTTTCAAGATAATGATTTCATTTTCTTTGGATAAATACCTAGAAGTAGAATTGCTAGATCATATGGTAATTATGTTTCAATGTTTGGAGGAATCTCCCTACTGTTTTCTGTAATGGCTGCGCCAATGTACCATCCCACCAACAGTGCAGAAGTGTTCCCTTTTCGCCACATCCTTCATCCCTTGTTTTTTTGATAAAAGCCATCCTGACATGTGTGAGGTGATATCTCATTGTAATTTTTCTCAAATCAATCCTTTAGTTGCTTATTTAATGAGCCAGTGATAGAATACCTCTAATATTTTCAATAAAGAAATAGAAAACTCATTAGAACAAGAGAGAAAAAAATTATAAACAAATGTCTTAGGGATTCAAATCCAATTATTAGGAGACATTGGGTTCATGAATTCTAAAGGATAGCAAAATACAGATCTAAAACCTTCATTTCAGTAAATATTACAATCTCAAAATCAGAGGATGCTAATCTATGCAATTTAAGACATCAGCAACATATCAAGCATATTCTGTTAAAAAAATAATATGAATAAAACATTATGTAAATGGTTTTTCTGAAATTACAGTGGAAAACTGAAAATACATGAACTTATTTTCTTTCTTCCATTAAGAGAAATTAAACAGTGTTAAGTAGAAGTATATGATTAATTCAGGAAAAAATGCCCATAGCACTTGCATACAATTAATTCAGTCCCTTACACTCACAGCATTTGCATTAGATTTATTTAGTGAATATTTATAAGTATATATAAAAGGAGTACCTTTCTTAGCAACACTGGGTTTATGAACAACTGATAATTACTGTGTCTGTTGGGTCTTCCAGGAAGCAGATGCTGACACAGAGTTAGGAAAGCCAGCAGTTTATTGGGGAATAATGCCAGGGAAAAATAAAAGGAGGCGGCTGGAAAACTGGGCAGGGAAAGCCTTCAAAATACAATGCTGATCTGACACCTGTGCAAGGAAATGGGGAAAGGAAGGAAATTTGGCAGGAAGAACCTCAAAGCAGGAGGCAGGTCTGACCGCACGTCGGCCAATCCAACGGGGAACTTGGAGGAGACATTGCCTGGTTAGGGGAGACCACTTTGGGCAGAAATGTCAAGGTTTTAGTGCCCATGTAGGGCTTGCCTGTGAACTGGAGGCTCCGCAGGAAGAGCATGGCCTCATCACACCTACTGAGGGATATCCTGAATGCACTGCGACTGCAGGCTGGCAGTTAACAGCACTCCTTTTACCTAAATTACCTTTTTTCTTAAAGGCAGATCTGAGCAGAGTTCATGGCTACACATACTGAAACTTACAGCTCTCCTGTCACACTACTGTGACCCCTTCCTCTCCCTCTCCTGCAACCTCTCTCCATATTCTCACTCCTCTCTGCCCTCTGCAGATGCCACCCTCAGTGCTGTCTGCTGGAGAGGACCCACCGCCAGACTCTGCCAGCCTCCACCTGCTCTCACTCATGTAACAAGAAGGGCTGAAGGCTCTCAAGAGTTAAGAGTCGGTGCTTCAGTCAACTACGAAGGATTAGGAAGGTTTTTGCCAGATGGGCTAACATTGCTCTCTAGGTAAGATATACTCCTAGCTCCTTAAAAGTGACAATTTTATACCAGCCCACTTGTAAAGTGGGGAGGAAAAGCACTTTCTATATCCTCTATTATCTCATTTCTTTGTTTCCACATATATTTATTTGCATCATAACTATTGATAACTCTACATTTTCAAATAAATCAAATTTTTTAAGGAAGAGCTTCTGAGTTTGAACTAATAACTGTAGTGCTTTGCTTCGTAGGCAGTGAGTCCCCTGGTCTCTGCATTCCTCAGACCACAGCAGAGAAGTCCTTACTTCAACATTTACCTAGTAGTAAATTGATGGAAGGTAAATTATCTCATGACCCTTGAATCATAATTTCCATATCCTCCTTGATTAGTAGTCTGGCTTTCAAAATCAAGTTTTAATTTTAAAATCATCTATGGACTTACCTACTTTCTCCTATTGCTTAAAAGTAAAGTTAGGGAGGAGTAAAAGACCCTTCTTTTTTTCTAGTTATTCAGAAAATAATCTCATATTTAGAACTTGTTGCTTCCCAGCCATGTGCCAAGGCAGGGGGTGCAAACTAAGAGGTTCTTCCTGCCTGGTGGGTTCTCCAGTTAAAGAGGCAGGCGGCAGGGACCTGGGGCAGTGGTGGGACGGGCCGCACAGGCCCAGCCTGCAGGCTGCAGCTCTTGCTTAACCCCAGGTTGTTGTAATTGGTAGAACTGAAGACCCAGAATGGCCAAACTTCCAATTTTCCAAAAGAAAACAGAAATACGGTTTTTTATGTGACAATTGGAAGTCAATTATAATTTTTAATTATAAAATTATAAAATGTCCATACTTTTAATGTAGCTTATAGAAAATCCCTATCAAGTACACAGAGATACATGCAGAATTGCAGTTATTTTTAGCAGTGAAAGTGGGAGTGGGGGGAAGAAGTAAAGGCCCCTCAATAAGGGACTGAGTAAACAAGTTGTATTCCCCACCAAATGGGGAAAAATACAGGAACATGCCTATCAAAGTATTTTTAATTTTCTCTTTCCCTTTTCCTTTCCTTCCCTTCCCTCTTCTTCTCTTCTTTCCTCCCTTCTGTCAGTCTGTCCCTTTTCTGGGATGAAAGAAGCAGCTGTGTTCCACTCCGTAAACGATCGGTAACGTAGACCCAAAAGAGGCTGCCTTGGGGCCCCCTTCACCTTCAGACGTGCCTTGAGCGACAGCATTTAGCTACACGAATGTGAAGGAGGAAGTACCCGGAGTCAGAAAGCATAACAGCACCTTTTGTTTGAGGCAAGGCTGCCTCTCCCCTCGATGCATAAAAACCGGTTTGCATTATGCACCTCCAAGGACTGACCTGAGATCTACTCCCTCGCCTTCAATGTCTGCAAGAGCTGTGGGAAAAGACGTGGGGTCCCCCCGGGGCCCAGCAGTAGAGCACCGAGGTCAAGCTCCTGAAGTAAAGTTCCTGCAGAACAAGCCAGCCCCACGACAGCATCTGAGTCTGAGAAAAAGAACTGTCGTTGCAGCCCCGGGGCAGGTCCTGGTCTCGAGGGACAGGCCTGTGACCCCAGGAGCCGCCTTCCCCCCAAGGCCTTGCCCTCGCATCTGAGCGGGTAGCCAGCCGCGATGGGATTCTGCGTGCCAACAAGGAGACCCTCAAAAACGGCTCCTCCTTCAGGAGCAAAAATCCCTAGACTAGAACATTTGGAGATACTTTGAAGAAGCCGTTGGGCGTCTGAACTGCACCCAATACTGACCATCCTGAGGAAAGTAGTTTAGCTTTACGTCTCTCATAAAATTTGACAGAAACAGGGGAAAATGACCATGATAAATTTAAGTCAGTAAATATTTGTTGGGACGATTGTTGTATCTGCTAAGTGTGAGGCAGCATTTGGGGCATGAAGGGATAAAACTGAGCAAAAAAGAAAGAAAAACCTGTCCCCAGCCTCAGGGAACTTAATGTCTAGAACCAGGCTGTCCAAGGGTAGCCACCAGCTACATGTAGCTAATTAATTTCAAATGATTAAAATCAAATAAAACTTGAGATCCAGCCACGGCAGCCACCCGCCCAGCGCTTTGGGTGGGCCACTGGACCGTAGGGCCTGGGCAGGGCCTCCAAGTGCCCTTCCGCTCTGCCCGTCACTCCGCCTGGTTTGCGGGGTTCCTGCTCAGATCTGCTGTTGTGTGAAAGCAGCCACAGGCGACAGATAAACAAATGGGAATGGCTGTGTTCCAATAAATCTTTATTTACAAAAAATAGGCAGCCCAGCAGATGTGTCCTGTGGACCATAGTTTGCTAAGCCTCATCTGGAGAAAGAACTTGCCATGGTGTCAGGCTGTCACAATGAACAGAGTGACTGCTTCTCTGTGGGCATTCAGGCTTCATGGATACTTTACCTGTAAGAATAAGTGACTTTTGTTTCAGCCACTGACCTCTGGGTGATTTGGTCGGGTAGCCAGGCAGACATGAGTGGGCCCTGCTCTGTCCCAACCAGGTCTTCCCCCTGCACCTGCCCCCCATCACCAGGTGGCAGAACTTGCCCCAAATCCCTCCTGCTTCTGGTTCAGTCTCCTGCCTTATCAGGACCAAACAAGATGTGAAAAGTCCAGCAGGGCTTCCAGACCCTGACGCAGGCTGGCCCCAGGCACACAAGGCCCAGAAGGTGACCGGAACTGCCACAGAGTTCATTGTACTGTGATTATAATGAATATACATCAGGGTCTGGCTCCCCCACCCCCTGTGGGTTTAACTCGGGTACTCAGGGGTGAGCATCTGCACACTAGGAGTAAGGTTCTATGACCTGGAATTGTCGATCTGCATGCCAGTTAAATGAAGACTTGGGGAGGGACTTCCCACCATTTTAAAAGTCAGCCCTAACTGTAATAGCGGGGTGCTTCTGGTTTCCAGACAGCCGCTCTCCACCCTCCCCATGTATGTTTGCTTTGCCTAATAAGCTCCTGCCCCTTAAGACTGTCCTGAGTCTGTCTGATTGGATTCCTTCCTTCGAGAAGACAAGGGTGGAGAGAACACGATGCACACAGCTGGTGACAGTTTGTTAGGCAGCAGTGAATGGTGGATATACTTCACCATGTCACATCCCCCATACCTTATAAGCAACTTCGTGAATACCAACATGTAGTCAACTTACCATATTTTTATATCCTCCAGTGCACAAACCCACATTCTCTACAGAGCCTTCACCAACTTCCCAATGCAAACCTGCTGGTCTCTCCTCCAACAGCCGCAAACACTTGTCTCTGTTGCACACACTGACTTCTAAGTGTTACGTGCTTCTCTAAGTAGATAACTAAGCTGTTCAGAACCAGAACTTACAGCCTTTTCATCTTTGAATCCCCAGCATCTAGCACAGTTCAGCACCTAGTAGGTGTTCAATAAATATTTGTAATTAGTATAACCATGTGAAACTATTCAGAGCACCTTAAAGCCTACATATTTGGCAGTTTTTATAGAAGTTTTGTCTTCTAGGTATTTTATGTTTGTTGAACCATTGCTTGCTTATATCCCTGTAACAGCTCAATGTTACATTAAGTATAATATTGTGCTGAGATTCACTGAAGCCAAGAGTTTCTATCCATAGTGTTCAATTCACCTAAATTTTCAACCTGTGCCCTTTTGCTCACAATGTCACAGTCTCAAGACAAATCAGAGTTACTTGTTTTGGGCATATATACTTTTTTCTAAAAAAGAATTACAGATACTCATTTTATGAAGTGGCATGATTTACTTTTGGCATTATCTGAAAGACAGTTGTGTTTTCACCTAAAGCTGCTGTGAATATATTTTTAAGTGAATATAATTTGCATATTAAATTTGCATTTTCATGACCATGAGTTGCAATTGAAATGAAGAGAATTAGTAACAGAGAAAATGAAAGATTTCTTATTGTTTAATAATCCAGTGAATCTAGTTAGAAGTCTTTTAACAAAGTACAAGCAGTCATATTACATGTTAAAGTGTATTTTCATGAAGTATTACAGATTACAGTGTATTTTCATAAAAATTGGCACAGATATGTATTCATCTTTCACAGGGAAGAAACCCATTCTGTTGTAAATTGCATTATGTTAAAGGTCTAGATAAATAACAACCAGATTTTTCATTATTGAATACAGAAACAAAAGACTTCTGCCCTAAAAATACAGTGTTTCTTAAAATTCCTAATTAAAGTTCATTATCTGGTTGATATTTTAACTCTTTAATTACATGTTTAAAATTAATCAGAAAATAAAAGCAAGAAAAGATCATTTAATCCTTTTGTATTGTGAGATACAATTTATTGTACATTTAGTTATCATTTCCAAAGAGATATTAAAGATAGCCTCTTATAAAAGGCTTCCAGAGTCACACAAATATGAACAGATGACATAAAAGTGCCCTAGACTGTATTTGTTTTCTATTTGTTAAATTCAATTATTATCAATTTCTATCAAATGTGATTTATTCTCAAAACTTTCAAATTAATGGTCTCACGCATGAGAGAAAAGTCAAGAAGTAAAAATTCAAGTACCTAGCTATTTAAAATTCCTATCACATTTGAGTGTTTCTGTAATATGTAAATCATCATTTTCATTGATATGTGGCCCCAAAAACAGCAGCTGCCTGATCTAAGCCTTCGTTCTGAAACAAACTGACACCGGCATGGGGCCTGTGGCTCTGGGACCACCACGCATTTCTCCGTCAGTCACAGAACAGAACGCAGAGGCGGTTTCCTTTCACCTGGCAGGGTGGCAGGGCGCCTTTACTGCCTGGCTCCAGGTGGTAACGACTCACCGTCCTGTGCCACTGCCAAATTCAGCAAGACCGTGATGGTCTCATCATCCCATAGGAGTTCATGCTGGTTCCCCGCTGATGACCATATGCTGATAGGACATGCACAGCATGTAAGGGCGGCTGTGCACGATTCCGTGATGAAATACCTGGGTTCCAAGGATAGGATGTTAGTTCCATGAAAACACAGAGATTTGCCACTTGAGTGAAACTGGGGATGCAGTGAAATTAAATATTTCTATATACCCCTTCCAAAGGGAAAGAGAAGTCTCTACACCTTTGCACTCTCTACGGTAATACAAGAGTCACTGTGTTTGGTAAACATATTTTGATTTTGGAGACAACATATACCACTGTTAAGAAACAATCCAGTTAAACGAATTACAGATCTAATTGACTGTATTAAGTGATTAATGTATCAGGCAGCATCCCATCTAAGAAGCAGAGATGATCTAAGGAGTCATACAAAAGAAAGTTTTTGTAGACAGGAGGGTGGGGTAAAACGTTACTGACCAAAGAAAAGGAGGGTTTGTTTCAGGCCAGGTGGCCCTCCCCTTGGAGGAAGAGCAGGGGCCCCATCCTGCAGGTCGCCTCATCATCTTGGAGGGATGCAGAGGGCTCGTGCGCCCTATTACCTCATGTGTGCTGGTCAGAAGATTCTTGATTGACCAGCGCTGCATTTCTGGGGGAGGTGGGAACTGCAGGCAGGCTTGGCAGTGAGCCCAGTACAGTGACCCCCACGTTTGGCCCGTTCCTTTCCTTTCTAGCACCACATTTAAGCGTACTGTTCCTGCCCGCCCGTTCATCAGATTTGCTAAAAGGCTGAATAGTTTTAATGGGTCCCAGAGCACATGGAAACTAAGTGAAAATGTACCACAAGGGGCCCTATGGCCCAGAACCATTTGTGCTCAGGAATCTGCGACCAGTTAACGATGCTTTTGTCAAGGACTGGAGCAAAATCTGAGGTTGGCTCCCAAGGTCCGCCAGCAAAGCCACATGTCTTTAGCAGTGACAGCCCTCCTTTGAGAGCTCTTGACGCGATTTGTCCCTGATGGTATGGAAGTCTGACCGTGGAGCATCAGGTGACAACGGGATACCGTCACTGTCACGAACCTGCTTATCTGACTTCCTGGTCAGAGTTAGGCCTACCCAGTGCCACCCTGTTTTTGAAGTGGGAATAAAATCATGGGCCTAATGGAAGCAGACCCTAAAAACACAAATTGCATTACAAACTGACTGTCATTTCCAGCGTGCCTGTATGTTTTGCTCTGCTGCCCCTCCCTCAATCTCTGTTTTTATCTAAGGGGGGGTGCCTTTTTTATAGTTAACTGACCAGGAGAGGAACCTCAAGCCTTATTTATAGGTATCACTGTGTAATTTGCTGGCACAGAACAGAAATGGACAACTGGAACTTTACCCCACCTCCCTTCAGGGTTAACCCTTTAAAAAGTATGCATGGGAGAAAGGGAAGACAAATCCTTTTAATGGTTTATCTTGTTCACTTGCCTTTAAGGAGAAAGAGCCTTAGGCAAAAATGCAAGTTTTTCTTTCATTGAGGAATCTCTGCCTCCTAGGCTTGTTCTGGAGGGGCAGAGTCTGTCCCATCATCAAGGTGGTGGTCAGAGCGGGAAACTTAGTTGGAGCCTCCATGTTAAGGACTAGAAGTTTGCAGGTGACACATACTCCTATTCTTGGGCATCGGGGGTCTGATGTTTTTGAAACTTCAGGACTAGAGGAAGTAATGTGTCCTCTAGGTACGTAAAACGACGCTACTGAGTCGGAAGTCACGGCTACCACCTGGGTATTTCAGATTTTTCATGCCTTTAAACAAACAAAAGTGAGTTTCGTTATTGGTTTGGGTAAAGAATCATTATTAAGAAGAAAAGGAATATTGGTGGGATATGGAGCTGTATAGACAGAAGCAGAGAGAGAAAATGCTAGAGGGGTCTTCAATGTTCAGTGTTAAAAATTAATGAAATTTCAATTCTGACTATAATTAAGTAATAGAGCCAATTTCACCCTCCAAAGTTAAACAGCTAGAAAACTGGGTAATATTGCATGAAACACTGGTTTTCAGACCCAGAACAATGAACAGTGCAGAATAATAAATCTCTGAGAAAAGGGAAACAAGAGGTCTAAGTCCTGCAATTATCCCAGCATCTTGCTTATAGCTCCCAGGCTGCCGTGGGAAGAGGCCTCCAAAAAATGCCTGGCAGTCTTGCTGAGTGGAAGAAACAGTTCAAAATTAAGGGAGGCCAAAATGGCTAAATGCTCTGGGTATAACTCCAAGAAGGAGACATGTGCATAAGAATAGTCCAAGGATCTACCAAGAAATTGTCCAAGTCTATGGCTGAGGGCTGATCGGCATATGCATGGGAGGAAAGGACACACAGACTGAGAAAGGACCGCCAGAAAGGACGACTAGCAATATTCCCTCTAGATTTACAGGGTGAGGAGTATTTCAGATTCTAATCAGAGTAGGAAGAACCCTGAATTATTAGGGCATTAAGTCAAGTCCTTAGAAGGTGATTACCTCAGTTTGGAATCAAATAAGCCCTGCACAAAACACTGCTCTGGACCCATCCTAACAATACTTAAGAACAAGACAAAAGGGTCAAACTGATTATCAGCATTCTAGAACAAAATCCAACAACATTTAAGGAAAGGATGCAAAATACAATACTAACTATGTAGTAATTTTTGATGTTTGGCATCTGATAAAATATTTGCATACATATGAGGAAGCAAGAAAATGTAATCCCTAACTAGGAGAAAATCTATCAATAGAAACAGACCTCAAATGACAGAGGATAGAATCATCAGAAGAGGAATTTTTTTTAAGTATTATAAATATCCTCCTTATGCCCAAGAAAACAGAGAAAAATATCATCTTAATGAGAAGGATATTCAAAGACTTAAAAAGACTAAAATTGCTGTTCTAGAGATAAAAAATACAATATCAGAAATGAAAAATATGCCCCATGGGACTAATAGCAGATTAGATATAGTGGAAGGAAAGATTACTGAACTTGAAAACATAGCAATAAGAACATCTAAAATGAAACAAATGCAAAAGACAAATTATAGAAAGTATTCATAATTTTTTAATCAATATTCAGCAATCTATTATACAGGTAATTGGAGTCTAAGAAAGAGGGGTGAGGTGAACAGGAAGAAAATATGAAAAAATAATGCAGAAATTTCCCCAAATTTAATGAAAAATACAAGTCTACAGATGCAAGAAGTTCAGTGAAACCAAAATGAGAAAACATGAAGAAAATCACACCAAAAACATTATAGTTAAACTTCTGAAAACTAGTGAAAAAGAGAAAATCCTAAAAGCTGGAGGGTTGAAGACTAAAGATAAAATGAGAACACTACAGTGAGATACCTCTACACAACCACCAGAATGCAAAAAATTAAAACTGTAAAAAAAATTAATTGTTTTCAGTAACTATTGTTGCTAGGGGTACATTATTCTGATATTTGTTCTGTTTTGTGGGTCAAACACTTAGGCAAGTATGTGATAATTATATCATCCATGATGACCTTGAGAACTGGGATTTTCAGCAGAGCAAAGGATATATAGATATAAAATACAAGAGATACAGATAGAAGATAGCCCTCACTTAGAATTTAAAACATAAATATAAGCTCTTGATGTAATGATACATTTATCTGAGGAAATCTTCCCTATTCTGTCCACTGAAGAGGCCTAGAAGTAATGACCACCTCCACAAAACTAAGGACCCACCTAAAGGGGCCTTGGCTAGTTCCAAGTCTACAGTAGAAAATGTACAATGTGTGGGGAACACCTTGTCATACCAAATAGCAGGGAAGACATCACAGATTACCAGGGTCAGCCAGTTAGGACACTAGCCACACAGCGCACCAAAACAACAATAGCTTTAATGTCTTGAAACTGAGCAAATATGTTTAAATCCATGTGTTTGTAGTGATGCTAAACAAACAAAAATCCAAAAACCTAATGGATCACTGTTGGATGATTCTAGGAAACACACCTATTATTTTGAAAACTGGTAAGAAAAGCCTTCATCAAACCTTTATCCTTCTTTCTCTATGTGAACTGTAACACTGGGTAACTAAAATGATAGATAAGTAGAATTTTCTGTTTAGAGAAATATCCTAGCAAATAAATAAGGAAGGAATGCTAGCTACAATTAGAATCTCACTATTTTGCAACTTCAAGTAATTAGTGAATCTAGATATTAAGCTTTATCATCATGAAGAGAGACAATCAAGCATTTTGTACCTCCTAATAGAACATAATATGTCTTGGCAAAAAAAAAGGTAATCTCAATCTGATCAAGTCTCTAGATCCAATTTCCAATTCACAGGAAGTATTAAACAACCCAGTTTCTTCAGCAAATACATTTCAAAGGGGAAAAATATATTGAAGAAGAACCTATAGATTAAAAACTTTAAGAAAAAAGTGCAATTTAAGAGACAATCAGCAATTCTAACAGTAGCACCATATTTGTTGATGTTCAGAACATATCCTTCTTATAGGTGTGGTAATAGCTTTGTGGTTGTATTTGGAAGAGTTCGCATCCTTTAGCCATAAGAACTAAAACATTTATTGTATTTGTCACTGGTTACAAAACAATGACCGGAGGACCAGATGTGCTGTGGGTGAGATGAGCTGCCAAGGTGCATGCTGGTCAAGCTAGGTGATGAATACAGGGGGAGTCATTAGATTTTTTCTGTATATATTTGCATTTGTTTTATATATTTGGCAAAGAATAGTTTAAGATAATGAAGGACACCAACAGAACTCTGGAAAGAAAAGTTTATATGAGCAGTCTTAACGAGGAGGCCAGCCAGGGCTCAGATCCTTCAGAAACATAAATTTGTTCAACTATGGAATTCACATAATTCATTAAAAACTTTAAAGATATACTATTTCAGGAAGAGAAATTTTAAAAGGTTGATCTACACCAATGTTTAACAATAGCTAATTGTTACTGTATGAGAGAAATCTTGGCTTTATTTGTCCCTTTTTTTTTGACTAATTAATATAGTTTATTCTTTTTTGCTCTTGTCCACATAAGGTCAGAGTCAAAAGGTTTGACTTTCCTTTTAGAACACTTGCCACTACCGCTCCCCGTAAGACGGGCTCCTGCCCTCCTCCTTACACATGCATCTTGGAGGCATAGTTTTGTGTTCTCTCTGGCGTAGTCGCAGGAAATCCCATTCCACTGGAAATGGCGAAGTCCAGGAGCTGGGGTGGGATGGGTGGGGGAGCAGCTGCTTCATTCCCTCCCCGCCTGGCAAAGCACGTGACCTGCCATGCAGTCCCATTTCCATAGAAATACTTTTGTTTTTGAGGGGAAGTGGAGGATGAAAAAGGACAAAGAAAAACATGAGGGAAAAAAAAGAAAAAAGGAATAAAAAATAAAGATAGGAAAGTAGGAGTATTTTTCTCAAATAATTTGCATTGTGCTTGAAGTAGGTACATTTTTGTAATTATTAGGTTCTTCTTTAAACACTTTTTAGTTTCCTTCATTCCAAAAGCAGTATGTAAATCAAGGCATTAACATATATGCAAACACTGATTCCCTCCTAGATCTAGTCCAGGGTAACTGTCATCAGGTGCCAGGGGAGGTCTCCACCTCTCCCTTATATATAAAAATATTTGAAGGATATTTGCAAGGTTTTTGTTTGTTTGCTGTTCAGAATATTAGATGATACTGTAAATATTATGCTGGGGCTTGCTTTACACATTTACATAGGTTAGGTAGGTAGATGATAGATAGATAGATAGATAGATAGACCTACACCATTTTCATATATGAGAGGTACCTTGATATTCACTGGAAACAAAATGATAGAAACAAAATCTCAGGCATTGTTGAGATTTTCCAATGCTTAAATCTTATCTACAAAAGAATAACAATACATCATGGACATCTCAAGTCAATAAACAGAAATCTAAATCACTGTTTTAAGCAGTTGCATAATATTCCATAGTAAAAATGTACTACATTTCAATTGCCCTATTGATAGACAGTGAGATTGTATCCCTTTTATCCACCACAGTCAGTGCTACAGTAAAGATTTTTTTAATGTGACATTAAAAAAATGATGCTTATATAGAGGGTATTATGCTCAGTGAAATAAGCCAGGCAGAGAAAGACAAGTATCAAATGATTTCACTCATCTGTGGAGTATAAGAACAAAGCAAAAACTGAAGGAACAAAATGGCAGCAGACTCACAGAACCCAAGAATGGACTAACAGTTGCCAAAGGGAAAGGGGCTGGGGAGGGAGGGTGGGAAGGGAGGGAGAAGGGGGGTGGGGGGAAGAAAGGGGGCATTATGATTAGCACGTATAATGTGGGGGGGGCACGGGGAGGACTGTGCAACACAGAGAAGACAAGTAGTGAGTCTACAACATCTTACTACACTGACGGACAGTGACTGTAATGGGGTATGTGGTGGGGACTTGATAATAGGGGGAGTCTAGTAACCATAATGTTGTTCATGTAATTGTACATTAATGATACCTAAACAAATAAATAAAAATAAATAAATAAAATGAAAAAAATGATGCTTATATTTCTACAGAAATGGTATTCAAAAGTGGTGTTGGTAGATTGAAGAGAATGTGTATTTTAAATTACAATAGATTTGCCAGATTTCTTTTCAAAATGTTTGCCATTTATACTCTCACTAGCAATATATCACAGTGTCCATTTTCCCATGTATGTCTCACCAACAATGAATGTATGACCCTTTTAAAATTTTACATTCACAGAAGAAAGATTCTAAATTATCACAAGAACCGTTCCTTGGGGTTTTCCCTGAATTGAATTCACAGTCTGTCTGTTTAGGTCTCTGGAGTCTAGAGGTGGTTTGCTCCACGTGGTCGGTGTGCAGACCGGACTGAAGCAGGGAAGTGCTTTGCCCGGCTCTGTGGCCGTAGGTCACCTACAGGACATTGTGCCACTGGAACTACATACCAGCAAGAAAGCATGAGACCATATATAGGTTAAAACCACCGTTGTCATATATGAAAGATAACTTGATATTCACTGGAAACAAAATAATAGTGAATCTCAGGGTTTGAACAGGCTATCCAATGCTTAAATCTTACCTGTAAAACCCCACCAATTTATTATTCTGCTTCTGCTTAAATTATTCTGATAATGGGGAACCTACAAAAGCAGACAGCCTATTCCATAATAATAAAACTAACTTTTATTGAATGTCTATTCTGTACTAGACACAATTAAAAGTGCCCAGCAGGAAGCATCTCACTTAATCCTTAGAAAAACCCTGTGGGGGAGGCATTACTATTGCTCCTATTTCACAGGACGGGTGATCCACCCAGATCACAGGGCTGGAACAAGGACGTCCTTGGTTTGGAATCAGGGGCCTGCCATACTCAGCCTCTGCCCCCTACTGCCTCCCAGAGGCAGGATTGTAAAGCTGTGAATGCCAACCCTTTTTCTTTACACAGATCTAAACAATTCTTCCTGTAGCTATGTTTCACTGTTCCTACTTCCACTTCTCTTATTTCCATGAATTCTCCTAACTTCTTTTTCATAGAAAAATACTACAAATATTTGATAGTAGCTATGAGTTTCTCTGTTAGTCCTCAGTTCTAGGAACCAGAGTATCTGTAATGGAAGCCTGAGAAAGACCAGCTTACAGAACTCATCAATGGCAAGGGTGAGAAAATGGTAGTGTCCACATCTCTTCCATATTACAGGCCCCAAGTCAAGGCCACTATGAGTCGTTGTAAGAAATAGGGCTAAAAATTTCCTGAGAAGGGACCAAGTACCCAGCATTAAAATACAAAACATTAGTGGGAAAGATTAATAGAATACCATTATTTTTACAAAGTTTCAGTGCAATCCATCAGTGAAATGCTTGTTTCTAAAGACTCCCATAGAATATCTCACATATCTAAGGATTAATCTTTTAGGAATACAGTGACAAATCAGAGTATGGCACAAGAGACAAGTTTAATAATGTTCCAGTTACTATCTTTCATTAATGGGGGATACATGGAACATACAATAAGAAAATTAGCATTCATCAAAACCACCCAAACTTGCCATATTTCTCACAAAAGAGTGGATTCAGTAGAAATTCAAATGGAAAACAAAATCAGATGGCGCAAGGGAAGTAAAATATGCTAGTGATAAATACCTGGCCTATCAGTCAAATGTTGAGCAAGGATATACTAATGTAAGGTCTTTCTCTAACTGCATTCCTCTTACTGACAAAACACCTATGATTTAGGTTGTATTTTCCATTTATAATCTCTTATATCACAGTATTATGTTTTTTACTTTTTCTCTATCCTTTGCACTTTCAGCAAGGGTAAAAAAATTATTCCCTTGAAGTCCAGGCCATATTAACATTATAGCTCTTTTATTTTGCTGAATTATTTGCACAAATATGAGGTCAGGAGCTCAAGGAGCTTTGCTGAGTACCCTGCATTTTCTCACCGCTCATTTCTCTGTGTGTTCATTCTCAGTTCTTTAATTCAAGGTGCCAAACTATGTATTGTCTTGCATTGAAATAACTCAGAACCCAACACCACACACTCCAACCAAACAGCAAAAATAAAAAAATAGAAAACCAGAGCATGGAACTATATTGTGTTGGAAATGAAGTCTTCCTTTTTCTGGGTCATTTTAGGGATTTAGTCTATAGTAATGAGATCCATTTATTAGAATAGTGAAAAAAATTAAAATAAAAACCCTATCTTCACCTATAAGAAAACATCATAAGCTGTCAGGACTGGAAGGTACAGAAGGGAACAAACCCAAGATTTCATTTTAAGACATCCAATTACTGACATATTAGTGGTAAAAGAATCCTATTTTTCTGAACAAATTAAGTGGTGTTTCTATCACATTAACAGCCTCTTTTAAACGTCAACTAAGAATGCTGGAAAGAGGTCTGTGGTGCATCTGGGCTTGAGTGACAACAGGCGACTCATCTGATCCCTCCGAAAGTCAGCTCTTGCTTGGCCTGTGTGTGGAACTGTGAGGTGCGTGGTGCGTGTGGGCGCACTGGTTCAGGTTGCCCCTAGAAGCAGCTGCTGAGGCCGAATTAGATGCGCGAGAGGTTTATTGGGGGAGGGTAGATGCTGGTTTGACTAGAGGGAAAGGAGAGAGAGAAGGAGTGGGTGGGAAGGCTGCAGCTCAGCTCCACGGAGAGCTCGGATGGCTGATGGGCTGTCCTTGGGCCAGGGCTGCGCGCTGGAGGGGCCCCTCGCCTCCCTGCCCTGGGCTCGCCTTGCTGTGTCCGCTGTGCTCAGTCACTGGCTAGGAGGCACTTGCGGTGACTGTGGCGCCTGTGCCAGCACAGGAGTCTGCTCAGTGGAGCAGCAGCCTGGGGAGTCAGTCAGTCGTGGTCCCTGCAGCCGGAGACCCAAGCTGCCCACCTCCATGGCTGAGCAGCCCAGCCCTGTGCCTCAGAGGCATGCGGCTCCAGGCAAGTTCAAGGAGGCGCCAGCTAGTCCGTGCTTCCTGGGGTCTTCTAAGGGTAAACTTAGAAAAGGGAGGGTAGTGAGACAAAGTCTAGCCCCCATTGTGGCACCTGGTGGCCCACAGCTCACCTTCCACGGACCATTCCGATGGGTCCTGTCTCTGGTCCCAGCCCTGCGCCTCCTGCCCTGTGAACTGGGTCCCTGGGTTGGGCACCGTGTTGTACAGGAGTCCGTGCCTGTGGATCAGGCATTCTGTCCGCCTCTGGATGGGGTGCTGGCTGAGGCTCAGAGGGCAGGAAGGCAAGCTCACGCCCAGAACAGGGTCTCAGGCTGGTCTGTTACCACAGGCTGGACACCCGGAGGCCCCAGGAGCGGGATCAGCCCTGTGAGTGTCCTGCTGGGCCCGCCTGCATGGCCTCTGGCTCGCCAGCTCGGCACCTCAGCCATGTGCCCATCACACCAGCTCCATCAGTTGGCTGTCGTTTTGTCTGCTGGGTTGTTCAGGGTCTCTTCCCTGCCGGACGCTCTCATGGTCATTGTAAAAAGACCTCCATCCTCCGTGCTCACTCCCTACGTCCACGGCCTCCAGCCCAGGTCTCCCTGTCTCCAGTCTTCCCTTCTTTCCCTTCTTGGCTCACGAGCAGACGCCAGGCCAGCCCCCGCGTCTGCATACAGTCCCACCTCAGGTGTACTGTGCACAGTTTTGCTCCTGAGGAAGATTTTTACTCTTTACTGTCATTCAAGGCCATCCCTAAAATGTGGCTGCAGTGTAGCCACCCTCCATCTTCTGTTCATACTCACATAACAAGGTGATCCATCTAAAGACAATTCTCAGCCAGCAACATGTAGAACATAATGTTCTTCATGTAATTGTAGATTAATGATAACAAAATAAAAAAAAATAAATAAACACAATGAAAACAAAAAATAAAAATAAAAAATAAATAAAGACAATTCTCAGGACTTCTTAGGTTCTTCATCTGGTCAGATGAAACCTGCTATATGGCCTAGGTACCAGCTGTGGAAGGTGCAACTGCGGTGGCGGCGTAGGTCTGGGTGATCTGGTCACGCGGCTTGCTCATGCCTGTGCGGGCTCACGCTGGTCTCAGGCGTGTCACTACTGCCCTGCTGCTGGGCCCATCTGATTTGGGACTTGGTGGGTCTGACCTACCACAGCGCATAAAGGGCAGCCTGGGTGCTCACTCCGTTGGTGCCCAAGCTCAGGTGGTGCTTCTCTATCAGAGTCCAGGAATGTGCCCGAAGCTCTTTTCCAAAACGACATCACGCTCTGCTGCAAACGTTACCTTGTTCCATAATCCCAGAGGCCTACGCGCCAGTCCTCCCCGGGGGGTTGCCATTAGTACCACAAGGCGTCTTTTCCCACTACTGACACCTTTAACGCCATCGGGTCTGCTGGGACATGGTGGGGGCATTGGTTCAGCCCCTGAGGCAGAAACCAAGTTGATATTAGACATGTGAAAACTTTATTTTGGGAGAAAACGTGTGAGAAATAATACAGAAGGGGCAGGAGAAGCTGGGAGAAATATCCGCCCGCCGTGCAGTTCTGACCCCCGAGTGAAGGAGAAGGGCAGGAAGGCTGGAAGGCTGAGAATCCGCCGTCCAGCAGTTGCCCGTCAGGCCTCACATGCTTAGACCCCGGCTGGGAGCGGCGCAGGGAAAGCGCGTCCTTGCCGTGAATATGGCGACGGATTTTGTAGCTCAGCCGCTGCGGCTGCCAGCCGGTTATTCGCTCCGGTCCACGCGGCCGCAGCGCTGCTTCAGGTGGAAGGACCAGCGTCAGCTCGGACTCCGCGTGCAGCGGACCCTCAGTACTTGCAGATCCTCACCTCTGCCCAGTGCACCCGCACGCAGGGAAGTGGTCCCGTTAGGGAAGGGGATCCTTCCAGGGTACGTGCGTCCCAGGGTTGCGTGTTTCTTCTTCCTAGAAAGTTGGCTGCCCTTCAGTCAGTGGGTTCCAGGCCCGGGAACCGGCCCAGACCCAGCAGCAGCACAGGGGAGGGAACCCCGTACTGGAGCGGCCGCCCTGCGCACCATGTGCTTCCCCTCCCGCCATTTTTGTTGTTTGTATATGTCAAGTAGCAGTTTAATGAATTCTTTAATTCAGCTTATTCCTCTCATGGTTTACATCCTACCACTGACCATTGTTTTAGCTTTATGTAATACTTAGTGTTTTTAAATCCCATTAATTAGACATTAGTATTATAATTTCAAATAATCAGTCTTCGTTGAGCTTTACTCACAGATACACCATTTTAATTGCTTATGTTCCCTTCTCACAGCTGTTTTTCTTTCTGCAGTGCGTGATTAAGGAGTTCCTTTACTAAGTTTCTACTGGGTAAATATTTTAAGATTTTTGTCTGAAAAAATATTTCATCCTTCTGCTCAAAGGGTAGTTCGCTTTGGTTTATGGTGCTTGGTAGACAGGGGTTTACCTCTAGGTTTTGAAACTCTTCCTCTGTTGCTGGTTTGCACTGCAGCTGATTTCAAGCCAGCTGTTAGTGTAATTTTAATTCTTGAGCAGATAATCTGCCTTTTCTCTCTGGCTTTTTTTAAGATCTTCTCTTTGTTTAATATTTTGCACATTCACCATGATGTTCATTAGTGCTGTTTTATTCATCCTGATTGGGATTCATTGTACTTTCTGATTCTGAGGTTTGGCCCTTCTATCAGTTACAAGGGAAATATTTTATTTGTTATTTCCCATTATCTCTTATCTACTTCTGGAACTGCTATTAGATATACGATAGACCTTATAATTCTATCTTCTTTCTATCTTCTGTATCTTTTTATTCCTACTTCAAATCTCCCATCTCTTGATCTTTCTGTTTCAATTTAGATAATTTATACATAATATATATATATTATTATCTGCTAATTCTCATTTTACTTAACTATTCTCACTTCAATTGTGTTTAATCTGCTCTTTCACTCACTCATGGAGATTTTAGTTGTTTTCTTAAGGATTTTACTCACATTATATTTGGTCTTAATTGAGGTATAATTGACATATAGTGTTATTAGTTTCATATGCAAACATAGTGATTCAACATTTGTATATGTTGCAAAGTAGTTATCACAATAAGTCTAGTTACCATCTGTCACCTTACAAAATCAAATATTATTGACTATATTTCCCATGTTGTACATTACATCCCCCATGACTTATTCTTATAACTGGATGTTTGTACCTCTTAACCCCTTTTACTCATTTCACACCTAACTAACACCCTCCCGTCTAGCAACTGTCAATCTGTAATCTGTATCTATGAGTCTGTGTTTTGTTTTGCTTTTTAGATCCACATATAAGTGAAATCTAGCAGTATCTGTCTCTGTCTGGCGCATTTCACTTAGCATAGTATACTCAAGGTCCACCCATATTGTTGCAAATGGCAAGATTTCATTCTATGTTTTATGGCTGAGTAATAATCCATTGTGTACATGTGTGCCACATGTTCTTTATCCATTCATCTACCAATGGACACTTAAGTTGCTTCCATATCTTGGATATTGCAAATAGTGCTGCAGTGAACATAGGGGTGTATATGTCTTTTTGAATTAGTGTTTTTAATTTCTTTGGCTAGATACCCAGTAGTGAAATTGCTGGATCATATGGTAGCTCTGTTTTTAATTTTTGAGTAACTGCCATACTGTTTTCCATAGTGACTGCACCGGTTTACATTTCTACCAACAATGCACAAGGGTTCTGTTTTCCCCACATTCTCACCAGCACTTGTCATTGCTTATGTTTGTGATATGAGCCATTCTGACTGGTGTGAGGTGATGTCTCACTGTGGTTTGGGTTTGCATTTCCCTGGAGATTAGTGATGTTCAGTACCTTTTCATGTATCTCTTGGCTTTTTATATCTCTTCTTTGGGAAAATGTCTATTTTTTAATCAGACTGTTTTTTGTTGTTGAGTTGCATAAGCTTTTTATATGTTTTGGATATTAACTCCTTATCAGAGAGATGATTTGCAAATACCTTCTCTGTTAGGAGGTTGCCTTTCCATTTTGCTGACATTTCCTTTGCTGGGCAGAAGCTTTGAGTTTGATACAGTCCCATTTGTTTAGTTTTGCTTTTGTTTCCCTTTAACTTTGGAGTCAAATTCAAAAAAATATTACCAAGACAATGTTGAGGAGCTTACTGCTCGTGTTTTCTTTCAGGAGTTTTATGGTTTCTGGTCTTACATTCAAGTCTTTACCCATTTTGAGTTAATTTTTGTATACTGTATAAGATGGTGGTCCAGTTTCATTCTTTTACATTAACTGCCCAGTCTTCCCAACAATGTTTATTGGCAAGAATGTTCTTTCCCCATTGCATATTCTTGCATCCTTTGTCACTAGTTAGTTAACTAATATGCATGGATTTATTTCTGGGTTCTGTAATCTGTTCCACTGATTTCTGTGTTTGTTTTTGTGCCAATACCATACTATTTTGATTACTGTAGCTTCATAGTATAGTTTGAAATCAGGGTGTGTAATACCTCTAGCTTTGTTCTTCTTTCTCAAGATTGCTTTGGCTATTCAAGGTCTTTTGTGGTTCCATACAAATTTTAGAATTATTTGTTTTGACTCTATGAAAAATGCTATTGCAATTTTGATAGATATTGCAATGAATCTGTAGATTGCTTTGGGTAGTACAGACATTTTGAAAATATTAGTTCTTGCAATCCATAAGCACAAAGTATCTTTCCATTTATTTGTACCTTCTTCATTCTTTCATCAATGTCTTATAGTTCTCTGAAGGTCTTTTATCTCCTTGGTTAAATTTTTTCCTAGGTTTTTTATTCTTTTGATATGTTTATAAATGGGATTGTTTTCTTGATTTTATGATAGTTATTAGTGTAGAGAAACAACAGAGTTTTGTATACTAATTTTGGATTCTGCAATTTTGCTGAGTTCATTTATTCTAGCAGTTTTTTGGTGGAGACTCTAAGGTTTTCTGTATATAGCACCATATCATCTGCAAAGAGTGAGGCTTTTACTTCTTCCTCTCCAGTCTCTCTGTCTTTTGTTTTTCTTGTGTAATTGCTGTGCTGGGACATCCAATACTGTGTTGAATACAAGTGGGTTATTTTTCAGCTTTTCACTGTTTAGTATGATATTAGCAGAGGCTTTGCCATATATGGCCTTTATTAAAGTGGAAGTATCTTCCCTTTATACCCACTTTGTTGAGAGTTTTTATCATAAATGGATGTTGAATTTTGTCATGCTTTTTCTGCATCTATCACGATGATCATATGATCTTTATCTTTCCTGTTAATGCAGACTATCACATTGATTGATTTGTAGGTGTTGCACTACATCTCTTAAATCCCACTCGGTCATGGTGTGTGATCCTTTTCATGTGCTGTTGAATTCAGTTTTCCAATATCTTTTCAAGTTTTTTTTTTGTATCTATGCTCATCCAAGATATCGGCCTGTAATATATATATATATATTTTTTGTAGTGTCTTTGTCTGGCTTTGGTTTCAGGGTAATGCTGGCCTCATAAAATGGGCTTGGAAGCTTTCCCTCCTCTTCAGTTCTTTGGAAGTGTTTGAGAATGACAGGTAGTGAATCATCTTTGAGTGTCTGGTAGAACTCACCTTGGACTTCTGTTTGTTGGGAGGTTTGGGGTTACTTTTCCAGTCTTCTTACTCATAGTAGGTTCATTCAGATTTTCTATTTCTTCATGATTCAGTTTGAAAGGTAAATTTCTAGTAATTTATCAATTTATTCTAGGTTTTTTGCTGCTGTGTAATTGTTCATAGTAGTCTCTTATAATTCTTTGTAAGAATTCTTTGGAAGTCAGGGCTCCAGATGAATGTACAAACCCCTTTCTGAGAAGTCTCGTCTAGTCGTAGTGAGGCCAATGGGGACATAAGCACAGTGTCTCCCTGCTTGCACTCCCCAGGAGTCCCTCCATAGCCTTTGGGCGTCTGGGTGTCCTGAAGTCTGTCTCTCAGGCTGAAGCTCCAGGCTAAGTAATTAGGCCTTTCTCACAACAAGACTGAGGTTGCATTCCAGTCGACTTTCTGAGCGGTGTCTTGGAAAGGACTGCCTGCCAGCAGCTGTCCTGCGGTTGTTACGTTCCTGTGGAGCCACTGAACACCGGCCCTCCTGACCCAGACCCGGAGGCTGGGGGTGTGCGTTGTGCACATCTGCCGGCCTCACCAGGCAGCTGGCAAGCGGTGGGGCGGCACACACTTGCCGGCTACTCTCAGCAAATTTCCAGTGTGCGATACAGTGTCACTGACCCCAGTCACCGTGCTGTACGTCAGAGCCCTGGAACTTACCTCTTATAGCTGAGAGTGTGTGTCCTTTGTCCAACATCTCCGCACTTCTCCTACCCTACCAGCCCCTGGCAGCCACCATTCCACTTTGGTTCTATGAGTTTGACTTTTGAAAAAAAAGATTCCACATGTAGTGAGATCATATGTTATTTGTGTTTCTGTGTCCGGCTTATTTCATTTAGCATTATGCCCTCCAAGTTCATTCATGTTGTCACAAATGGCAGGTTCCCTCCTTTTCTGTGGCCTCTTCAGCCACTCACCTGCTGGCCGTCTCTTCAGTTGTTCCCTTATCTTGGCTGCTGTGCACAAGCCTCACTGAGCACAGACATATCTTTAAGGTACTGTTCACTTCTTTTGGAAATATACCAAGACGTGAGAATGCTGGACCATACAGTATTTCTATTTTTAATTTATTGAGGAAACTCCATATTGTTTTCCATAGTAGCTGCACCAATTTACGTTTTTGCTAACAGTGCACGGGGGATCCTTTTAGCCCCCACCCTCTCTGACACTTATCTCTTGTTTTTGTGATATTAGCTTTCCTATTGGGTGTGAGGTGGTATCTCACTGTGGTTTTGATTTGCATCTCCCTGGTGATTGGTGATGCTGAGGGACTTTTCATATAGCTGTTGGCCATTGGTGTGTCTTCTTTGGAAAAATGTCTATTTGGGTCCTTTGCCATTTCTTAATTGGGTTATTTGTTGGTTATTGAGTTTTCTGAGTTCCATATATATTTTGGATATCAACTCCTCATCCAATATATGGTTTGAGAATATTTTCTCCCTATCCGTGGGTTGCCTTTTCATTTTATTGATGTTTCTTTGCTATACAAAAGGTTTTTAGTTTGATGTAGGTTTTTCTTTTCTAAAATCTGTTTAATTATGCACATATCTACAAGTTAACTAGTAAAAAGTAGTAATCACTCAACCATGCTAAGCCTCATGCCATGAAGAGCTGATGGTAAAACAGGCAGCTGGACCACTAAGCGGCTGAGGGCTGAGACCCAGGAGAGCAAAAGGCACAGAGGTTTCCTAGTTCAGCATAATAACAGCCGACATTGGTGAGCCGGGGACCGTGCTGGAGGTTCTGTGTGCTGCATCTCACTTAATGTCCACAGTGATTCAGCTCTGAGGTGTTATTCACATTCTACAGAGGAAACCCAGGCTTACAGAATGTAAATGATCTCAATGTCACTGAACTACAAAGTAGACAGCTGGAGATTCAGCTCCAGGTCTGTACGCCCTCAAAGACAATGCTCTCTTCCCCTGATGTGCTAACCACTCAAGGATTTATTCATTCACTGAATAAAATGGCAGGCAGAGTATATATGTTCCTGTTATCATGGAACTTAATCTGGTGGATGAATTACCTGATTGTGTTCCAAATGCACCACAATTTCAAAGATCATAATATGGATAGAGCACTGTTATTCTGTAGTGCTCTATCAGTCATGATGCTTCAATTTTCCTGTTATTATTGGTCCCATGATGTAGTACAAACAGGTTTAGCTCACAGTAATACTATCCAAAACATGCCATTAAGAAATGTGATTAGATAGAGCAGTTGGTGATGATATCCTCACAGGATCATACAAATAAGATACAATCCAGGCAGGAATATTACAGTTTTCTGCATGAAAAAGATTCACATTCCATAGCACTTCAAAGATGCAATCATTTTACACCTGCAGAAAACCTACTGGGGTCATACGTGCTGTGCTGATCACTGAGGCATGTCATGCGTGCCCGCCGCTGGGAGAATATTAACACGTGTCATACTCAGTAGACTAGTCATACGTGTCAATGTCATGGTATTTGACCTGAGACTCAGTGTGCCTTTCATTCCAGTCATGGAACAGTGGACACGCATTTCTCCCTCAGGCAGCAACAGGATTGCAGAGAACAACGCTCTGATTTGTATGTCGTTTTATGGCCTTATCCAAGATCCTTTCACAACTATGTTGGCATGTGGGAAATCCTACAAATCAGTGGTTGCCCTTACATTTTAAAAGCACAATACTAATCCATTTATGGTAACAAGGTAAAAATGTAATTACATTCTTGCTATTTTTTTAACTATGTTCTTTCTGGAAATTACACTGTTAATATTGCATATGCAAAAAAGGAGATTTCATTTCTAATGCTTGCGTAGCAAAAGGGCTAGAAGTAATTAGTCTGGATATTTTATGTGACAGTGATTGTGTGCATGTAGTTTATAATTGGAATGATTGTTCAGAGTTAACAAGGCAGCACCTAACTGTCAACATAAACCTACTTCATTTGAAATGCGGCCCGAACAGTGCACTCGTCATTAATTCAGTGACCATTTGGGGGAACTTACTAAATAGATTGCCAAATAAAATCACAGTTACCTTGTTACCTCAGGATATTGTGTCCAGAACGATAGCCTGAGAACAGCGCACGCTGATGAACCCAATACTGATTCTTAACCATGAAATATGAAGGGAAAATGGATTTGCATGCGATTCAGATGTGGGTGTTTGCTGCCATTGTTCATTCATCCACTCATTTCTACAAGCATTTCTTTTCTGGCCTTCCCTACGTAGTTGTGCTACTACCAATACAAGAAGAATCACCACAGTCTTCACCCTTAAAGACCTCAGTCTGGTAGTAAAGAGTCCTCATAAACTACACAGTAGGTACAATAGAGACCTGCTCTGGATACCATGGGAGCATTGATGTCAGTGCCGGCAGCTCAGCATGCAGAGGACATGGGGGAAGTGGCCAGAAACGTGAGCAGCAAGGAGAGTTAACAAGCAGAGGAGGTATGGGCTGAGGCTTCAAGGACAGGACACCACTCCAAGGAGATGAGGGATATTCTTGTTGGAATAAATGGCACATAAGTATAAACAACAGGTCTCCAGCCCCTAGCACAGGGCCCTGGTACAGAATGAGTCTGCACTGTTTATTAGTTACATCAATGAACTGTTCTGTTCTAGTTGTAGTCATGGAGGGAGAAATGTTCACGAGCTGAACTAGAACAATGATAGAAGCAACGATAAGACACAGATAAGCAAAACCAGGAGGGTTTGGTGATTGTCTAGATGGAGATATGCAGAGCATTCGAAGATCTCTGAATGAGATGAATAGAGGACAGCTATGCCTTTAAAGTAGAAAATGAGCGGAGTATTTCAAAAAGAATGAAGATTGAGTCCTTGGTCATGGCACGTTTAGGGGTATTTTTAAAGCAGGTGGATGGACAGCTCTCACAAGCATTGGCCCTGATCAGAGATCTGACCATTAGCATTACAGGTAAAAGGCAAAAAACAAGCATCGCAAGTCCCTCAGGGAGGTACTGTACTGTGAGCGGGGCTGAGGACTGCTGATGGGGAGATGCTGCGGAGTGCAGCACGGAGCTCAGTCAGGTAAGTGCTACGGAGGCGTGCTGCCAGGAACCCTCACACCATCCCTGGTGCTCTGCCTGGCCGTGGAAAGAGAAGCCAGACTACAGTTACTCAGGATGGATCAAGAGGGTGGAGGAGGAGGCAAAAGTGCTAGTGGACTTCATATCCTGTAGCCCACCTACAGTTTGTCCACGGGGACAAAAAGTGGAAAGGTAAGAGCCAACATGGCGGGATCTGGGCATGTGGTGTCCGCTGTGAAGTTAGCAGAGAGTCGCAGGGCTTGCAAATAGAAGTGGTTATAATTCCCAGAAGAATTTTCTAAGACCAGCTCTGTGAAACAGTGTGCTATTGGCTATCTGATTAAATGAAACGAAGACTCCCTGTAGGCGTCCTCAGAGGCATGGAACATTTGCTCTCAATCACAAGAGTTGGTAGTGAAAATGTGCTCTGCATGGGGTGTGACATGTCACACACTGTCCAGCTATTTGAAAAACATCAAATACATAAATCAGTGTCCAAACAGAACTGTGCAAAACAGGCAGTATATGGACAAGAAATCTGTAGGTAGCCCTGAGACGCCAGCTCTAATTTGTCCCCTAATGGTGCCAAACATTCATAATTCATCAACAATAACACTTCAAGTCAATTAAAAACAGCATTTCAGGGGCTCATATCAGATAATTTGATAATGTATGCATCTGTACTGTTTGCCAGTGAAATGCCCAATGTTATTTAATAAATAGGTTAGTAAGATTTATCTTCATCAACTCATTTTTCAAGTATTTATTTGCAACAATTACTGTAATTTCAAATCTGCATTATGTACAGAATGGTAATTTTAAATTTTCATATAGAATTTTTGTCCAATAAAGAATATATATTTGAGAATGAAGAAATGCTGACTCATTTATCCATTCAGAAACATTGTTTATTATTCACTAAGTGTTACAGTGCTATGTACAAAAATAAAGTAGACTGTGGAGATACAAAGATGAAGATGACATGTTCCCTACTGTCTTGTTTATGATATTGGGAAAACAATGCAAAAAAACTAATACACATAAAAAAACTAAAATGGAGCAAATAATTACAGGAAATTGAAGGTCATCTAGAGGGAACCAGAGGAAAAATGAAAAAATGTTTTAAATGATAAGCAATCAAATACTAAAAGGATTGAGAGGGCTGGTGGAATTTATTCTGCCTTTGCACAAGTCACACTGTGGGGGGTATTTGTTAACTGTGTCCCCAACACACCCCCAGGACAGGCCATTCTCAGCCATGGGTTTGGGTGGAGTTGCAGTAGGTTTAAGGATCACCTATACCCATAACGGCTGGTTCAGGAAAGAAGACATGGTGAAGAGAAGGCTGCTAAGACTTGCGGGGACTTCTTCATGTCCAGGAGCACCCTAACGAGACCCTCTTCTCAGCTAGACAAGGATAAGAAAGGATGGAGCCCTGGGAGCTGTTTGCACCATCTTGCACCTCTCTGCCTGCCGGGCGGGGAATCAGCAGTGAGGGGGCATGGCTGAAACATGCAGGGATGAGCCCAGGTCCACCATGAGCTCTGAATCAAATCATGCTTCATGGTTATGAGAGCAAATTCCTTTTATCATATAGAGATTAAGTTGCATGATCTACATCATGCAACATAGAGAGGCCTAACCTATTTAAAAATTAATAAAAATGAAACCTACTGGGTTTGCAATTCTCTGAGCTCCTCTCCTCCCCTCAAAATAACAAGCATGTTTAATATCAACATAAGCACCTGAAATGATGGGAAGGATTATGAAATATATCTAATAACATGTTATGTGCAGAGATGCAGCACAAAGCAACTCTTTTTAGAGCAAACCTAGGTGCAGAATTTTGTAAATAAAGTGGACTTAAATCTGCATTCTAAAGGGGAATTTTGTGCCCCAATTCCAAATGTTTTTGCATTCTGTGAGTGCAGACAAATCTGAAAAGAAACCAACACCCCCAGAGTAAGGTAAGGGTCAAGCCCAGAGGAGGCTTTTTAAAACAAGAGACACAATGAATGAAAGTTACTTGATGTGAAATGACACTGGCTCTAAAGTATGGAAGGTCAAATGAAAACTGAAGGGGGCAGATAATCTATTCAATGTCTAGATGATACTATAATTATCACGTTTGGAAACTGTACCACAATACTTTATCAACTCAAGTGTGCAGATTGTCATCTTTGATTATATTTTTAAGACATCTGCCTGTAAGAATGCATACACAGGTAACATGTGAATAGAACGAAGCAGCTTTCTCAGCCTAAACGCCCAAAGGCCTTAACCAAACAGGATTATTTTTAACCCTGGGAATGAAGGAGATAGGGAAAGGTTCTGGTTAATTTAGTGGTCTGCCTTACCAAGTAATCTGAATACTATTTTTACCTTTTTAAAAAGTTGCTTTTAAATTTTGAAATAATGTAAGTTACAAAGGTAATAGAGTGCTGGCCTTCACCTGGTTTCCCCCGGTGTATCCATCTTATATTCTTGTAGCACAATATCAAAACCAGGAATTTGACATTGGAACAAGGTGTATGTAGTTCTACATCTTATCGCATGTATAATGTGTGTAACCATGACGACTGGAATACAGACCTATCGTATTATCACAGAGATCTCTCTCCCCAGCCTCTGCATTCACACCCACCCCATCACCCACCGAAACAAGTTTCACGTGGCAATACTGACTCTTCTTAGACAAGGCGCCTGTCTTCTATTTGGTCCCCACCCTTGAATTAAAGTCATGACCCATTAATAGTCTTCCTCCTCAATTTTAAAAACAACGCAATAAACTTCAACTTCCAAACTTACTTCCTTTATTCGAGAACTTCGTTTGGCAAACACACACACACACACATACACGCCTGATGTACGGAGAATCCCCGTTTCTAATCATTCTTCTGGTGTAGATTCCCCCAAGGGTCCCTCCTTAGCCTTCCAGGTTTTAGACGCTTCTCACAGCAGCCAGCAGTCTTTATATCCCGATAATTAATTAATCATCCCAACACAAAGGGAACAGGTTTGCAAAGTAAGTTCCCAATGTACTAATTCACTACGGGATTCACACTGGACGATAGGGTCGTTTCAGTCAGTACCTACGTAGAGGGCCCAGATGGGGTCACAGGGTCGTGCGGTCAGTTCGGACACCGGGAAAACGGGCGGAGAGGGTCTGCGGGCCCAGGCCTCCTGCGGGGCTCGGGAACCCACTGCGCGCAGGTCTTCGCGCCCCGGAGCCTGGCGAGGCGGCCGCGCTGCTCGCTGCGCTCTGGCCCCGGAGGGGATCCCGGCCGCTGGGGGCCCTTCGGACACGACCGCGAGAACTGCGTTTCGCGCAGCCTGGGGGCACAGCGAGCGGCCTGCCCATCGCTGGTTCTGCGGACGGATCCCAGAGCCCAACGGTCACCTTTCACTTGGAAAAAAATGGGATACTGAGAACGCAGGCCCGCAGACTAGGAGCCGCACGTTGTCCGCGGCCCCGCGTCGGCTGCGCAGAGAACTCACTTCGCGACCGCGCGTGGGCGCAGGGGGCTCGGCCCGCGGGTTCTACCTCTGGTCCCGCCCGCCACTGACCCCACAGTCTCCTTCCCGCCCACAATCTGGCCCCGCCCCCCCGGCCTCCGCCCCGCCCCGCCGTCGCCTCCCGTGGCGGCCAGGCGGATTCCCGCGCGCATGGGCGCCGCGCTCCGGAGGACGCCCGCCGCGGCCCAGCCCCCGAAGCCTGTCTGGGAGGCAGCGCGGCTCCGACAGCAGCCCGGCGTGACCCTCGGCTCCGCCGCTGAGGGAGGCCGCCCGCCGGGCAGGCCGGACGCGGAGGAAGGGCTTCCGGCGAGCGGGGGGCTCACGACCGCGGAGCGGAGGGTCGCGGAGCTGCACGCGGCAGCCTGCGCGGTGAGGCCCCTCCGCCCGGCCCGGCGCGCGCGCCCGCCTCGGGCCTGGCCCTGAGCCCGCCGCGGCTTCCTGTTCCGGCAGAGCGGCGCGACCGCACCGGGAGCGCGGGCCGGGACCCGCGTGTGCTTCCGCGTCGGGGCCGCCTCATGTGCGCGCGATGGGCGGGCGCGCGTGCGTGGTGCGTGGGTTGGGGCGGCGTGTCAGGGAATTGGTAGGGGGCTGAGGAGTCAGGAACAATAGGTGTGTGTTTATCTCGCCATCCACCGATTTTAATGAAAAATAAAACAAACTTATTTTTAATCTATTTTAATTCTTGCTACCGCGTTTTCAGCCTTTTCCTCCGCCCTGACAAAGCACAATTGCAAAGGAAACTAGCATCAGGCGTTTGTTTACATTCTTCCTGGGCAACCTTGAGCTGTGCTTTCTTCTGTTTGTGGGTGTGACAGCTGCTTGTGAGTCCCGAAGCCAAACCTTGTCATCTCCCCTCCTAGTTTCTAACACCTCAGACTATGTGAATTTAAAGGTAGCATATTTATATTTTTTGTTGTATTGAGAAAGCAAGTGAATTCTGTGGTAAAGACACAAAAACGGTGTGCAAGTGTCCTAGTTCACACCTGTGTGAGCAGTACGTGTCAGAGGCGCGTCGCCGCGTGCCGCCTGAGCCGAGCGGGTAGAGAGCTCCCTGGAGGCTGCCTCAGGGTGGCTGGTTTTCCGACCGACAGTCGGCCCTGAGAATCTGCCTGACTCCTTCAAGTGTTCAAACTTCCACAAAAGATTTCATCAGGAAATGACTGGCAGCTTTTGATTGTTCTTGTGTATACCCTTAGAAGTTACTTGTGAAGTTTGTTCACCATTATATTTTATTTTCATTGTGTTTTCATTGCTGGATCAAACACCAGCAGCGTGTGAAGACAGGTTCAATCAACCTGGGAAAAGAAAGAAACTTTTTCTCCCAAGTGGGAATCCACACTTGTTTCATCAGTTGTCTGGATCATAGATTAAATGCCTGTCCCAGACCCTAAGTAAACCCAGTAACAAGTTTCTTGTTTTTTCTTTTCTAACAAATCAGAGCCCCTCACAACGGCCGCTCTCTGGCCTTTTCCCACGCCGATCCTGTCACTGGACAGCTGGTTCTCCACGCAGACTGTCAGCACTCGTGCCACATCTTTGTGGGTCGCTACCGTTGCCTGAGGCTCATTTACTGAGGACGAATTAAGTTTGGGCACCAGTGAGCTCAGAGTTCCTCCATGGACACGAGAGGCAGGACAGGCAGGGGGCCTGAAGCGGGCTGCTAGGCTCCTGGTGCCGGAGCATCACCTTCGAAGGCTCCCAGCGCTGTGGAGAGGGAAGAGAAGGCTGCTCAGAGCTCCCAGGCTTTGTTTTGGTTTTCTTTCTAACAGGTCTTCAAATATGGGCTTTGTAAGTAAAGAAGTGAGGCCTTGACGACCGGTCATTCTGAGGCGGTGCTCAGTGCTTCTGGTTTCCTGCCGTCGCCTCTGTGCTCCGCGAGGGCTTGGGAGGCCCCTCAGGGGGCCCTGGGCCCTGCCCGCAGGGCTGCTGCTGCCCGAGGCTGGCTTTGCTGGGCACCTTAGGGTAGAGCTACACTTGAACTAGTTTGTCCTTTCGCTCCACGCTTTACTCATGAAACATAGTTGGTTAAAACCTCAACCAGAATAAAATATTCATCCATTAAGGAAGACTCTGAGCAAGTAATTTGTGGCAAATGCAAAACTTTATGATAGAAGACATTCAAGTTTCATGCATATTTTAGTGAAACGACCCTACACAAAGGCGATGCAGATGACTGCATGGTAAAAAGGTTGTATAAAAAGCCCAGGAGAAAGTTCCTCTATGAAATATCAAGGCTAAATAATGTTGCTCACATGGCCCAAATCCACAGAAAAGGTTGTGTTACTTATTTAACCCAATGTAGTGGGACACTTTTGTAAAACCAGGCTCGAATGGAGAGTGTGCTTCCTTGACATCTGCACTGGTGAAGCAAAAGTTGCTTTTGATCAAATTTATGAAAGCAGTGAGTATTAATATGTCAAAACAGTACTTTTTTCACTTAAAAACAACAATCCAAAAAAAAGAAAATAGTGTAAAATGTGCGACATCATGAAGGTAAAGAAAAGTGTTCAGTAATAGCAAAAGTAACGCTTTTCTATAAGGACTGCTGGTTTTAATTAGCACCTTCTGTATGTTTAAATCATTATCCACATATTTTAAGTAGTGAAATTGCAACTGCAACTTCTGAGTGAAAGTTCATTTTCAGCCTCTTAAGCTCTTAAAGTAATCTAAATCACTTGTTTTAAACTTGTTACCTAGACACTGAGTGAAAAATACCTGAGCAGTGGCTACATAGTTACTGGGTATAGAGGAGTTCTTGTTTTTCCATCAACTTCTCATTTTTCTCAAATGGTGTATTTTCTTCTTATGTCACATAAAGTTGGACTGTGTATAATGTTGGAATACATTCAGTCTTTAATTGCAAGTGCCACCAAAATTGCCTGGGAAGAAGTTAAATACTGTTTAAGGAAAATTTTGCAATATTTAATGAGTAGAAGTTGTGGTGAGGAGATATGATGAAGACTGAGATTAAGGAATTGTTTCATTTCATTATTCTTCAGGCTGGCCAGCTGACCTACGTGGATCCGGCCACTGGGCACGTGGTGCTCACAAAGCTCGCCCACTTGGAGAGAGGCGGATGTTGTGGCTCTGCCTGCAGACATGTGAGTAGCAAATTCTCTCATTACGGCAGTAGTTCTGCTTCTGTAACTTCATAAATACCTATTAGTTGAAAAACAAGTCAAATAAAAAACTAAGTAGACCTGGAGTACATTTTTCACAAGCTACTTTAGTCAAGGACAACGAAGTCCTTAGGACCAACATAGGACCTTTAAAGTTCACAGAATTTTGTAACATTTCACTGTGAGCATCAATTTCTTGAAATGCTGTGATTTGAAAATGATGGCAGTTCTTTGATATAAGGAAACTTTCCATGAGTTTTCAAATAAGTTGTGTTTACTAGGCAAGCACAAAGAAGTCAGGAAAAGAAATCCAGAATATTGCAAATTAGATCCTGGAATAAATTTTTTCTTTATTATTAGCTGAGTATTTTTCCAGTAATGAGAAGTAGGTTTCATTTAAATGATAATTTTCTTTCTTTATTCCTTCCCTCCTTCCCTCCTTTTCTCCTCCTCCTTTCTCTCTTTTTCTGTCTCTCATTCTTTCTGTGGTTGTTTTCTTCTCTGCCTTTAAAATAACCATGAAACTAGCACCCCAAACTTAGTGCTGTGCATCACCTAAAATGTATATTTCAGTGACTGTATTTCTCTGTATTCACTGATTAAGATGAACTAACTAATCCTTCCCTATTTTGAGAAAAAAAGGTATGGGATGGGTTATTCACTATACCTTTTTAATGGCACACTAGTTGGATAAATTGTTGCAGAGTTAAGATTATAAAGATAACAACCTCTATTTACAGACCACTTTGATTATATGTTTTGGGGCAAGAAGGTATTATTTTCTTAAGTGACCCACTTTGTAATTAAGGAATGGGCAGTAAGTGCATACATTAACTGTGGCCAGTATTGAAGAATTAAGTCTTCACCTTGTGTCTCTCCCTACCTGCCGCACACCAGGTCACTGCAGAAGAGCTTACATAACTGAGGGAGTGGGGATCTCCTGAGACTGAGTTTTTGACAGTGAAATTCTTCATTCTATTTACATCATCATTGGAAGATATAAAGTTGGAAGGATGCATTTAAGAATTTTTGACCCCTAATTAGGACCATTTGCCAGAAGTTGCCATTATCCTCATCTTAGTCTGCAGGACCTGATAGATCAAATGATCTATATAACAGCATTGGCAGTCTCTTTTTTTCACGAGGAGAAGTGTACTTTTTAAAGATGATTGTCATACAATTCAATAATAATTTGCTCTGTTTCTTTTGCAGTGTCCATATGGTCAAGTGAACGTTAAAGATCCATCTAAAAAGAAACAATTCAATTCATATTTTTATGTTTGACCACAAATTCATCTCTGTTTCACCTTCTAGCTGAGACTTTATTTTAAAAAAATAAAATAAAACCCTAATCCAGAATGCTCTGTGGGGTGCTAGTCCTTGAGCACTAGTTTAATCTTAAGTACATATATTAAAAGAACATCAATAAAATGAAAAAGCTAGCAAATGTTTGTGTGTTTCTGAAGTGGCACATTGATAGCTATTTCCCTTTCTTTTTGCTTCATTACCACACACATATGTTGAAGAAAGAAAATAATGACTGTTCCATTAAATAAATAGTAGCGATCAGGTCACATTAGTCATTCTTGATTTTTCACATAACCTCAGTTCTCCTGTTTTCTCCTCAGTGTTAGCAACCCGAGGGAGGTTGCTGGCAAATAGGCTACGAATACATCCTTCATTTTATTTTTATCTTCAGCTGTGAGGAGATTGATATAATGCTAAACTATGCAGCATATGAGTGCCCAGGAAGTGCCATCCTGCATCAAGAAATGTTCTCATCTTCCATCTGTTCTCTCAATAAAAACTTTAAATCATTCTGACTTGGGGTCAGGCCGCTTAGACGCTTCTCCCTCCCACACTTACCTCCTCCATTTCTTGTGGAACAGCCCAGCCAATCCATCCCTAGAGCATTCTGGGTAGCTGTGCATCTGTGCCCAGCGCTGCAGCCTCATGGAAGCCCCGTGGGCATCTGTCTCCAGCCTGGGCCAATAGTTCCTCACAGGGACCATTGTCTGCACACCTTCCTCCCTGTCCTCTGAGGCTGCTGTGGCCCAGGAGACCCTTCCCTTACCAGTGGAAGCTGTTCGGTAACATGAGGCTGCTGCCTGCTTGGAAGGCTGGCTCTGCTCAGACCTGACCATCCGCCTTTTCTCCCTGCAGAACCTAAAAGGTTCCCAAACATCTCGGGGGGCTGTGTGAGTCTCTGCCAGTGGCCTGAAGTTTCAGATATCTTAATTCTCCCACATTCAACTCAATGTAAATGCACTTCTAAGCTGCAAAATAAGTGAAAAAGAAGCTCAGTAAGAGTCTGGTTTTCCCCTTGATTGTGACCTACGTTCTTTGTATGTCAAATATTAAATTGTTCCCCAGGTTGTTGGCATTTTTTGGTGCCCTGGTTTGGTAGGCACTCTGTGGTGCCCATGTGCCCAACCCCCGAGGATGTAAAAAGCAGTCCCTGTGGCCGGCTGGTGGTCCTCTCCAGGAATTACTATGAGGGGAATCGGAAGGCGATCAGCGTTGTGCTTGTGGAGGCAGTTTGTCCAGGAAGGCTGACGAGCTCCTGGAGCCGATTTCCTTTCCATCCTCAGTTCAAGGACAAACAATAAGACAGCTGGCTGCCTGTCTCCCACTAGCTTTGGAGATTACCAAGGCTGTTTTCTGGGTCGGGGCCTCAGCAGTCTAGAGCGGGCGCAGAGAGACATGGAGCCCTAGAAGTCCATCTTTCTGGAGGAACAAGAGAAAGAGGAAAAGAAACTCATTTCACAAAGGGGCCCAGATGTGAGGCAGGCTTTTGAGAAAGCCCTTTGGCAGGCGGAAATAGCACGGCATGCCTCCTGCCTGGAGGCGGCTCTTTCTTCCTTCCAGTGCAGGTCTCCCCAAAGGGCTCCATGTCCATCACGGAGGACCCCCGCGTGAGGCTCACCCCGGCAGAACTTCAGGCCTTGCTGGTAACAGCAAAGGAGCCTCTGGCGGGGAGGGCGGCCCTCGTAGTCTTTCTGCGTCTGGGGCGGGCAGCCAAGGTCTGAAGTTCGCTGTGGTTCTGGGGAGATGCTGGTGAGCCAGCATCACGTCAAGGATACCGGCGGGCAGGTGCTCCCACATTAAACACAATATGGCCACATAAATGGGGCTCGCTGCGGGAGCTTCAAACTATATTGTATTCGCACATTGTAAAGTAAAAATCCAGGTTTCTTAGTGGGTGTGTGTATACAAACACGTGGATGCCGAGAAATCGAGACCTCCCCATTTAAATGAACCCCGATGCTGTTCCACTTCCACAGTTTCTGGGGACTCCCACCACAAGGCACCATAAATCAGGAGAGGCTGGTTTCTATATTGTCGTGGAAGGACCCACGGAAGCTGGGGAGCCCTGTAGGGTGCAGGGGGTGGAGAAGGCACTGCCCCTGCAGGTGGGCCTTCCCCAGGGGCAGAGCCCTGCCCGCCAGTCCTCGCAGCAGGTGGGTCACCGCGCGCACTTCCGACTGCAGAAGCCACGCTGGCCCCAGGATTTTGGGAGCAACGAAGGGAAGAGCTTTTATTTTCTCCCCCGTGAAACTTGGAGCTCCCGAACCGGGTGTGTTTGGACAGAGGGGACCGCGCGAAGGGAACTGGTCCCTGGCGGGGCGCCTGTGCTTAGCCGGTCCGCCTGCTCCGCCGCCGGAGACCAACGGGGCGCAGCTCGTTTCCAAAGGTTGGGCAAGGGGGCCCGCTACCCGGCAACCGGCCCCTGGCCGTCGTGTGGGCACGTGGAGACCTCCCAGTCCCGGGGTAGCTCGGAAGGAGCCTCGTCCTCCGCGCCAACACCTGCCGTTCAATCGTCTCTACACCGGGGCACAGGCGTGGACGGTGGACAGACGTCTGTCCTGGAAGGAGGGTTCACAAATCGGGGCTGTTTTTCACTCTTCTGCAACAAACGATTAAATGGCATTTCTGAGGGTTTCAAAGCTATCCCCTCCCAGTAGGAAAAAGTTAGAAGGATGCCCGAGCGTGTGTGAGTGTGACTGCGTGCGGGGTGGGCGGCGCCCCACGGGGAGCCCGCAGAGCCCGGCCCCAGGGTCTCCGCTGCTGTGCGTCGCGCCGGGGCGTCCCCGCCCCACAAACGGGTTCAAGTTTGGGCTCATGGCGCCCCTTTCTGAGATAATGGGTCACGGAGGGTAAACCCGAGAATCCTGGCTCCGGAGGGATGGGGACTCGTGACGGCCGCATCTTCCCACCCGAAATCTGTGCTTGAAGTGCGAGCTTCGGTGTCGCCTCAGGGAGGGAGCGCTCGCGTGTGCGCGTGCGTGTGCTTGTGTGTGTGTGTGTGTGTGTGTGTGTGTGTGTGTGTATGTGCGTGTGCAGAATGTATGTTTTAATCAAATACCTAAAATGGTTCATGAGCCCGAAGAGGATGGAACCCGCCGCCTCGCACGGGGCAGAGTGGAGCCGTGAAGCGCTTTGGGGCGGTGTTGCCGCCCGTCCCCCGACGGCCTCGCTAGGAGCCCCGACGCCGCCCCCGAGGCTTGTCCCCCCACGACTGGCTGCGAAAACGACCGAAATGGGGCTTGGGGGGGCGTCTCGCAGCTAGAGGCGGGGTGAGAACGGACACCGGAATGAGGCGAACTGAGAAGGTGACCTCGCGGGCCGCGGTGGCTGGTGGCAACCGCAGTGAAGACCGTGTCCTGGGGAAGGAGGGCCCCGGCCCCGCGCCCGAACCCCGGTCCGGACCTGGGATGGAAGGGGGGGCTCAGAGCGCGCGCCCTCGGGGCCCGCGCCGGACCCCCTCCCGGAGCCCGGCCGCCGCAGCCGGGGCGCCGCGGGGCGGGGCTGTGCGGGGAAACGGCCCGCGCCACGCGTCCCGGCCCCTCTTCCGCCTCCTCGCCGCTCGACTGCGCCCTGGGAGCCTGAGACCGGGCGGCTGGGCCGGCGCTCCGCGTCCCCGGCGAGCTCGTCGCCCCGGGTTGGGTGAGTCGCATCCTCACCTTCCAGCCGGACCCGGCGGAGGGGCCGCCCCGGGCGCAGGGCGCGTCCCCGGGCCCGGGAGGCAGGCGCGCAGCCCGAAGGGGAGGGGGCGGCTCGGATCCCTCCCCGCGGGGCCGCCGCCGGCCGTCTATGCGGCCCCAGCTGGCGCGGCGTCCCTGAGGCTCGGGCTCCGGGCGGGCAAAGGCGGCGGGACCCGGGAGGCCGGGAGGCCGGGGCGCCGCAGCCTCGGGACGCCCCGGGCTTTATGAGGCCGCGCGACGCCCAGGCCCCCATTAACACCTCCCCGCCTGTTGGGAGGCTGGGAGGCCGGGCGCGGCCCGGAGTGTGTCCCCGGCACCGGCCCGCGCCTGTGCCCTCTGCCCGCCCCCGCCTCCCCCCTTCAGTTTGGAAGCGTAAACAGAAAATAAAAGGCAGGTGGAGGGGCCTGCGGGTCAGAGGTGAGGGATTCGGGTCAATCCGACAGAGACCCAGGGGGAGACTGTTTTCCATCCATCGCTTTATTTACTTGGATTAACAGCGGAACCGTCTGCGGGCCGCCGCCTCCCGCCCTCGCCCGCCCAGGGCCGGGTTCTGGGGGGAACTGCACCCCAAGGCAGGACCCCAGCGGCCGTCTGTGGGAGGCACGCGCGCCGGGCAGCTGGCGAGGCAGGCCGGCCCCACCGGAGCGCTCGGCACCTGGGCTCGCGGCGCGCCTGGCGGTTGGCGCGCGTCTGGGGCGCGCGGAGGAGGCCCGCCCGGCCCCGCTGCTGACTGCGGCTCTTCCGCGCCCTGCAGCGTCCGCCGCGCCGCGCCCCGCCCGCGCTCCCGGGATGCTGGCCGGCACCCCTCTGGAGGCAGGTGAGTGGCACGCCAGCTGCCCTCCCGTGTCCGCGGCCCTCCGCCGTGGGCCGGAGCGCACGCGTGGGAGTGCGAGTCTGCACGTGCGTGTGCGCGTCTTCGTTGGGTGGCAAGCGGAGGGATGCTCGTTGGTCTCGGAAATTGAGTCGCGCCCCTCAGGCGCTAACGCACGGCCTCTCCGGGAACGCCTCGGGCGGGGCGCGGGGCCGGGGGTCACGGAGCCGCGGGGCCCAGCCGCCAGAGGGCCGCGGGGAGACGCGGCTTCTGACCTGCGGAGAGCTGGGCCGCAGGCTGGCTTCTCCCGCATTGCCCGGCTCCGTCCCACCCTCGCGGCCGTCAGGTGCAGGGCTTCGGGTTCAGAAGCGCGCCTCCCCGTCAGGCCCAGGGCCCCCGGGGCCCCAGGTGTGAAGGGAGGGCCCGGGTGGGGCGGCGGCCCGCAGAGGTGAGCCCGGGGACGCGGGGCGCGGGCCCCTCCATCTGGTCTGGCGCGCGGCTCTATGGAAGATACAGGGTGACAGGGACGGAGCCCAGCGGACTGGTGGCTCAGCCTGGACCTGCTCGCCTCGGTGGTGGTAGATCGAGGCTCCCTAACCCACTGGTGGACACTGGCCTGGGGCCACCCGCTCACCTCCGGCCTGGGGCGCTGGGCGTGCGGTTCCCAGCCCTGGTGTCCCCGGCCCTGAGGGGCTCACTCCTGGGCCGAAACCCGGAAACCTGTTCAGGAGCTGCACCTTTCAGACCCAGGGCTCCTCAAGCAACTTAATAAGGTCAGGAGGAAAGGTGACCCCTGTCCTTTTGAGGACAAATCAAGGGACACAAGATCTTGGCCTCCAAAATCCAGGTCCAAAGACCTTGAGTGGCCTGTGCTCTCAACAGACGCAGGTCGGCTGGGTTTTTTTCTCCTCCGAACCCTGAGCCCTGCATTCCCTTCAGCTCCCCTCCTCCTCCCGTCTGGGGAGTTTGGGCCGCCGCCTGCCCAACGTTGCTGCCCTCCTGGGGATCCCCGGCCCCTGCGACCTCAGTCCCGACTCTTCGGCTGCGCCGGATCTAGCCGCCTGCTTTCCTGGAAGCGCCCGCAGTAGCTGGATGGGTGGCTGCAGAGCAGAAAGAAGAGTGGGTTGCTTGTGTCCGGTCGCGCGGCCGGGAGGTGGGGCAGTGCCTGGCCAGGGCCCTGCTCCGCTGCTCTGAGCGGAGCTTTGAGTTCAGAGGGGACTCGAGGAGATTGTGTCCGAGCGGCGGGCGGGCGAGCCCTGTGCACCTGTCCTGCTGCGAGAGGCGAGGGCTCGACTTCTGTGGAGCGCCCACGGGCATCCCGGGGTGCGGGATCCCAGCCGTCCTCCTGCAAGGCAAAAGAAGGCAGCGCCACAAAGACGCTTCAGCGTGCTTACTGTCCGTGGAGAGCGAGGGAGCCCCTCTTAGCGAATTTCCCGAGGCTCCAAGACAAAAGGTTAGGACAGCCCAGGGCACACACCCAGCTCTCGGGGCACCCTTTCCTCCTCCTCTGCCCTGGCCTCTGCTTTCTCTTTAAGGGACTGTGGCTGGGCTGGACCTAAGGGGAGCAATTTCTGCAGAACTAACGGGGTCATCCCAAACTGCCGCAGAGCCCGTGCCCCACCCCGAGGTTTCTGCACACTTCCTGCACTGGCGGAGAAGGGAGGATCCTGGCAGCTGGCTTCTTTATGGGAAGTAGCAAATCTCACTGGGTGCAGGAATTTATCATCTGAGTTTTATAAGGAAAAGCAGGCATAGCTGGGATCCCACCCAGAAGCCGAGTGCAGCAAGTGCTGTGCCCTGCTTGGTCCTGAAAGAGTGTTAGCAAATAGGTGTGGGACGGACGAATGAATGAAAGATTGGAGGGCTGGCAGGATTTCTGTGTGGGGCTTCCCTGGAGACTCTTCAGAAAGTTCTGGCTTTTTCCTAGATGTTTGTTAAACTTTCACTTCGTGAAGTCTCCAAATTTCATCTCTTGCTAAGAGGGAGTGGTGGTCTGGGGTCAAAACCCAACAATAGCCAACTAATTCCAAATGCCACCATTGGAGGGGGGAGAGTTTAGCTTAGAAACTAGACAAAGTGGGTCCTCAGATTCAATATTTACGTTTTCCTTGGAGTTCCTTTGGGTTAACTGACTGACGTTCTCGAGCTCCCTCCTCTTTCTTGCCCTTCTTGGGGTCCGAGTCCATTTCACTGCTGACCTGTGGGAAGGCATTCTGCCCCTTTGTGAGAGGACCTGCTGTCTCTGAAAGGGCTGCTGCCCCCGGCCCTCCCTGGGCCCCTTCATTTATACACGTGGGTTTGCAAAGCTCATTGATTTCCATCCAAAGGAGCTAATTACATTACTTACAGTAAATAGCAGCCCTGCTGTCCGGTAGGGCTGCCAAAGTGAGGGGGAGGTCTCCAGCTTAGTTCACTTGATTGGCTTCATTTTTGTGTGAAATTGTGTTTTATGAGCTGTACTGGCACCCGGAGGACTGTAACGGCGTCCAGTCTGCAAATAACATCATTTGTAACCCTGGAGAGAGAGCAAGGGGAAGCGGCGCAGTCTTGGGTTTCACGGGAGAGGTGACCCCAGCGGCATCAGGAGGCGCTGCTGGGAGACGGGCAGTCCGGCTGCTGCAGGGCAGCCTCTCCCTCCCTGGGGCCTTGTCTTCCGTCCTTCCCCTTCTCGTCCTCACGCCGGCCTCTTCCCTTCCTGCTCTCCCTTCACCTTTGCAGACATGGCCAAGCGCCGGCTGTTCCCACAGGGGCAGGGAGTCTGCACCAGGCACTCCTCCCGGGTAACCAGGAGGTGTCAGGAGACGAGTGCCACAGTTCCTAGGAAAGCCACCGTTGGGGCGCGGTGGGAAACTGAGGCAGGTGAGAGGGAGGATCCCAGGGGAGAGCAGGTGGGCTTCCTCCTCTCTCTGGATAAAGCGGGGCTGGTGGCTGCTTCTATTCTTGTGCTTAGGGCTCCTGCAGGGTTTGCATGAATCGACAATATCAGAGTATTGTGGACACTTTTTTAATAGGGCCAAGGAGGGGCTGTTGCAATGGGAACAGAGGGAGACAGAACAATCCTGCCTCTTGTGAGGCACAGGTCGGCCATTCTGCTTGTCAGCTTTGCCTTCTCTCCTCCGCAGCGAGAAGCCCCTTTCACATCTGCCTAAATGTGTGGGGCGTCCAGTATTCAAGTCCCCTGTCCTACAAGGGCGGTGGGAAACAGCACACCGTAGGGCCCCCAGTCCCTGGCCACATTGACCAATTCCAAACAGGGCACAGTATCGCCAGCAGATTCCCTGCAAACCTGGATTGGGTAAGAGAACACATCGCCCATGAGCGATCACCGCTCAGTTGCATACTCCTGCCTACAAGCTCAGGCCCTGGGGATACTAATTTTTGAAAGATCTTTTTGTCAAAAATGAACTCCAGAAACAGGCTCCTCTAGCCTCCTTTTCCCTTTGGGAGATGCTCAGCCCCTGACAGGGCCAGGTGGACCCCTATGGAGGTAAGGCAACCTGCTTTTTAAAAGTGCGTTGAGAGAGGATGAGGAGTAGAGAATTTCTGTACTCTCTCTCTATATTTTATTTGGGGGTCCCCTGTAAGGGCGGGTTCGTGCAGAAAGTCTACAAGGAGGAAACCCAAAGTTTGGAGCTGACATTCTTTATGCCTTGAGCTGGAGTCTGATCTTGAACTTGAACCAAATAGCGGAGCTCTCTGGCTCCTGTGCCAGGGCGGGGACGATAAAGGCTCCTTTTCCCCTTTAAAACATGATTGCTGGGAACTGTGTGTGTGTGTGTGTGTGTGTGTGTGTGTTGGGGGGGAGTGAATGCCCCCCCTACTGCCTCCCCCTCCGCCCCCCTTAGTAATGTTTGTCCCCGCTTGCCCATCACCAGGGGGTTGAGAGGAGTATGACAGGTCTTTGTTGTCTGAATAAAAATCCGTGGAGCTCCGGGGAGAGAACTCCTCCTACCAGATTATCAAAAATGGGCTGGCTCTAGTCTTCAACAAATTGGACGCGGCTACGGCAGGAGCGGTCCCCGACCCGACCTACCGGCGCTGGGAACTTGCAAGCAGCCAGGGACCGCTGGAAATAGCACTTCTTTTCTTTCTTTGTGTTCAAAACTATTTTTCTTCTCCGCCAGACTTTGTTTTCCTCCCCCGCTGCAGTTGTTTCCCATTAGTAACTCGATCTCTCCGCGCAGCAAGACTGGCCTCCGCGGTCTCCTCGCCCTCCGCCCGGGTTTGTTTCCTGCGCATCTCCTGCAGGAGCCGCCGCGCTCTCCGCGCTCGCCCTCCTTTCCGAGCTGACCGGTGTCCATCCGCCTCCCGCTCCTTCCGGCCCTGCGTCCCCGAGCGCCTCCGCGGCCCCGTCTGCCGGTTCACTCGGATGAGCTGAGCGCCCCGGGCGAGTGTGTATGGAAATAGTGGGGTGCCGAGCAGAAGACAACTCGTGTCCTTTCCGCCCCCCAGCCATGCTCTTCCACGGGATCTCCGGAGGCCACATCCAAGGCATCATGGAGGAGATGGAGCGCAGATCGAAGACCGAGGCCCGCCTGGCCAAAGGCGCCGCGCTCGGCGGCCGCGACGCGGTAAGGAGGGCCCGGCCGGCCGGGCGGAAGGCGGGCGTGGGGCGCCTCCCGCGGGCGGCGGGCGGGCTCCCTCCGGCCCGTCTGCGCGGCGAGCAAAGGCCCCCTTCTGATTTGAATCGCCTGCGCTCCTGAGACCTCGCCGCCGTTCCGGGACGGCAGGGAGAGCAGGGGAGGCGCGCGCGTCCCTCCGCCGCCCTCCCAGTCTCCCGGGCCCCCGACCGCGGGCCTCCGGAGAGGGTGGGCGGCCGGGAGGCAGGCGAGCCAGCGGGCGGCGGGCGGCAGAGCCGCCCCGGGGCCCCGAGGGCTCTTCGCAGTGGGCCGCCTCCAGGCCTCCGGGCGCACGGAGCTCGCGGACCGGCCCAGCGGTTCCCGGGTCTGGGCGGCACGGCCCGGCCCCTCTCCGGAACAGCGCTGCGTGCAGCCTCCGGACGCGGTGTCGGGTGGGGGGCCCTGGCAGAAATCCGGAGGAGCGGGGCCTTTCCAACCTTAGACGAAGGAATAAGTACAGCTGTTGCCGCGCTTCATATTAATAAACGTCTTGTCCGCTTAATAATGAAAACCAATGAATAATCCATGCGCTTCCCTTCCTCACCTAACGGAGACAAAAACTGCAGAGTCTCGGGAACGGCTGCAGCCCGACGGGGCCGCGCGCTCGGGAGGCGCGGATGCAGCAGCCCAGGTCCCCGGCGGGCGGGCAGCGCGGTCCGAGGCCGCGGGTAGGCGACGCGGACGCGTGCAGGTCGGCTGCTCGTATTCTGGGCGGCGCTCCTGGTCTGGGTCGGGGGCGAGACAGCCTTCCCTTGTCCAGGCCCAGAGGCGGGGGAGTCCGCCCACCCCCGCCAGTCGGGAGGGCAGGCCCGCGGTTAGCTGCTCTTTTCCCCTAAACGTGGCTAAGTCGTCTAAGAACAAAGAGCGTCCGCCAAGCCCCAGTTTCGCGGCGGGGCTGGTGGTCAAGGTGAGGTTTGCCCGCTTCGGCCGCGCGGGAGGGACGCCAGGGGTCGCTGAGCGCGCCGGACAGGTTTCCAGGACAAAGATCCCCCGGCGTGTCGGTGCCAGGGAGGCGGGGGCTGTGCGGAGGGGCCGGCCCGGCACTGGCACCCTTACCAGGCAGGGAGCCGGGGCCCCCGACGGTCAGACGGCGGCGAGGCCTGCCGGGCACATCCCGACCGGAGGCCGGGCGCAGGTCTGGCCCCTGCCTTCCTTTTAATGTCAGCGCTGCCCGTGAGAGTTCAGGGAAATGGCATCGTGACGTCGTGTGTTGAAAAACAACCTGTGTTCGCTCACGTCTCCTTTCCACCCCCACAACAATTTCCGTCGTTTTATTTTGCGTGCGTTGAAAGCCACAATTTTTGGCTCGTAATCACTCAAGCTGGGAACATCCACAGCTGTAAGGGGAACGCGCGCCCAGCCGGCTTTGGGAGGCCGGAGGGGCTGGCGCGCCCTGAGGCTTCGGGCCCGGGAGGACGCGCGGACGCTTGGCCGGCGTTTGCTGGGCGCGGAGGCCCGACCCCCGGGGCTCCCCGCGCGTCTCAGGCGCGCCGCGTGCTTGCCTTGCAGGGCCTGCCGCCGCTGAGCCCCGAGAAGCCCGCTCTGTGCGCCGGCTGCGGGGGCAAGATCTCGGACAGGTACTACCTGCTGGCCGTGGACAAACAGTGGCACCTGAGGTGCCTGAAGTGCTGTGAATGCAAGCTGGCCCTCGAGTCCGAGCTCACCTGCTTCGCCAAGGACGGCAGCATTTACTGCAAGGAGGACTACTACAGGTACTCGCGCGCCCGCCTCACCCGGCGGGGCCCCCGCCCTCTCCGCCGCGCGGTTCTCAGGGCCGAGACCGGAGGCCCCGTGCACCTGGCGAGGGCGGTGGAGGGGCGCCAGATCCCCCGAGCACTTCGCAGCTCGCCTGAGGCCACCTGGGGAAATCCGGGAACGGGCTGAGAACGTGTCTCCGGCCACCGAGGCTGAAGCGGGTTTCGTTCCGTTTGCCACGAACTGGGCAGCGTCCGTGCGCCGGAACGGAACTGGTGGCCGGGCAGCAGGGCCCGGGGGTCGCGTTTCTGGAGGGTGGCGGGAAACCAGGTAGACGACCGTGCCAGGGACGGTCGCGGTCGCAGAGACCCGCGCGGGGCGCACAGAGAGCCGGCGGCCTCTGCCCCGGGGAGCGCCGTGCAGGGCCCGGCTCCGCTCGGCCGAAGGCGGCCGGAAAGCCGGGCGTGCGCTGCAGCAGCGCCGTGTTCGCCCGGGCCCCGTCCGCCCCGCGCACGCTCACACGCCCGTAACCGGCCCGGGGCCGCCGCACAGGATGCGGCGGGGCGGGTGAAGCGTTTGCACTCGGTGTCCGACGGCTGCGCCACTGCGCGCGGACTTGTTTTCGTCTCCGCCTGAAAGAGAGGGAGCGGGGCGCTGCCCGCCTCTCCCGGCTCTAACGTCAGGGCTCCGGTCCTGCGTCCCCAGCAGGGCCCCGTAAGCAACGAGGGCGCGTCCCGGCGGCCGCGGGGCTCGGCCTCGGCCACGGCTGACCGAGGCGGCGATGGCCCCGCCTGTGCCTCAGCCCGCACCCTGTTTTCTTCCAGAAGGTTCTCTGTGCAGAGATGTGCCCGCTGCCACCTTGGCATCTCCGCGTCGGAGATGGTCATGCGTGCCCGAGACTCCGTCTACCACCTGAGCTGCTTCACCTGCTCCACCTGCAACAAGACCCTGACCACAGGGGACCACTTCGGCATGAAGGACAGCCTGGTGTACTGCCGCGCCCACTTCGAGACCCTCTTGCAAGGGGAGTACCCCGCGCAGCTGAGCTACACCGAGTTGGCGGCCAAAAGCGGCGGCCTGGCCCTGCCTTACTTCAACGGCACCGGCACCGTGCAGAAGGGGCGGCCCCGGAAGCGCAAGAGCCCGGCGCTGGGAGTGGACATCGTCAACTACAGCTCAGGTGCGCCCCGCGTGTCGCCCAGCCTAGCCCCCGCGCCCTGGGCTGGAGTCCGTGGAGCCCCTTCCCGCCCAAGATCTGGTAGCAGGAAGGGTGCTTCGCTGGACAGGCCTCTTCTCACCACCACTCGCTTCACTCGGAAGGAAGGGGAAGATGGGGTGAAGGGCTGAGGGGGTGGGAGAGGCAGAGGGGAGGAGCGAGACCTTTATTTAGCTCGTGGCAAAAACACGCTCATAACCATGGGGCTTCAATGACTTCCCCCGAACGGGCAGAGCCAAATCCTTGCTGCCCATTAGCTAATGAGCCCATTAGTTTCTGACTCCTGTTGGAGCAGAACAGCCCCAGGGCAATTCCTGTGTGGAAGCCAAACCATAGGTCCTGGAGGAGGTTTTCCTACACACTGAACAAAAAAAACCCTCGAGAGCCCAACCACAGTCTGTGGAGGGGGCAGAGGCTGTGGGTGCCAGCCCGGAGTTGAGCAGGAACCAGTTGGCAAGGGTGTTGCAACCACAAATGGCTGATCTTGGTGAAAAAAAGCTGTGAGGGAATTGCTCTCCACAGCTGAGCTGGCCTGCCCCTTCTGAGGGTCAGCATGCACGTCCAGCCAGCCCGTTCCCCGGGGAACGAGCCTTCGGGACATCCAGAACCCCCGCCCCCCAACACCGAAGACTGAAGGTGCCGCCAGGTCAGGCCCGCCCAGGAGGCCCTCTGTCCCGCTCCAGCCTTCTCACCAACAAGACGCAGGCGGCAGGCCAGACAGCAAGCTTTCCCCCTGGCTTTGGGGGACACACCTACCATTTATCAGTCTCGCCCCTCACCGGCAAGCTCACCCCCACACTCATCCCCAAGTGAGGATGCCGACAGGCCTTTCAGATGGTAACCTGCGGGTCACTGGGAAAAGGGGTCCGAAAAGCCCTAGGCTAACTTGGGGAGGCCTAAGGACTGGCTCAGCTGCTCTGACTCGCCTATCCAGCCAGCCCTGGCTGGGACTCTCAGCGGGCAGGAGGCTCAGGCTAGGGGGGTCCATTCTGTTGGCGGAGGCGGGGGAGGGGTGTGTGTCTTGGGGACCTGACTGTGCAGCCCCAGGCTGTTACTGTCACCTCCCAGACTCCAGCCAAAGCAGGGGCACTCCAGGGCCCAGATCTTGCTTGTTTTTCTCTTCTGTGCCCAGGGCCTGGTGTGGGGCAGGACCGCTGTTGCTCAGGCGTAGGAACAGCGTTCAGCCAGATAAGGGATTTGCCCAAGGTCACACAGTCAGTGTGACCATGCGGACTAGGAGCCCTGCCCTGAGCCCGGAGTGCAGGGAAGGCTGTGCAGGGTGAGCGGCCTCCCCAGCCTCTGCACGTCTCTCGCCTGGGGTTCTCCCCTGACTGAGGGGAGTGGGGATGGATCGGTTCTGGACAGGCACAGCGGGCAGTACCCCCAGGGCAGCTAGGAGGGGAGAGCCCCGCACCTGTGCACCTGTCCCTAGGAGATTATGCCAAGGTCGGTGGACTGGGGGAAAGGGCCAGTCGGCTCTCTGCAGACCACAGTAGGGCCGGATCGTGTGGGGGCAGCAGGCGCAGCCTCGGGTTTCTCCAGTCCCCAGCTTCGTCCGGGGCTCTGGTTCGCGGCCAGTTGGCCCAGTGGGCTTACTTCATGTCCTCTGACGTGTGGTCCCCGGGTCAGGGCAGGCAGGGCACTGATTATTCTTTATGAACAGAAGATGACATTAGAATGTCCAGCCACTCACCAAGCCTCTAACGAGAGAGAGGGAGAGAGAAAGAGAGAGAGAAAACTGGGGAGTCCACGTAACCTTTGGAGCGAGGGAATCCCTCAGCTGGAGAGAGTCCAGAAGGACGGAGATTTCCAGCCAAACGGCAAGCCTGTTTTCTCTCGTTTATTTAAGCTAATTAACTAAATTTGATTTCATCTGGGATCTTACTTTAAGTTAGATTAGAGAGCTTTAAGGACATTAAGATTGAGCTCCTGCTTCTCTGAGCAGAACTAGAGAGCACAAATTTACTTCTTAAAAATAATGAAAATCGTCCACTTAGGTCTTTAGTTTGCACATTAAAATGCTGCTCGGAGGTTATTGCTGTCTTGCTCACGCAGGAGGAAAAAGTTGCGGAGGCCTCCTTAACCTGAAGGGGCTTGTACATCACACACTGCAGACTGGATGCCTTTTAATTAACATCCACACCATTCTTTCTGGACTTTTCTCAGAGATACAAGTAAATAGTATTTATTTCTTTAAGGTCAGATGAAAATAACCAGGAGAAATTGAGTCATAGATGCCTGACCAGAAATCAACCCACCGTGAAAAAAACGAAAAGTTTGTGGATCTAATGCTGGTTGGATACAAAACTAGCAAAATAAAATCTTCAGTGAATTAGAAAACATGTTAAAAGGTAGGAAATAAAGTAGACCCACAGTTTTAGCTCTTCCTTTTAGCTTTCTTTGGATCTTATGTTGGCAGCTCTGTTTAAGTGTAAATTAGTCTCAGAAAGAGTAACATGAGTACTAAACAAATATGATCTCTACATTGATAGATTTTTAAAAACATGTGCACACGATACATTTATGGCTCAAAGACCTCCAGAGAAGATGTGAAACTTGGCAAATACCAGTTAGTGCTTGGCATAAGGCAAATGCCTTCTAATGAGAATATTCCTAATTTGTATCCCTCTTGGTGCAGATATTTAAGAGAAAGACATGGGAGGTTTTGTTTGGAATGCTGGATTGAAATACAGCCCTCCAAGGGTGAGAAGAATAGATGGCTCTTCTCTGGGTAATTTAGCATTAATTGAGAGACCAAATTTTGGCCACTTCTCAAAATCTCCCTTCCTTCAGCTTCTTTCTTGGCTTCTAAACTTCAAAAATCTCCGGGTAGCTGTTAAATTAGCCTGGCACTGACCCCTAGTGGTCTCCCAGGGATCGGTTAGCTCTCAGAAGGGTACACACCTTCTGTAGTGTTACAGGTGACCATTTTGTAAGTGATTGGAAACTAAAATATATAATATTCCCATTAACCTTATAATGCCAGATGCATACTTATAGGTATATGTTTGAGACAGTTTTAAGTGAGTTCCCATTCCATCTCATAATTCAGGGGGAAAAACTCCTATAGCTTTAGAAGTAGACCATAGGGAAACACAATGACTTCCAATCTTGCATAATGCATTTGTAGCTAAACACAAGTAATTTAGATAATGCACTGAGTTACTTTGTAGGAGAAACAGATTGCTCTATTAGGTTGAATAATACAAGTGATAAGAGTCACAGGAAGATCATGTACAATAATATATGTTCAATAAAGAGCTAACTTTAACTCCTTACACACTGAATTGTATACTATGTGGAAACATTTTCCTTAATTGTGTTTAATGCATTAAAATTCTCGGTTGAGTTTTTAATTAGCAATAATGGATGTAGAATACATATTCAGAACAGCAGTTTTACCAAACCATTCTATATTATTTTTCATAAACTTCATTTTAAATACTAATGGGCATATAGATTAAGAATTATATTCATTTCTAAGAAATATTACCTTAATGTGTGGTGGGGTGGAGGTGGGGGAGATGGCTAAGGGCATTATTAAACACCAATTTAAGTCTTCTATCCCAAGTGTAGTATTCAGTTTGATATGCTGTTCAAGAAAAATATTACTCACATTACCCACATATGATGGGACTTGAATCTTATTTGAAGAAGCCTTCAGTGGCTAAGGTGTGCCTCCCGGACCATTTGCTGTGGGTATATTCACAGTCTGGTTGTGAAGTATAGTTCAGTTTACTGGGATAAGTTTAGTTTTATAGTAGGTCATAAGAGGCTGTTTCATCCATTTGAGGATATGAAAGTGCAATTCTGTAGAATATTTGAACTTGACATATCCCCACTGAGCTGAAATAGGATAAAATGTAAAGTATATTCTGTCTCTTGTCTCTGGATATGTTACCCTTTCTGGTGGGGTCTAAGAAGTCTATGTCCAAAATTTGTATCTAACTTGGATTTTGTTTCAAGTTGATTTGATTTTGCATTAATAGTCAAAGATTCAAAATTGTGATTGAATGCTTCTTGAGCTCCTGGCCTTGTGCTTGACTTAGGGGATTGAAGGTGAACATGATATAGTTTTTCCCTCGGTCAACTCAGCTATTCTTTTGCCATGTGTGCCCTCTTAGGGAAATATACACAAAGGAAACATTAGTTCATGCCTGGACTTCTTACATTAGGGAGAACTGTAAAATGGATGTGATGTGGCTGACCTTTTGGTTATGACTAAAATTGCTGTGTTTCTGTGTATATGCTGATTTACTGAAAATACTTTGTAAAAAGTAATTCTAGCTAGAGCATAGCAGGCCAATATTGTATCAAGCAGAATGGAAGAGCTAACATTAAGACTTTCCTCACTTTCTTTAAGATTCAGTTTTTTCCTCCCCACCCCAGTGACATGATCAGGTTGGTTTTGAATATTTTATTGTAATGCACTAAAATGAAGTATGGTCAGATCTGAATGTGCATCAGATAAATATCTGAAGTAAGGGTTTAAAGAAATAAGAAGTTGCCATGCCCTTTAAGTTGTGAAGTTGGCTGAATCAGTAAATATTAAGCAAAATGTTTTCATTTCATAATCATATTTCTCAGGCAGAGCCAGTAGGTTAGTAGAAATGACCTTTTAAATGCACAGCTTTACATCCTGGGGATAGTGACTTTCAGGCCGGTTTCAAAGGCTGGGATGTTTTGCCCTCGGTACTGAGGAGGGCTTGGCAAGGGGAGAGGAGATGCCACAATCTTTCTGTCAGGCCTGCCAGGGGCACAGCTCAAACCGCACTCGCACACATCCTGAGCAAGAAGGGCCAATAGCTGAGTCTGGAAACAAGCCCCATCAGCGTCTCTGAACTGAGAGCTGTGGGGAGTGCCTCAGGCATGAAGTGGGCAAGCAGAAGCCCGGGCTCGTTCTCGTCCAGAAACACTTACTAAAATGACTCTTTAAGGAAAAACTGTTTTCTTCCTGGCATAGCCCCGTGTTAACCAGTTGCAGCTAAAAGCTTTCCAAAATAATGCTCTTATGATTCCATAAGAAATCTACAAATGTTTGTCTGTAACTTCTCCACCCTCTCCAGCACTCACTTTTTCCTGGTTGAGAAGGTTCTAGGAATGTCGGAAGGGCTGAAAGGCGGAACTGACCTGGACTCTCCCTTACTAGGTGGGATCAGGAACTCCAGGTGTTGGGGGGCTGCGGCCGCTTGCCTGCACATCCCTTACAATGAGACGCGGTGCCTTCAGAGAGTGCGGCTCATTTCACAAATACAGACAAAATGTGGGGTCTGCAAGCACTCTGTGTGGGTGGGGGCAGTGTGCTGATAGACTAAGAGTAATTCACACGTTTTTTCTTTCTATCTAGGAGGTTTCTCTCAGGCTCACAGCTTACTCATTTTCCCAAGTTTTTCTAGCAACTGTTAAGCAAAAGAGGATTGATCTAGTATTTTTAAATTACATATAAACTTTGATTGTGTCCATATTAAGACTAGCTTGGCTGACTTTGGCAGTAACCTCTTTTATTTTGTCTACATACTGCTCCTAACTGGGCCCACAGCCGTTTGCACGGCCGCTTCATTAGGGCAGCATCATCATGCAGCCCGCCAGCACCTGGGCTAATGCAAGAGCTTGCACTGAGCTGTTTGTTCCCCGTCACCGCAACAGGCTGTAACGAGAACGAGGCCGACCACCTGGACCGGGATCAGCAGCCTTACCCGCCCTCGCAGAAGACCAAGCGCATGCGCACCTCCTTCAAGCACCACCAGCTCCGGACCATGAAGTCCTACTTCGCCATCAACCACAACCCGGACGCCAAGGACCTCAAGCAGCTCGCCCAGAAAACGGGCCTGACCAAGAGAGTCTTGCAGGTAAGGAACCTCCTCGTTGGCTCTGCGTACACCGCCCTCCCCCTGCCGGTGAAACCGTGTCTTCCCTGTGCAGACCGACCGCAGCCCCGGGCCGCCGCGGGGCGCCCCGCCTAGTCGTCTCCCCGAGGCGCACTGGGGTTCCCGGGGCCGCCCGCAGGGCCCAGGCGCCCGGGGCTCCGCACACGGGCCGCAGCCTCCCCGCCCCGCGGACGGGCGCCGCCTGCTGGGCTGCGGCCTGGGCCCCGCCTCGCGCGCGCCACCCGCCGCCCGGGCCGCCCTTTGCGCGGCTCCCGAGGCGCCGCGGCGGGTCGCGCTGAGCCCCCGGGGCCGCCGCCTGCTGAGCCGAGCGGGCCTCTGGCTGTGGGCGCCGCCTCTGCCCGCGGGGCGCCCGCCCGCGGGGCCCTCCGGGGCCGCCTCGCTCTCCGGCGGGAATCCGCGAATTCTCCCCGGGGAGCGGGGTCGGAGGGCACCCGGGGCGGGACGCCTTCCCGTCGCCGCTGCGCGGGGCCCCGGCCCCGGGAGGCGCCCAGGCGCCTTGTTTCAAAAGAAAGCAAAAAAAAAAAAAAAAGCCCGCAAAAGCAGAAAGGCCCCCCTCCCCCAGGAGGCAGCCGCACCTAAAACGAGAGCCCCCCGAAGACAGCAAAGGAGAGGGAGGGTCGGCGCCGGTAAAGAGATCGTTGGGGTTGGTTTGCAGGTTTGGTTCCAAAACGCACGAGCCAAATTCAGACGGAACCTTTTGCGGCAGGAGACCGGGGGCGCAGACCCCGCGGCCGGCGCGCCCCCGCCCGGCGCCCGCTCGCCGCCCGCCGCGCCCGCCGCGCCCTCCAGCCCCCCGGCCGCCGGCCCGGGCCGCGGGGACGGCGAGCCCGGGAGCCCCCCGCGCGCGCTCACCAGCCTTTTCTAACGACGGTCGTCCACTGTTCCTCCCTTTGCCGTCGCTCTCATTATTATTTTATTACCGACAAGACGCTCTCCCCCAACCCGCAAGATGCTTGGGAAATAGAGGCGGCAGCGCGATGTGTCGCATCTACAGCCACTTGGCGCATGAGTTTACAAAGGTTTCCTCCTCCTTTTTTTTTTGTCTACAAAGTGTATTCGGATTTTTAAAAAATTAAATAGATCTTTCAGTCGATAAAGCGAGTTTTGAACCGTTAGCTTAAGTGCCTCTTAAAATTGTATGTTGCTTATTTCCAGAATCTTGAAGAAAACAAAAAAGGATGGTATTTTGATAGGCAAATAAGCATATTCCCAGTTAAGTGATTAGGTTAATAAAGAATCAGATAAGTAATTCTTTAAATCTTGCAATTGTGTTTTTATGGAATTTTGAAAACTCCACTCCTTTACTTTAAAACTGAACAAGTGTTTCGATTATTTTTTTCTTGCATTTGAAGAATATGATTGAACAAAATCGTTAACTGTAGCAACTGTAAACATTTAGGATTAATTAGGTGGGAGATGGATTCCAGGAATGTGACTTTCCCTTTCTTAGGGATACTTCCCAACAGAACTCTATTTGCCTTTAAACACTTGAAAAACACTTAAAACTCCCTGTGTATCCTGAAAATTCCATATAGAATTTGAAATTCTGTACTTTTAATCTTCCAAAGCTAAAAATGATAGTTGTAAAACCACTCTTTCTAAATTGGCTTTTTTCCCAAGAAAATGGAAATAAGCAAAATATAATTTTTTAAGAAGTTAAAAAGATCAGTATAATTTAATTGCGAGCTCTATTAATTGGCTTCAGCTGTACCATAATATTGTATCTGGCATTCTATATGAATAACATTTAAAAAAAACTTAGTGGACTAAAACCAACAACGAGAATTCTTTGGTTTTGTTTTGCTTTATTTTATTTTGGCACGGGTTGATACATTTGTCAGAAAAAACAGCTTTTCTGGCTTTAAGATTTGAAATTATTAATCTTAGATAAACTCAGAAGCCTGGTGGATGTTGATCTGAATATATTTCCTAGTTTACAGTAGCATTTTTTTCTTTTAATTTAAAGCTAAAATCTTAATGGTCTGGGCAGTGGTGAATGTTCATCTATATGCTTCTGTTGTAGTTAAGTACCGATTAGATTGTGGATTTCCTAAAAAAAATAAAACTAAAAAAGAAGTCAAGATATATGTCTTGCTTTAGTGGATTGTTAAGAATAACTTTGCACATATTCTCCACTTTGTGGACCCCTTAAATCTCCTCTGGTGGTCAAAGTGGCTATTTAATAGACTTTAAAGGTGTCCTTCTGGCTGTATAAATGTGTGGTTACATATTGACAGTTCACTGCCCACATTAAAGTGCATTATTGTAACTTTTGCTCAGGGTCTTTAGAAATTTAGCACAGAAAGTAGCTTATTTTTTAAAAAAGATGATGGAAGATAAGTTAACACTGTAACAGAAGAAAGGTGTGATTGCCATTATATATTTAGCAAGTGTGGTTATCATCTTATATGGAGCTTAAATCTTGACTTTTCATATTTCTATTACATTTTGGGCATTTACCACTAACCAGACCAAACAACCTTGGTAAGGCTGAGATTTTATTAATACACTTTTACAGGTAAAATATTGATACTTATAAATTTTGTTCTTTGACAGAACAATGTATGGTACTATAGATCTACTTTATTAAGTAGACTAATTATAACTCAGTTCTCCTATGTGCCTTATGATATAACTTGGAAGTAAGTTTGTGAAAAATCAGGATATATGTGTTGTTTGTTAAATTAACTGTTTTAAGCCCTTTTGACACCTCACTAGTTTTGTACTGTTTTACCTCTTATTTCTGAAACTCTTTTTATGGTGTATCCTGTTAGAGGGACAAACATGTCATAGAAAGCAGTTGTGCACTCTTTCAAAAATAGTTGATAAATTCAATAATCTTATATATTGAGCTTCGTGTTTATAGTACAGTAAGTGGTCTAGCAAAATTGTCCATGTTTCTTTGTTTATTGATAAATGCATTGTATAGAAACTATTTCCCCTAAATATTTATGGACCAAACAATTGTGATATATCCTATTAAATTTGTGTGAATAAACCATTTTGAATCTAAGGAGTTTTATTTCCCATCAGTTTTATTTAAGGTTTTAACTGTACTAGTGTGTTCCAATATCTTTCTGTAAAAGTTATTAAAGTGGTAATACAAAAGTTTTAAATATTCAAACATACAAATAGTTTTTACATTTCCAACTTCTGATTCATTTTAAATGTACACACCATTGCATATGCAATGTAATTCAATGTAGAATTACTTTTAAATATATTTTCTTATAATAAAAGTAATGCCCCACCAATTTGACTCAGCCCAATTTTTAGACTTAAAAAAAGATAATTAGCAGATAAAGTACTTGCATGGAAAGAAACCTTAACTATGATTAAGATTTAATGTTAGGTCTATTGAGCACAGATGATTATTTGTAAATCTAAATAGAAATTGCAGACCCCTAAAAGCCACGTTGCTCTGTAGTTAATAAATTGTCACTATGATTTTTTTCAGGGAGAACAAATCTTGGGGCATTACAGCCAAACATCCCGACGTTTGAAAATTCCCTAAAGTATTAAAAGAAGGGGAAAAGTTTGATCGGAAATCCACTGCAGTGAAGACAAAGACAATATTAGGTTATGATAACCACACATTTTAAAATTTATTGAGCCAAAAATAAAAAAATAAGAGAGAGAGAGAGAAAGACTTAAATGTCATTTACTGAATGTTAACAAAAATTCTGTTCTTTATGGTGTCTAACACAAATGGAGGCTAAAATAATTGTGGTTTAAAACAAAGTTAGATAAACCATGTATAAACCAGAGCAACCTGGCAGTAATATGCCCACCCCATATTTGAAGAAAGTTATTATTGGAAAAAAAACCCCACACATTTGTCAAGCACAGTAGTTGTAAAGATAAAGTCCAAGAACATCCATTTCACCTGCTTGCTAATGTGTATTAGTCCTATCTGTTATGGCATTTTCTAGTTGTAAATTCAAAGAAAAGCTATTACTCATTTAAGAGTATAGGGATCAAAACCCAGTAATTTTAGTGATATTGTTTATTACTTCCTTTTTTAAACAGAAATCTCTGCATGCACTTTTACATCTGTCACTTCTAGTGTACATTTCTGTATGATGACTTATCTTTGCTGTTTCTTGTATGATAAATAGCTTTCATTAATAAACATTTTATTTGATGCAAACATAGTTAACTTTATGTTAAATGCACACTGTTGAAATTAATTTTGAACAGTCTTAAGAGGCAGCACAATACATTTGCAACTCGTTACATTTAGGAGAAAAATTCAAACAATATAGTGAGGTTAAATTCTCATAGTCAGGATAACATTACTTGGTTTTTAACTTTTCATGACTTTTTATTTGTTGCTTTCAATTGAGACATGTATTAAAAATAAAAAAATCAAAGTAAATCTAAATTACAACAAAAACAACCTTAGAACCAACTATTATATAAACTTTCACAACTTTTAGATTATTAGGTTAAAATTTATAGATCCTCTGTAAGTTTACATGTTCACTATGCAATGAACAAATTTATTGAAGTATACAAATATATTCTTAACTATGAAAAGATCCAATCTTTGCACAGTTCAAATTAAATAGATTACAAATGAAGCAAGTGGAAGAAAAAACAAACATTTAGAAATGAGGTTTTTTTAATCGTTAAAGGGAATATTAAAAAAATTTTTTAATGATTCCTATTTAGCTGTATATCCAAAGCATATGTTAAACAAATTGACCTATAACTTTCCAGAAAATTTTTCATTATGATGAAATTTTTATTATATACAAATGAAGCCTATGTAAATGATGTAACTTGTATGAATACATACATTAAATATTTCACTTACATGTAGTCTCAGAATTTTGAATGTTTTCTTAAATGCTTTCAATTCCTGAATACTAAAAAAGGAAACAAAAATTAAGAGGGAGCAACTTACTAATAAAAAAAAAACCAATGCACCATGACAACTAGACTATTTCGAGTGATCATGAAATATATTGTTTTTGTCAGTAACTTGGATGTTTATGCCTCATTGAAACCTCATCCATGGCTATGGCAACTTAAATAGATTTTCCAATACATTTCTAGCCAGTTTGTTCAAATCCTTGTCCTACAGCTTCGCCTTCTTCTGCTATGCTCTCAACCTATGGCGGTTTCATTTAGAAATATTTTGGAACCTTGCCTGGCTTTACAGACCTTTAATATTTGTCTGGTATATGGAATGCAGGAAGAGACTAACGAGGGAAAAAACATATCTGAAATTAGACATCTGAAAAATATAATACAAATTTGAAACAGGCACAATTTTTAAAAATAAAAGAAAGGCACACTAATTAAGTGAGTGGGAAGAGAAGAAAGCATGTGATGCAGAGTTGAAAGGTCTGCCAAGCTTTCCTGGATGTACAGTGTGGGTCTTGGAGTCTGGGCATCTGCACACTTACTGTTTGGCATGGAGGGGAAGGACATGGGTTTCTTGGTAGGGAGCAGGGCACTGCATTTTCATAGTTTCTATCTCCCAGATGCCTGGCTTAGTCTAACTTCTGGCAAATTGATCCTGGGCAAAAAAAAAAAAAAGTTTTATTGAGAGTTAGCATCCATCAGCTTTGATTTAACCACCTTAATGCTGACTTACAGAGTGGGTAGGCTTCTTTCATACCTCAAAAAAGGATAAAACCCCACAATAAAGGACCTAAGGTGAACACTTTTAGGATCTTGGTGATTTTTAATCACCTAAAAAAATAGATAGCTTTATTTAACAAAACCCCAGCAGAATCTACTGTACCTTCTTTCACAATAACCTTTCTGTGGAGTCACAGCATTTTATAATCCACATACGATATCATTTCGTTTTCTGTTACTGTGAGCTTGCAAGGGGTATTGTGGTGGGGTGCACCAGGAGTTGGAAGTTCTGGGATGGAAACTTGGAGTCCTGTCATTCTAGGTCCTTAAGGAGGATGCTAGAGGTAATGCCACTGTTACAGAAGATAAATGTGAACACCTAATTTTGTATGGAGTTTGCTATTTAATTTTCAACTATATTGTAAACAAAACTTTGCTTGTAGAGAGTTTGTGCGCTCTTTACTTTTACCCTTTATGGCCTCTGGACCCCAGGGTTAAATAAGGACACTAAGACTAAGTCCAAATTGGAGAAAGGGCATCGTATTTTCTTTGAAACAATATAGATGAACTCTGGATTGGTTTTTTAGAACTATTGTATAATTTAGTAATTGGGAACCAATCCTGAATATTCAAATAAATAGACCCTCTGATGTAAGCCACAGGTCTTTGCTTTACAGGTAATGTCAAAAGAAGGAAGTTATTTTCTTTATGGTATGCTATTGATTTTTGAAACATTTTTATAATAATCTGCCCTTAAACAGTTTTTTCATTTATGTTGATGTTATACCATTATACCATTTACCATTATATCATACACTATACCACTTACCTTGTGTTCAAAGTAAATTTTAATTCTAGGTTAATACATTTTTCTGAACACCCTTTGGGAAGATTTCCATCTCATTTTCCCTGTTTCCATAGCAAAGGAAAAAAGTTCAGAACTGTGAATGGTATTCAAGGAAATGCCTGTGAATATGATGTAAGTAGAACATTGCAACTAGATTTCTTATTAACTGTGTTGCAAAATAGATATTTTAATCTAACATCTCTCCTCATTTAACATTTCTTTGTGACTATTAATATAGTAATATTTATGCATCGCATCAACATGCCTTTCTTCCCTTAGATTAGTAATTTTTGCTTCTTTGCACTACATTTATCTTGTGCTGAAAGACAAAAAGCGGGCAAAAATTAAGATCCAGGGATTAGCCATATGTAGAAAATTCCTGGCATGCATTTCTGTGTACTTTCTCACATATTAGAATTGTCAGGAATGAGTTTTTCCTTGAAACTTTGTTTACATTTTGCATGATCTTATAAATTAATCTGAAGAGGAACTGGATACCTTTCATGGACTGGAAATAAAATTTGCTACAAATGAGATGCTCCAGTCTCTGTTGCCTCATATTATGCATGAATATATTAATTTTTCCTGCACTTTCCCATTGAACCAGAAAATATTAACCTCAAAGGATATTTGAATTGTTACTCATGACAAATACACAAAGATGAAGAAATTCACAGGCGAGATTGTCTTGGCTTCTCTCATCCTGATTCTTTCCCTTTGCTGAAGCAGCAGAAATCAGAAAGAGCTATTTATTTTAACCTTGACATTCAGGGGTTTTGACAGCTTGCATCATTTAAAGTTACAGTTATTATTCAGTGAACTTTAATTCTACAGAACAAATGCCATTTATGAAATGCAATTTTTAAAAGGTACAAAGGTATTTCACTATTTCAGGAGCTGAAGCTGCTTGAATTCTACAAACAGTGGTTTTTCTAAAGAAAATACAGTGGAAAATTATCTTAAATACCATATTTGTAGCATTTTACCAGACTGGCCTAGATGCTCTGCAGGAATGTTAAAGAGCTATAAAAGCCTCCAAAATGCTATGATGTAAATAATTAATTGATGATATTTTTCTGTGATATAAATTGAGACAGTTTATTTTATAAATACAATTACACAGTTATTTTAATATTTCAGCCCAGATTTGAGGTCTCCTCAATATTTTAATGACAAGGAGATGTTTATACTTTCAAGGGTTCCGATCTCTATTCAGTTTTCTTCTCAAGCATCTTAAGAGCCAGTGTGCGTGTGTGTATGTGTGTGTGTGTTGTATATTTTCTTCATAACACCCATGAAAAGATACATATTTTTAAGAAAGAAGGCTCATGTCTTTTAAACTAAGTCTTAAGTAAAAGCAGAAATAAGGCAAAAATGGCAGTTTTCCTCAGCTGGACCAGTTATGGCAGACCTGCTCGTTGCCAGCTCCGCCTGTGTGCTTTCCCGCGATGCCCACCTCCCCAGGTGCCGCGTAGGCTGCTGTGGGTATGCAGGTGGGCTGTCGCTGCTTTTTACTGGAATGAGGCTGCTGTTTTCAACTTTTTCGTTCGCCAGAGTTTGACTAATGTCAATATAAACAACTGCCACAACAAAATGGGGCAAATTTTGTGGGAATAAATAGCTTAGTTTACTTCATCTATTCAAACGGGCACATTAGAAACAAAAGTTTCTTTTACAATTCAAAGTTTGTAAACTTTTGGTTTAATTTGCGATGCTCAGTCTGTGAAGGGGGCCAGACCTCAGCGAGCTCGTCAGTGAACGTGAAGTGAGCGCGTCCAAGTCCCCGTGAACGTGCGGCCCGGTCAGCCTGCAGCTCACTGACCGGGCACATTGTGGACAGAGCTGGGGTCTGAGGCTGCTCAGGAGACCCTCCCGCGGACACGGTGTCGGTAGCCTGAATACCTATTCATGTTGGCTTGTGGAGAGTTGGTATCATCTGGGGTTTGACGTATCACCAATAAAAGGCATTGCCATGGGCTTTGTTCCTGTTTTTGTTCTGACTCAGATCTGGGTGAGCTCATGGACTCGCTATGTGCAGTGGACAGCCTTCCTAGGTTGTCAGGTTCAAATACACTCCCCACCTCACTTTCTTTTGCTGGAAAAACAGAAAATACCCAGATAGATGTGTATTGTTTCTGGTTCAGAAGCAATTGTGGGCCTTCCTTAGAAAATACGGATATCAGGAGCTTCCGTTTAGTCTATGAGGTTTCCTTTGTCCTTTCTGCCCTTGCTGAAGCAGCGCCGTGCCGCTGTTTACCTCTCATTGCTGCGTTGTTGTTGCGATTACATTCCGTCGAGGAAGACCGCGGTTACTGCAAAACCCTGACGGTTGTTACTCTTGGAAGTTTCTGCCAGTGTTCAGTGCCCACAGCTCATTAGCTGCCCCCTCCCAGCCCTGCCAACTCCCCCTTCACGTCAGTTCTGTTTCCAGCACACTTTGAAACCATTTTCCTTCAAGTTAGTAGCGATCTTTTCCTTACCCAAATCATGGCATGTTCCCTGTCTTTATTCACCTTTGCTTTTCAGCCAAGGTTTACACCCTGATTACTTGCTTTAAGACAATGTCCCCGATGGCATTGGCCTGGGGCTCCGCTGACTCAAAGGGAGCCCAAGTCCAGCTCCGATCTCGCGCGTGCCTCCTGAAACACCTTCTTTCTGCGGGTTCAGGTTTTTAGCGATGACTCACTAGAGTAGACTTCCTGGGATGGCTCCTCTGGGCTGCTCTGTTAGTGGAAATGCAGCATACATGAAATAGAGCGACTTCTTTTCTCTTTGACAAACCTTACTTTTCATTCCATTTTCATTTTTGCTGAAAAACATTTCCATTTCTGCTGGTGAGATTACTCATCTCCTGGTTATCCAGACTGGGCGTCATGGAGTCATCAATTTCTCTATTGCTTTCTCCTTTAAAAAAAATTACTCTGTATTATTCTGTTACCAAGTCCTATATATCCTTTTTTATTGTATATCTTTGACCAACCCTCTTCATCTACCTCTTTGTTTTTGCCATGCCCTTTACTACTATACTCAGAACTAGGTTTCCTTAACTTGTGGGAAGATATTCTCTGTAGGAAGATTCCCCCATAAAAATATCCCAATGGTCAGAAAATGTTTAAAGATTACACTTACTAGTTATTTGAAATAACTTTCTTATTAATGTAAAAGCATATGACCTAGAAGATGGTGAACATTCTCTGTGGGGATTTAAAAAAAGCCTCGTCAGTTATTGGGAGGCCCTGGAGGGGAACTTTCTCCATCTATGTCTAATTGGAAAGAATATGCTCTTCTTTAATTTTACTTGATAAAAATTTTGAATATTAATTACATACTAAAACAAAGGAGATACACAGTAGAAGAAAATAAAGTGATGTTTGAATTGACAAGATAAAATCTTCTATTTCAAGGAAACTTCTGGTTTGTGGTTGGACCCCAGGTCCTTAGGGGAGCCTTAGGGGGTGTGAAAATCAGAAGAATCCTGGGCTTTGCACAGACAGACCTGGGATCCTACCTCTCCCACCAAGATTTTGTCCCAAGCCCACGGTCGCTCACTGTCCTCCTACTGCACTTGCAGCTTTGTGGATCCATTTACTCCTAATTTCTCTAGCTAAAATCCTTCCTGTACATAACAAGGATACTTTTTCTAAGTGGAGTCTCTCCGTTTCTCTCAGGAGCCTTAATGGGGTCACACGGTGGCTATGATTAAATGTAAACCCCTCCCCGAGACAGTCAGGTTCTTTGTCACGAGTGTTTGACATTTTTACCTACTTTTTGTTCCTTCCTACCTCCTGCCCTGCAGTGTCTGAAGCTCAGGTTAAATTGTCACTGCCATGTTTTTGCACCATCTCACCTCTAATTACAAAACACTGTTCTTTACTTTGTGTCTGCCTAACTCTTATGAGTTCTTTTTCCTTCTTTACTTATTGCATACATAATACTAATAAAGAAAATTTTTCAGAAGAAATAAAAATCACTTATAGTCCCTAAACTATCATAAGGCATGTATATAAATTTTTTCCAAGTTTTCTTCCAGTCCTGGTATTTTTCCCATAATTGTAGTGATTTTGTAAAAGCTCATTGTGTGGAGTCTGGGATGTGATAAGCACTCGGTAAATGATAATTGGTTTGAATCTCTAAACTATCATTTATTTGAATTATTCTAATTGTATCTCCATGAAAGCTGTCTTCCTTAACACCTGGGATAATCCATGTCTTCCTTCCGGACCACCGTGCAAGTCCCGCAGTGTGTCCCATACACCTGACATGGGCAGTGTCAGGCCTTCATTACATCACAAGTCTATTTCTGATGTCTCCTGCAAATACTACAGCTTGAGAAAAGGAATGGTGTCTCATCCCTCCACTGTCTTTCAGAAGGTTCTAGGAAAATAGTAGTTGTTCAGAGACCATTTTAAAAAACTGAGTTGTGAAGCAGTAATGCTTTATGCATGAGTGAATGGGAGAGGTGGAAGAAGGCATTTTGGAAGGAGGAAATAGATGGTGGAATAGGAAGGCAAGCTGGAATCTTCTCCCCACACCCCCCCCCAAGGAAGAAACTACATCAAATACAACGAACCCTGAAGGCTGCAGAACAGACCACGACACCTGGCAAAGAAGGGAAGACCATGCAGAGAGGGAAAAAGGCGCAGAGCCATGATTGAGCAGGACCCAATCCCTTCCCCCATCCCATCCCAGGCAGGAGGAAGAGGAAAAGGGCAGGGAGGGGACAGGAGCCCAGGAATTCTGCACACCTGGCCCTGGAGATCTGCTCCAGGAACATGAGTCCAGGTTATACTGGGTTCTGGTGATTAGTGGGGCTGGACACGAGGGACAGCTTGGGCACTCTGGGAGGCTGAGGCTCTGTCCACTTTGGAGAACAGGCATGCTCTGCTGGTCCTACCAAGACCAAACACAGAGGCGGCAGCTTGAAAGGCTTGCCAGCAGTGGGACGGGAGCCGGTGGGGCAAGTCAGGTGCAGCCCTCTTTGCAAGAGAAGGGGCGGTACCTTCCCAGCCTTCCCTCAGCCCAGCAGTTTGGGTTCTCCCAGGACCCCAGATGCTCCGTCCCCCTCACCAGCAGCTCAGCCTCAAGGGGATTCCCTGTGCACCACCAGTGTGCCGTCCCACCTGGCCCAGCAGTGTCAGACTTTGCTGCCTGGCAGGCAGAGGGAGATTCTCCCAGCCTTCTCGGCCCTGTCTCAGCCCAGTTAGAGAGGTGCCTGCAGGAGGCAGCTCCCAGCACCCCTCCCTCCCAGCGGGTGGCCAGGCCCAGTGCGGCATGCCTTCCTGTCGCTAGGGGACGCACGTGCAACTTGCTGGCAGTGCATCCTGCCACCCTACACCCATGCGCTCTGCCACCCTGTGACTCACTGCTTCTGCATGCCCACACACCCTGCCACTATGTTACTTGCCATGTGACTGCCTCACCCACCCATTAACCCCGCAGCCCTGCCATTGCTGGCCAGAAATTTTACAGGCCAGAAGGGAGTGGCATGAAATATTTAATGTACTGAAACATAAGGACCTTCAATCAAGAATCCTCTGCCCAGCAAGATTATCATTTAAATTGAAGCAGGGATTAAACAATTTCCAGATAATCAAAGGCTCAAAGAATTTGTAACAACAAAACCAACATTACAGGATATGCTGTAGGGACTTCTGTAGATGGAAGTGTTCCTAAGGCTAAATAGTTTTGTTTATGATATCTAATACACAAAGTGTAGAGGAAGAAGAAGAAAAAATGAACTTTTAGATTGTGTTTGAAATAGAGCAATCAGCAACTTAACATAGACTGTTCTATAGTCAGGGAGCTATCTTTGAACCTTGGTAACAATAAACATAAAGCCTATATTAGAGACACAAAAATAAAAAAAGAGAAATCTAACTACATACTAAAGAAAACCACCAAAATACAAGAGTATAAGAGAGGAAAAAAGGAACAGAGAGGAGCTATAAAAACAAACAGAAAACAATTAATAAAATGGCAATAAGACACACAAGATGGTGGCGTGAGTAGAGCAGCGGAAATCTCCTCCCAAAACCACATATATTTATGAAAATATAACAAAGACAACCCTTCCTAGAATAAAGACCAGAGGACACAGGACAATATCCAGACCACATCCGCACCTGAGGGAACCCAGCGCCTCGCGAAGGGGGTAAGATACAAGCCCCGGCCCCGCGGGAGCCGAGCGCCCCTCCCCCCAGCTCCCGGCGGGAGAAGAGCAGGCGGAGCGGGAGGGAGACGGAGCCCAGGGCTGCCAAACACCCAGCCCCAGGCATCCGGGCCAGAGTGCACAGTACGTGCCCAGGGGACCCTGGATGCTAGGGAAACAGGGCAGCAAGAACAGTGAGCGGGAACCGGAGGCCTAGCGTCGGAGGACATAAGAAAAGCGTGCGAACATTTTTTTTTTTTTTTGCTTTTTGCTGCTTTGTTTTGGCGAGCGCTTTTTGGAAGTCTTAAAGGGATAGGGACCCCAATACTAGGGAAACAGGGCAGCAAGACCGGTTAGCAGAGGCCCGAGGCTGGCACTGGAGAATAAAGAAAAACGAGCGACCACCTTTTTTTTTAATTAAAAAAAATTTTTTTTTTAATTTAAAAATTTTTTTCTTTTTTTTTTTTTTGTGGTCGTTGTTTTGTTTTGGCAGGTGCTTTTTGGAAGTCTTAAAGGGGCAGGGCGGGTCACTTAATCCAGAGGTAGGGAATCCGGGATCTCTGGGCACCCTAACCCCTGGGCTGCAGGGAGCAGGGAGGCCCCTTACGGAGATAAATAGCCTCCCAGCTGCTCCTGCTCCAACGCGACTCCACCACTTTGGAGCAGCTGCCAGAGCCAGGCCACGCCCACAGCAACAGCGGAGATTAACTCCATAGCAGCCGGGCAGGAAGCAGAAACCCTGTCTGCGCGCAGCTGCGCAGCACAAGCCACTAGAGGCCGCTGTTCTCCCAGGAGAGGAGGGCCACAAACCAACAAGAAAGGAAGTCCTTCCAGCCGTCACTCGTCCCAGTTCTGCAGACTATTCCTATCACCATGAAAAGGCAAAGCTACAGGCAGACAAAGATCACAGAGACAACACCAGAGAAGGAGACAGACCTAACCAGTCTTCCTGACAAAGAATTCAAAATAAGAATCATAAACATGCTGACAGAGATGCAGAGAAATACGCAAGAGAAATGGGATGAAGTCCGGAGGGAGATCACAGATGCCAGAAAGGAGACTGCAGAAATGAAACAAACTCTGGAAGGGTTTATAAGCAGAATGGAGAGGATGCAAGAGGCCATTGATGGAATTGAAATCAGAGAACAGGAACGCATAGAAGCTGACATAGAGAGAGACAAAAGGATCTCCAGGAATGAAACAATATTAAGAGAACTGTGTGACCAATCCAAAAGGAACAATATCCGTAGTATAGGGGTCCCAGAAGAAGAAGAGAGAGGAAAAGAGATGGAAAGTATCTTAGAAGAAATAATTGCTGAAAACTTCCCCACACTGGGGGAGGAAGTAATCAAACAGACCACGGAAATACACAGAACCCCCAACAGAAAGGATCCAAGAAGGGCAACACCAAGACACATAATAATTAAAATGGCAAAGATCAAGGACAAGGAAAGAGTGTTAAAGGCAGCTAGAGAGAAAAAGGTCACCTATAAAGGGAAACCCATCAGGCTAACATCAGATTTCTCAACAGAAACCCTACAGGCCAGAAGAGAATGGCATGATATATTTAATACAATGAAACAGAAGGGCCTTGAACCAAGGATACTGTATCCAGCATGACTATCATTCAAATATGACGGTGGGATTAAACAATTCCCAGACAAACAAAAGCTGAGGGAATTTGCTTCCCACAAACCACCTCTACAGGACATCTTACAGGGACTGCTCTAGATGGGAGCACTCCTAGAAAGAGCACAGCACAAAACACCCAACATATGAAGAATCGAGGAGGAGGAACAAGAAGGGAGAGAAGAAAAGAATCTCCAGACAGTGTATATAACAGCTCAATAAGCGAGCTAAGTTAGGCAGTAAGATACTAAAGAGGCTAACCTTGAACCTTTGGTAACCACGAATTTAAAGCCTGCAATGGCAATAAGTACATATCTTTCAATAGTCACCCTAAATGTTAATGGGTTGAATGCACCAATCAAAAGACACAGAGTAACAGAATGGATAAAAAAGCAAGACCCATCTATATGCTGCTTACAAGAAACTCACCTCAAACCCAACACATGTACAGACTAAAAGTCAAGGGATGGTAAAACATATTTCAAGCAAACAACAGTGAGAAGAAAGCAGGGGTTGCAGTACTAATATCAGACAAAATAGACTTCAAAACAAAGAAAGTAACAAGAGATAAAGAAGGACACTACATAATGATAAAGGGCTCAGTCAAACAAGAGGATATAACCATTCTAAATATATATGCACCCAACACAGGAGCACCAGCATATGTGAAACAAATACTAACAGAACTAAAGGGGGATATAGACTGCAATGCATTCATTCTAGGAGACTTCAACATGCCTCTCACCCCAAAGGATAGATCCACTGGGCAGAAAATAAGTAAGGACACGGAAGCACTGAACAACACAGTAGAGCAGATGGACCTAATAGACATCTATAGAACTCTACATCCAAAAGCAACAGGGTATACATTCTTCTCAAGTGCACATGGAACATTCTCCAGAATAGACCACATACTAGCCCACAAAAAGAGCCTCAGAAAATTCCAAAAGATTGAAATCCTACCAACCAACTTTTCAGACCACAAAGGCATAAAACTAGAAATAAACTGTACAAAGAAAGCAAAGAGGCTCACAAACACATGGAGGCTTAACAACACGCTCCTAAATAATCAATGGATCAATGACCAAATCAAAATGGAGATCCAGCAATATATGGAAACAAATGACAACAACAACACTAAGCCCCAACTTCTGTGGGACACAGCAAAAGCAGTCTTAAGAGGAAAGTATATATCAATCCAAGCATATTTAAAAAAGGAAGAGCAATCCCAAATGAATGGTCTAATGTCACAATTATAGAAATTGGAAAAAGAAGAACAGACGAGGCCTAAGGTCAGCAGAAGGAGGGACATAATAAAGATCAGAGAAGAAATAAATAAAATTGAGGAGAATAAAACAATAGCAAAAATCAATGAAACCAAGAGCTGGTTCTTCGAGAAAATAAACAAAATAGATAAGCCTCTAGCCAGACTTATTAAGAAGAAAAGAGAATCAACACAAATCAACAGTATCAGAAACGAGAAAGGAAAAATTACAACGGACCCCACAGAAATACAAAGAATTATTAGAGAATACTATGAAAACCTATATGCTAACAAGCTGGGAAACCTAGGAGAAATGGACAACTTCCTAGAAAAATACAACCTTCCAAGATTGACCCAGGAAGAAACAGAAAATCTAAACAGACCAATTACCAGCAACGAAATTGAAGCGGTAATCAAAAAACTACCAAAGAACAAAACTCCCGGGCCAGATGGATTTACCTCGAAATTTTATCAGACATACAGGGAAGACATAATACCCATTCTCCTTAAAGTTTTCCAAAAAATAGAGGAGGAGGGGATACTCCCAAACTCATTCTATGAAGCTAACATCACCCTAATACGAAAACCAGGCAAAGACCCCACCAAAAAAGAAAACTACAGACCAATATCCCTGATGAACGTAGATGCAAAAATACTCAACAAAATTTTAGCAAACCGAATTCAAAAATACATCAAAAGGATCATACACCATGACCAAGTGGGATTCATCCCAGGGATGCAAGGATGGTACAACATTCGAAAGTCCATCAACATCATCCACCACATCAACAAAAAGAAAGACAAAAACCACATGATCATCTCCATAGATGCTGAAAAAGCATTTGACAAAGTTCAACATCCATTCATGATAAAAACTCTCAGCAAAATGGGAATAGAGGGCAAGTACCTCAACATAATAAAGGCCATCCATGATAAACCCACAGCCAACATTATATTGAAGAGCGAGACGCTGAAAGCATTTCCTCTGAGATCGGGAACTAGACAGGGATGCCCACTCTCCCCACTGATATTTAACATAGTACTGGAGGTCCTAGCCACAGCAATCAGACAAAACAACGAAATACAAGGAATCCAGATTGGTAAAGAAGAAGTTAAACTGTCACTATTTGCAGATGACATGATACTGTACATCAAAAACCCTAAAGACTCCACCCCAAAACTACTAGAACTGATATCGGAATACAGCAAAGTTGCAGGATACAAAATCAACACACAGAAATCTGTGCCTTTCCTATATACTAACAATGAAACAACAGAGAGAGAAATCAGGAAAACAACTCCATTCACAATTGCATCCAAAAAAAAAAAAAATACCTAGGAATAAACCTAACCAAAGAAGTGAAAGACTTATACTCTGAAAACTACAAGTCACTCTTAAGAGAAATTAAAGGGGACACTAACAGATGGAAACTCATCCCATGCTCGTGGCTAGGAAGAATTAATATCGTCAAAATGGCCATCCTGCCCAAAGCAATATACAGATTTGATGCAATCCCTATGAAACTATCAGCAACATTCTTCAATGAACTGGAACAAATAATTCAAAAATTCATATGGAAACACCAAAGACCCCGAATAGCCAAAGCAATCCTGAGAAAGAAGAATAAAGTAGGGGGGATCTCACTCCCCAACTTCAAGCTCTACTATAAAGCCATAGTAATCAAGACAATTTGGTACTGGCACAAGAGCAGAGCCACAGACCAATGGAACAGACTAGAGAATCCAGACATTAACCCAGACATATATGGTCAATTAATATTTGATAAAGGAGCCATGGACATACAATGGCAAAATGACAGTCTCTTCAACAGGTGGTGCTGGCAAAACTGGACAGCTACATGTAGGAGAATGAAACTGCACCATTGTCTAACCCCATATAAAAAAGTAAACTCAAAATGGATCAAAGACCTGAATGTAAGTCATGAAACCATTAAACTCTTGGAAGAAAACATAGGCAAAAACCTCTTAGACATAAACATGAGTGACCTCTTCTTGAACATATCTCCCCGGGCAAGGAAAACAACAGCAAAAATGAGTAAGTGGGACTATATTAAGCTGAAAGCTTCTGTACAGCAAAAGACACCATCAATAGAACAAGAAGGATCCCTACAGTATGGGAGAATATATTTGAAAATGACACATCCGATAAAGGCTTGATGTCCAGAATATATAAAGAGCTCACACGCCTCAACAAACAAAAAACAAATAACCCAATTAAAAAATGGGCAGAGGAACTGAACAGACAGTTCTCCAAAAAAGAAATACAGATGGCCAACAGACACATGAAAAGATGCTCCACATCGCTAATTATCAGAGAAATGCAAATTAAAACTACAATGAGGTATCACCTCACACCAGTAAGGATGGCTGCCATCCAAAAGACAAACAACAACAAATGTTGGCGAGGCTGTGGAGAAAGGGGAACCCTCCTACACTGCTGGTGGGAATGTAAGTTAGTTCAACCATTGTGGAAAGCAGTATGGAGGTACATCAAAATGCTCAAAACAGACTTACCATTTGACCCAGGAATTGCACTCATAGGAATTTACCCTAAGAATGCAGCAATCAAGTATGAGAAAGATCAGTGCACCCCTATGTTTATCGCAGCACTATTTACAATAGCCAAAAATTGGAAGCAACCTAAATGTCCATCGATAGATGAATGGATAAAGAAGAGGTGGTACATATACACAATGGAATACTACTCAGCCATAAGAAAAGGGCAAATCCAATCATTTGCAGCAACATGGATGGAGCTGGAGGGTATTATGCTCAGTGAAACAAGCCAAGCAGAGAAAGAGAAATACCAAATGATTTCACTTATCTGTGGAATATAAGAACAAAGGAAGAACTGAAGGAACAAAACAGCAGCAGAATCACAGAACTCAAGAATGGACTAACAGGTACCAAAGGGAAAGGGACTGGGGAGGATGGGTGGGTAGGGAGGGATAAGGAGGGGGGAGAAGTAGGGGGGTATTAAGATTAACATGCATGGGGGGGTAGGAGAAAAGGGAGGGCTGTACAACACAGAGAAGGCAAGTAGTGATTCTACAACATTTTGCTATGCTGATGGACAGTGACTGTAAAGGGGTTTATAGGGGAGACCTGGTATAGGGGAGAGCCTAGTAAACATAATATTCGTCATGTAAGTGTAGATTAGTGATACCAAAAACAAAACAAAACAAAAAAAAAAAGGGCAGTTCCTGTGTGGTAACCTCCAATGAGTTCTACACAAGGGTATAAAGGGCATATAAAAGTGTAGGCAAAGGGTCTGTTTGTGTTTATACAGAGGATCAAAGCCTAATTGGGCTACCCCGAAAATGAACTAAGATACGATATGAAAAAGAACTTCCAACATCAGCACTCTCTGGAAGACTCATGCCAGAAGAATGTCATCAAAAAACCCCAACAAAGATCCACGCACTGCTACAGCTGTAGATGCACTCATCCCACCAGCTCCTGGACTTGCCATGGGAATGAAGGAGATATCTAAGCTGGCCTGTGCATACAGTAAAACAACAAATTTGACTGGATCTATACTGTTGGAACTCAACCAAGAATTAGGAGAAGTGCAAATTGTAGCGCTCCAAAATCTTACAACTACAGACTATTTACTGTTAAAAGAACATAAGGAATGTGAACATTCCCCAGGAATGGGTTGTTTTAATTTGTCTGATTTCTCTCAGACTGTTCAAGTTCAGTTGGACAATATCCACCATATCATAGATAAGTTTTCACAAATGCCTAAGGTGCCTAACTGGTTTTCTTGGTTTCACTGGAGATGGCTGGTAATTACAGGTATGCTTTGGTTATGTAACTATACTCCTATTATGTTAATGTGCGTGCGCAATTTAAGTAGTAGCTTAAAACCTATACATGCTGAAGTTACTCTACAAGAAGATAATGTCAAAGAAATCATCAATCTTCCCATGTTTTCTTCCGCCTGCTACTTCTATAGCTTTTCTTCTTCCTTCCTAATTACAACCCTTAAATAGAATTCGTGCCTCGTATCAAATTTACCGAGTATCATAATTCTTCCAAGTGGTAAAGATACCTCAAGACAAATGCTGGGCACAGAAGCTACAGGGCATAAATATGCAAAGAAATAAAAAGCTAACCATTTCAAACAATAAGGCTTCTCTCTCACTTACCAACTCTACATTTCCCTGTATGGCCCCGGAAGATGACTGGTTAGCCAGAGACGGGTAAGATTCCTCAAGGGAGGAACAACCTAAGACAGGCACAGTCGCAGGGGGGCCATCAGGTGAGAAATTGGGGATCAACAGAGGTGATGCTTAGAACCTCACCCCCCCGTTCTGAGAGAAATCTTCTGTATACGTGGATGTTTTATTGCCCTGGTCTAGCTTGGATTAACACATAGTCTACAGGCACACACCTGATCATCTACATTTGCTCTCTTACAGCACTAAACTATGTTTTCTACCTTTATCTTGTATCTACCTACCACTTCAGCATTTTATTAAAAATAATAATAATAAAGAGAGAAATGTGGTATCCACATATAAATCAAGTATAAAAACCAAATGAGTATTCATATTTGAACTGTTTATAGTTCATAATGCATGAGCAAAACCGAAAGTTTCTGTGATGACTGCCCTTGTAATGTTCACTATGTAACTTATTCATTATGTAAGAATTTGTTCTCCATGTAAGAACTTGTTTGTTATGCCTCAGAAGTTTGGAGACTGACGAAAATTAGGCTTGGGGTGGATTAATGATTGTGCATTGAGCATTGACTCCCCTATATAGAATTTTATTGTCGTTAACAACCATTTGATTAATAAATATGAGAGATGCCCTCAGAAGAAAAAAAAAAAGGACAGACTTCCAATGGTAAAATAAATAAGTAACCGGGATGTAATGTATAGCATAAGGAGTATAGTCAAGATATTGTAACAGCTTGGTAGGGTGATAGCTGGAACCTAGAATTATGTATATAAATGTTTTATCACTGTGTTGTACACTTGAAACTAATGTAATGTAATACTGTGCGTCAACTACCCTTCAATAAAAAATAATTATCTAAAAAAAAAAATGACAATAAGTGCATACCTATCAATAATTGCCTTAAATGTGAATGGACTGAATGTACCAATCAAAAGACAGAGTGGCAGAATGGATGAAGAAAAAGATCCTTCTATATGCTGCCTCCGAGAGACTCATTTCAGATCCAAAGACATACACACACTGAAAGTGAAGAGATAGAAAAAGTTATTTCATGCAAATAATAGGGAGAGAAAAGCAGGACTGGCAGTACTTGTGTCAGACAAAATAGACTTCAAAACAAAGCAAGTAACAAGAGACAAAGAAGGACATTACATGATGATATAGGGGTCAGTCCCATAGGAAGATATAACCTTTATAAGTATCCATGCACCCAACATAAGAGCACCTAAATATGTAAAACAAATGTTAACAGAATTCAAGGGGAAAATAGAATGCAACACATTCATTTTAGGAGACTTAACACAACTCACAGCAATAGATCAACCAGACAGAAAATAAATAAGGAAACGGAGGCACTGAACAACACATTAGATCAGATGGACTTAAGAGAAATCTACAGAACACTCCTCAAAGCAACAGGATACACATTTTTCTCAAGTGTACATGGAATGTTCCCCAGAATAGAGCACATACTAGGCCACAAAAAAAGCCTCAATAAATTAAAAAAGATTGATGTTGTATCAAGCAACTTCTTAGACCACAATGGTATGAAACTAGAAATAAATTACACAAAGAAAACAAAAAGACTTACAAACACATGAAGGCTAAACAAAATGCTTCGAAATAATCAATGGACCCGTGAACAAATTAAAATAGAAGTTAAGCAGTCCATGGAGACAAATGAAAACAAAAATTCAACAGTCCAAAATATGTGGGATGCAGCAAAGGCAGTTCTAAGAGGAAAGTACATAACAACATAGACTTACCTCAAAAAACAAGAACAATCCAAAATAAACAGTCTAAACTCAGAGCAAAGAAACTAGAAAAAGAACAAATGAAACCCAAGGTTAGAGAAGGAGGGACATAATAAAGATCAGAGCAGAAATAAATCAAATAGAGTAGAATAAAACAATTAAAAAAAACCAATGATACCAGGAGCTGGTTCTTTGAGAAAATAAATGAAAGAGATAAACCCCTAAGCAGACTTAAAAGAGAGAGTACAAACAGAAACAAAATCAGAAATGAAGAAGGAACAGTCACAATGGGTACCACAGAAATACAAAGGATTATTAGAGAATTCTATGAAAAATCATATACCAATAAATTAGACAACCTAGAAGAAATGGACATATTCCTAGAAAAATACAACCTTCTAAGACTGACCCAGGAAGACACAGAAAAATCTGAACAGACCAATCACTGGCAATGAAATTGAACTGGTAGTAAAAAACTCCCAACAAACGAAAGTCCATTACCAGATGGCTTCACAGCTGAATTCTACCAAACATTTAAAGAAGAGCTAATACCCATCCTTCTTAAAGTATTCCCCCCCCAAAAAAGAAGAGGAGGGAATATTTCCAAATTCATTCTCTGAGGCCAGCATCACTCTAATGGCACAATCAGGCAATGACTACAAAGAAAGAAAATTACAGACCCATATTCCTGATGAACATAGATGCAAAAATTCTCAACAAAATATTAGCAAACCAATTCAAACAAGAATCAAAAGGATCATCCATGAAGACCAAGTGGGATTTATTCCAGGGATTCAAGGATGGTACCAATAGCATATTTCAAATCCATCAATATCATATACCACATTAACAAAAAGGATAAAAACCACATGATCATCTCAATAGATGCTGAGAAAGCATTTGACAAAATTCAACATCCATTCATGATAAAACTCTAAACAAAATGGGTATAGAGAATACCCTATACCTCAAAATAATAAAGGCTATATATGATAAACCCATAGGTATCATCATACTTGATGGTGAAAAGCTGAAAGCTTTTCCTCTAAGATCAGGAACAAGACAAGGATGTTCACTCTCACCACTTTTATTTAATGTAGTGCTGGAGGTCCTAGCCACAGAAATCAGACAAGACAAAGAGATAAAAGGCAACAAAATTGGCAAGGAAGAATTTAAACTGTCACTATTTGCAGGTGACATGATATTATACATAGGAAACCCTAAAGACTCCACCAAAAGACTATTAGAAGTAATAACTGGATTCATCAAAGTTGCAGGATACCAAATTAATACAAAGAAATCTGTTGCATTCCTATATACTAACAATGAACTAGCAGAAAGAGAAATCAGGGAAACAATTCCATTTACAATTGCATCAAAAAGAAAAAAATATCTAGGAATAAACCTAATCAAGGAGGTGAAAGACCTGTACTGTAAGACATTCATGAGAGAAATTAAAGAAGACACCAATAAATGGAAATTTATCCCATGCTCATGGACAGAAAGAATTGATACTGAAAATGACCATCCTGCACAAAGCAATTTATAGTGTCAATGCAATCCCTACTAAAATACCAATAGCATATTTCAATGAACAAGAACAAATAGTTCTAAAATTCATATAGAACCACAATAAACCCAAAATAGCCAAAGCAATCCCGAGAAATAAGGACAAAGCTGGGGGGATTACATTCCCTGACTTCAAGCTCTACTACAAAGCTACAGTAATCAAAACAGTGTGGCACTGGCACGAGAACAGACCCATAGATCAATGGAACAGAATAGAGCCCAGATATAAGCCCACACTTATATGGTCAATTAGTACAATAAAAGAGTCTTGAATATATGGTGGGGAAAAGACACATCTCCTTGGGCAAGGGAAACAAAATAAAAAATGAACAAGTGGGACTACGTCAAACTAAAAAGCTTCTGCTATCAGCAGAACAAAAAGGCAATCTACAGTATGAGAGAATATATTCACAAGTGATTCATCTGATAAGGGGTTAACATCCAAAATATATAAAGAACTCATATGCCTCAACACCTAAAAAATAAATGGCCAATTAAAATATGGGCAGAGTACCTGAATAGACATTTCTCTAAAGAAGGTATGTGGAAATATGTTCCACATCACTAATCATCAGGGAAATGCAAATCAAATCCACAGTGAGATATCACTTCATACCTGTTAGAATGGCCACTATCCAAAAGTCAAGAAACAACAAATGCTGGTGAGGATGCGGAGAAAGGGGAACCCTCCTACACTTTTGGTGGGAATGTAAAGTTGTGCAACTGCTGTGGAAAGCAGTATGGAGGTTCCTCAAGAAACTAGAAATAGAAATACCATATGACCAAGTAATTCTGTGTCTAGGAATTAACCCAAAGAAAACAAAATTCCTGATTTGAAAAGACATATGCACCCCTATGTTTATCACTGCATTATTTACAATAGCCCACATATGGAAGCAACCTATATGTCCATCAATGGATGAATGGATAAGGAAGATGTGGTACATATACACAATGGAATGTCATTCAGCCATAGAAAAGAAATCCTACCATTTACAACAACATGGATGGAGCTAGAGGGTATTAGGCTCAGTGAAATAGGCCAGGTGGAGAAAGACAAATACCATATAATTTCACTTATTTTTCAAACATAAAAACAAAGACAGAAGGAACAAAACAGCAATAGACTCATAGACACTGAGAAGGGACTAGTAGTTACCATGCAGGAGAGGTGGGAGGGTAGGGGGGTAAAAGGGCACAAAAATTCTCAATCACAGTATAAGTTGGTCACAGGGATGGTGGTACAGCATGGAGAATATAGCCAATGGTTCTGTAACATCTTCCTTTGTTGCCAGATAGTGACTGCACTGGAGGCGGTGAGGATTTAATAACACGGGTAACTGTGGAACCATAGTGTTGTATGTTTTAGACCAAGAGAAGATTGTATATCAACAATACTTCAATAAAAAAAGAAGGCATTTTGTCTTGAACTCTGGGGGAAAGAGAAGCTTTCATTATGAAGAGCTACTAGTGACAGTCATAGTCCTCGTGGTGGAAGTCAGGGGAGAGGTTACAGGCATGGGGCCTGCAGGACTAGTTCAAGCCTTACTCTCCTTCTCTGACACCCATAGTGCTGCTTGGAGTCAATCTCCAGAATGGGGCACATGTAACGCAGCATATACGGCACCTGTCATCACTGTAAATGTCTGAAATGTGAGAACTTTTCTAGTTCCCTGACTGGGAAGTGCAGGGTCTCCTTGCCCTAAATCTTTTGATTGTGTTACTATAGTAGTTCTTTCCATTTTGTTATGAAGACTTACAACCCTTATGTTCTAGAGGCACACTTTAAAATAATTAAACTCAGTGGGGCACATGTCCCTGCTGATAACAATGCGGTCAAACGCTGCCGCACACGCCTCACGCTCACACAGAGGCGGTTAGAGGCCGGGCCGCTCCCGTGCCTGCCCTTCAGTTCTGAGTTTGGGTGAATGTGCACCGCCCTGACAGCACGCATGCGCAGAGCCAACTTCACACTTAATGAAGGGTGTGTTTCTTTGGTGCCAACTGAGTGTTGAGCTGTATTTTCCCCTCCTGCAGGCGCCACGTGTATCTGGCTTCACAAAACTCAACCAACAGCATTACCTTATCAGTATGTAAACTCAGAGTAAAAATGCATTTTACACATTGATTGAAATTTGGCATCAAACCTTTGCTGTGTTCACAGCATAGCTGTGAGGGGCTCACAGAGCTTCCACACGCTGCCTCAATTCAGCAGAGAATCTCTGTTGTAGAAGGTGGCATGCTGTTTTCCCTCGAGAGACCACAGTGCGCTGTGTTCATATATCTTCTTATTTTCCAAGGAGGGTTGTTGTGCTATTAGAAAACAGCTATTAATTTCCTCCACCATATCTATACTAATGGTCCTTATTACAAGTGAACTTTTTTAGATAATGGTGACCAGTAATTGGCCATCTTTACATTAATAAAATAAATAGTACCTTTAGATATACCTATGTAGGTGTTACTAGCATTGAGGATTGATGAACATTGAAATAAGAGGTTCTGAAGCCTTCTTTTTTTTTTTGAGATAGGTGAACTTTCAAAATATGATCAAGTTTACAGATGGGAGTCTTTTAGACAACTTGCTCTCAAATTCTTATTGTAAATAACAAAACCTTGCTTGCCGACCTTTTTCTCAGAATGGAACACATAAATCAGATAGGAATAAGGTTGTTCTGCTGAGAGAAGGCACGTGGGGTGCTGCGGCTCCACCTTCTGCCTCCAGTCTCAGTGACGCAGCAGCCCTGAGCCTGGACATGGAATCTGGTGGCTTCTAGGTGCTCGCTTTGGAAAACACTATTTTGGATCCAGTCCTGAGATCCTGTTAAAGATTTTGATGAAGAGTAGAGAGGAACAAAAGTAATACTCTTGCGGTGACCAGTTAGATGAGGGAAAATGTAAACATGACAAAATGGTGTGAGTGCCCTTGAGCGGATCACCTGAAACTCTGTCGGTCTGAATTTCATCGCCCATAAAAAGAGACGCTGCCCTAAATCGCTGCTTCTAAAACTTTCTTGATCCTTATGTTCGCTGGAGAGCTTGTTAACAAACGGGGGTCTCGCCCTAGCCCGATTCCGCATGAGGCCTGAAACCTGTTATTTCGTAATTACGCCCAAGCAGGTGGGTGAGTGTGGGGAAACAGTCTCAGACACTTCCCACAGTGAAGTTCATCACCAGCCTCTCTGAGGGCACCGCGCGGCTCCGCTCCTTCTCCACGGCCTCTGTGGCAGGGCTGGCGCTTCAGGCCGCTGAGGGCACCGTAACTGTGGGAGGCAGCAGTGGCCGTGCTGGGAAGCATTTTGATCCCAGAAGTCTTGCCCACGCAGAGTCAGGAATCTCAGAAGGAAGCAAACCTAGGCTGGTTGTTGGAAGCCCATATTTGTTCGATAAGCTGTTGGGGATTTTTGCAGGACCCTTTGGGTGCAATGTGCACTGGGTAATGAAATACGTTATTTGCGATTCTCTCCAGGCCCCCTCAGTCTGGGGGCACAGAGGCGTCACACAGCCCCTGAACCTCAATGGTCCCCTGCTCATTGCCCCTGGCAGCCTCCACCTCTCTCCTCACACCCCCGCTGTGAAGGTCTGGAAGGCAGGGGACTTTCAGATGACCAGCTGACCCTTGAACAACATGGTTTCCAACTGTTAGGGTCCACTTAGGTGCCGAATTTATCCAATAAATATATTGGCAAAATTTTTGGAGATTTGCAACAATTTGAAAAACACATTTTCTTTTCTCCAGCTGGCTTTATTGTAAGGATGCAGTATAAAAAACACATAACAGAAGAAATACGTGTTAAAAGACTGTTTATGTGGTCAGGAAGGCTTCTGGTCAACATTAGCCTATTTGTAGTTAAGTTTCGGGGGAGCCAAAACTTGTTTGGGGCTTTTGGGCTGCACGGGGGTCAGTGCCTCTGACTCCTGTGGTGCTTGAGGGTCTGTCAGGTACAGAGTAGGGGGTACCCGTGTGTTCCCCCTGCTCTGGTTTTCCCGGTGTCTTTGGCTGGTAATGCTAGGCAAGGTGCCACCCTGGGGATGAAACTTTAATGCAAAGGTGCTGTTTTTTCCTAAAGAAGGAGGCATCTTCTCCCTGACCACTCGGGCCTCACCTGGGACCTGACCAGTGCTGTGGGAAGCCCGGAGCTACAGGCCTTCCCTCTATTTCTGCTCTTGGCCACCCCTATTCCAGAGCTTGATGCCAGCCTGCATGACTGTGTGTGGGAGAAAGACCCCTTCAACATCGCCCCCCTCACCCCGGGCATCCTTTTTCCCTGTAGCCCCCCCAAAAAGTCCCCAAACAACTAACTCCTGCAAATCTTCTCTTCCTGGGCCTGTCCACTTTGCCACACATGATTCGACATATTTGAATCTCATTTCTGGCTCAGGGTGAGAAAGCCACTATAGATAGCTGTGTAGATGCACAACTGATTTGAAAAATCAATCCCTGAGGGGACCAATCAATGAATTAATATGCCCCGCGGGAGGTGTCCAGGGGCTTGCCCAAGGACGCCGTTCAGTCAACGTTTTTGTTACCAGATTAGTTCGAGGACAGAGCTGTCAGGGCCATCACGCCTTCAGGCGCACAAAGCTGGGGGGACAGAACACAGTGGCTGGTGAGATCAGAAGTGAGGAGGGGCTGAGATGTAGGCCCGGTGCTTGAACCTGGGAGATGAAGAGTAGTCAGAAGACAGTGTAAGGCCCCCGAATCCACCTGCACAGCTACAAGTTATGGTTGTGATCTTCACGTTTATTTTTCTGTGTAATTCTTTGAGCAAATAAAACTTCACTGGACTTCTCACAGGTGAGATAAGGTCTGTGCTGGTGGACGGGGGATGGGGTGGGGACCTGGGCACCGAAGATGCCAAAAGACATAGAAAACTGGACACCGCGGGGGCGGGGGAGCCCGGGGGCACAGAGCGCTGCCAGGGCGCTGCGGACGCGAGAGGGACCGGGTCGGTTCCGGTTCCGGGCCGAGCCGCGGGGCCCCGGGCTGGGCGGATGGGCTCGGAGCGGTGGGCGGGGGCGTGTCTGCAGGTCAGACCGCGCAGGGGCACTGTTCTCATGCCCCTGGGGTCATCTGGAAGCGATAATTTTGCATCTTGCCTTTTCATAAACATTTTTTTACTTGGGGGCTTGGCCAGCGGTGTCACATGTGGCTGCCAAGCCGCGCACTGCAGGACCCAAGGGCACTGTCCTCAGAGACTGTGGGGACTGTAAAGGTTCCTCTTCGTTTTTTCACATTTTTCCCTTAGATTGCCATGAAAAACCCTAGGAGGTCAGACATACACAATGGGGACGGCTGGAAAGTGGTATGAACTTTAGGGAAGGATATTGGTTCCTTCCGTATTTGAAGGATCATAGTGACACCTGGGTGTGTTAAGTTCTCGGGGTGTGATAAGAGTGACTGAGGCAATGAGAATGGGGTCACGGGCGTCCCGCCCACAGTCCACGGAGGAGATGAATCGTTAAGTCTGACTCTCCCAAATCATTTACCGCAGCTCGGACCTTCCTTGGTAGTTTCTGCACCCTAAAAACAAGGGGTTCAGATGGGGGATCTCAGGGTGCCTCTCGACTTTGACGCTTTAGGATTCTATGCTAGTTTTCAGTCAGTGGAAAACATGTTTTTTTAGAGATGGAAGACGTAATACATAGCTCGTTATATTATAATTGAATCCACCCATTATTCTGCGTTAGAGTCATGCAGCTCTTTGGGGAGAATAAAGCAAGGTTCTCAGAGTACGGCGCCGGGAGCCTGGGGTTCCCAGGACACTTCCACAAGGTCAAAGTCATATGCACACTGATACTGCTCGCTATTTGCCCTTCACACTCTCACCCTCCCAGAAGAGCACGGAGGGTGGGTCTGCAGTGATGTTTCCAGGACCCTTACTGCAGGTTTGGGGTAGTGTGACAGAAGACTTCACGATTATCTGAAAGGCTATTAAACATTCCTCTCTTCCAATCACATATCCTAATGAGGCCACTTTCTTCATAAACCACAGCCCAAACAACTTACTGGAACAGACTGCCAACAGAAGCAGATACGAGAATCACCTTTAGTTTCTGATACAATACAAAAAAGCAAAGATCTCTGGGGCCCTCAGTAAATAGTACAAGTGTAAGAATGACAGACCAGGACATTTGAGAACCCGTGCTCTACCGGGTCATCAAGACAGCAAAAGGTCCTCCCGCAGGTGAACTACAGTCACTCTCGGCCCCTCCTTTCCTGTCCACATTTGTTCACACGTGTGTCCGTCAGGGATTTGAAAAGTGATCACCTGTAAAGCCTGTAGTCCTCTCTGAGTTCCTGTATTTTGATTTAATTGAAGCTGTGACATGAGTCCCTTCAATGGAAGTTTTTGCCTGAGTTTTGTTTTGATTAAGGGAATTCTTTAGGAAATCTGTAAGAGCAAAATGGTAGGATAATTGTTGAGCTTCCAGGGGTGCAAGTGGAATGTCGAGGTGGAGGCCCAGCTGAGGGTGGTGCGCAGCGCCCCAAGTGCAGGTCTGAGATCTGGGGAAAGGGAACGCAGGCAGCACCCGCCTGGATCCCCGGGACGAGGACGTAGGAGGAGCAGGTGTTCGGTCGGGAGGTGCCTGGATCACGGCGGGATCTGTCTTGGGGGCCCGGGTCGCCCAGGGAGGACCTGCTTGTGATGGCCCCGCAGAGCCTCGGGCCCCCGGCCCCTGCATCCATCGGAAATGCCGCACAACTTGGCTTCCTCCCTCCCTGTCTCTCAAAAATAATTCTCCACCTGGCTCTTCACGAGCAGGAGTCAGAGGGGAAGGCCGGGGCCGCGCCTGCAGGGACCCGGTGCCTGTGCTTCTGAGTCACTCCCCAAGGGGTTCCCAGGCCACCGGCCTGTCAGGGTCCCCGCGTCCTAAGTTTCGCCACTTCACTCTCACTCTCATTTTGGTCTTTCTGCTTTTGGGCCTCCCAGGGCCACCTTCCCATTTCTGCCCCACCCAGAGGGCGGGCGCCCGTCCCGGAGGTGAGGCAGGGGTGGGGTGGGGGGCGCTCTCAGCTCCGCCCGATGCAGGGGCTTTGGGGGAACGCAGCGGCTTCCCAGCACCACGGACGGGACTCAGGCCCCTTCGTGCCCACCAGGTCTCCAGGGGCGAGACCGGGAGCCTCTCCCCAGGCAGCCCCCGACGGGAGGGCCCCGCGCGCTGCAGGTCCAGCTCGTCGGATGGCACACGAAGGGGAGGTGAGCCCTGAAATCCTCAGCAGGGTCGGGGCGGCGAGAAGAGGGCCCCGAGCAGGGCAGAGGGCCCTGCAGGCCACCGCACGTCCGCGCGTTCCCGGGACCACATTCAGGGCGGTGCGACGGGATCCTTCCTCATCACCGCCCTTCATTCCCGTCCGCATGCTCCGCCGATACCCCCGGTCCTCCCACCCCGTCGTTCCGTCGCATTTGAGTGGCAATCATTCCAACTCCGACGGCCTGAGTGCGTTCTTTCCACCGTCGCCGGAGAACACCTGCGCTCCGCCGGAGACGCTCGGACGACAGGTCACGCGGCCGCAGGGAGGCATTCAGCGTTAGCGTCCGTGCTTCCTCTGACCGCTGACCTTTTACAGTGATTCAGGTCCGCCCCGCTCCCGTCAAACCTCTGCCATCCCAGTGACACCACCCAGCCGGATGCCCGCGCCCTGAACAGAGGACCCGCTTACTTCCTGGGAAATGGGATCCGGGAGACGGAGCCGAGCCGACTCCTGCTGGAACACACCCGCCTCGCGCCGTGCGGAGCCGGCCTCTCCTCTCCGGCTGCTGCCCGGGCGGCCTCCCTCTCCGTATGAGACCCTCCCGTGCGTGGATCCGCGTTCTCTCGTGTTTCCAAGAGCCACACACAGTTCCTTCATCTTCTTTCTTGTTTGTCAACCGATCTCATCTTTAGTAATTTTTTTTTCTTTTAGGGAATGGGATCATCATTTATCCATTGTGCAAACTGGAAATGCTGAATCCATGATGCCTCGTTTTCTTTAATATCCAAGCCCCCGTCCCCTTCTGGCAATCTGTACTCCTGAATGTCTTTCGCATGCACCTCCCGCCCTTTCCCCCTCTGCGCTCTAAGCCGGCGTCTTTCCTCGTTTGGGGGGCAGGTCCTGCCACGGCCCCTCCAGCACCCTTTCACTCACTGTCCATGCCCTGTGATCCCTCCAAAACATAACTCTCCTCGTGACGCCAACCTGACCCACTGACCCACTCCAGTCCTTCTTTCAACCTGTTTTAAATTGCTCTCCACCATTAAAAAAAAAAAACCTTTTAAATTTGGGAGGGAAGGTCTTCCCTTCCCTGTGCTTTTCTGGTTCCCTGTGCACCAGCCACAGCCGCCACACTCCCCCTTGGCGCAGGCCCCTGGACATGCCGTTCCCTCAGCCCAAACATGCTTTGGCCCCTCTGCACCTGTTCGAAACATACTCATCCTTCATTTCTGGCCTAAGTGACACCTTTTCAGAAGCACAGCTTAGACAAGCCTAATTCTCCACTATAAGGTTTCATAGTATCACGTGGCTTTCCTTTATACAACTTATGACAGCTGCCACTTTATATTTATTTGTGAGATTACTTAATTAAGTGTCTGTGTCCCTATCTAGCCTACAAACTCATGAAGGCAGGGACATTTCTGTTCGTGCATGTATCCGTAGCATGATGCCTGGCATGTAGTAGGCACTCCATAAATATTTATTGAATGAATGTGGATTGTATAAATAGTATGTTCAGGGCGCTGTTTCAAACGCTCTACAGCATGTGTTCTTAAACTTGAGCCCCAGAACGACCTGAAGGCTTGTTAAAGCAAGTTGCTGGGCCTCAACTCCAGAATTTCTGATCAGTAGGTCTTGGATGTCACTGAAGAATTTACATTTCTAACAGATTCCAAGGCAATGCTCATGTTGTGGGCCACAATTTGAGAACCATTGTTTTAGGGAATTAAATGCGATTGTGACAAAGTCACTGTCTTCAAGAAATTTACAATTTTGTTCAGGTGCAAATAGCAAGCAAGGGAAACATGAGTAAAAAAAATACAGTATTTAAAATTTGTGTAAGCCAGGAATAGAGAAGACATGCCATGTTCTGCTGTGTTGTTGGTATTTGTAATTGATTGCTACATCAGTTTTATGGCCAGTATTTGCTATTGGTGTTTATGAAAAAGAAAGATCATTTCAGACTGAAATGATTATAGAAATAGTTCATGGGATTTAAAGTGAGGCTTACAGGGGATTTAAGAAGGGCTGAGAGGTTGAATTCTCAGGGTGGCACAGGATGGGGAGACCCCGAGGGACGGTTGGCACAGTAGTGCTGAGGAGATGAGACAAGCCCTGTGCCTGGAGGTGGAGAGAATAAACTGGTTTCTCTGGAGCCCAGGATTCGTGTGAAGGGATGCGTACAGCTGGGCAGAAAGTGGAGAGGAGGGGGGAGGGCTTTGAGCGGCGAGAACAGCCCTCGTGTAAGACAAGATGGACTAGTAACAGTCTTTGTGGGGGGCCGAAGTGTGTCTATATTGATTTTCCATTCCCTGTTCATTACCTGCCTCATTTATGGGGTAACAGGGATCCTAAGAAAAACTAAACACTCCTTCTGAAGGCCGTGGGTACTGTGAGCTAGTATGTACTTCACTTCTATCACTACAATTTCTAGTGTGATGTTGACAGAAACAAAATTTTGGAACTAGAGTGTCAAAATTTTTATAGGACTTGATTTTTGGGTGATAAAAGCAGATCCTGGCACAAGTTATCTTAGCCTATTAAAATTCTGCTTTGTTATTAAAGGTGCTAAAAGCATCATTAATCGAGCAGATTCTTAGAGCCATCGTCTCAAGCCACTTTCAAAGATAAATTACAAATTACGAGGGGCTGCCGAATGTGCTCTGCTTAGGACACAAGGACTGAGGTCATAAGTAAGTCCTGTGCCTTGACAAGTGACAAAAACTCTCACTCATACTCACAACCAGGAGATGGAGCAGCAAACTGTTGACAGAGCTGCTTGTCAGTATCTTCAAAAACATAGTCTTTGTACTTACACGCAGGGGAAGTTTTTGGCTTTAAAATATGTCATTTCATGAGTAGGTTATTTTTCCATACAATGAAATATAAAATTTTGTATCACTTCCTTTGTGTAATGAACACTCAACAGACAGAGAATTCAATTAAATAAATATAGGGCTTTTTAAAATAGGATTGGGTAATTCAGGCATGTTTTACCTCACATGTTCATGCAGGTCACACAGTCAGCATCACACTACAAAAGTGACTGAGTATTCTGCGTTTGTTCCCATAAGTTAAGTTGGAAAAATGTTTTTCCCCCTTGAAAGGCTTCAAAAACTCCATTGCAGTTCCCAAGGGTGAGAGCAATATTGAAGGAAAAATTCTGCCCTCCCACATACCTACTCGGCCACTGGTTTGTCTAAGGTGTAAATTCCCCTGTGTTCCAATTTAAAAGCTGGGTGTGCGGTCAAAGGCAGCCGCCTAAGCCCTTTTCTCGCCCTTAAATCCAACCCGTGCCACAACAGGGGTCCCCACGTCCTCTCCAGCAATAGAAAACAGTGTGGGGTGTTTCCTTCTCCTAATCAAGACGGTTTGTTTCTTTTGAAATTCACATGGAGTATTTGATCAAAGTTCCCTGAGATTAAACAACCAACACTATTTTCATCCATAGCAATGCCACCAAGCGGCTCCACTTTGCTCAAACTGTGCAGGAAGTGCCTGACATTCTACAGCTCTCGACTGTGGCATCTTGCTGGCCTTACCTCCATCATGTCTTGCCTTTTAGCTTGTGCTCTGTGTAAATCTTCTCTCCCATCCGAGACCACAAGCCACTTGCGCCCATGGGCAGTGCTGCCTATTTCCGCGGTGGCTCCTGTGGCCCGTATCCGTGCCTGAGTGCAGCACGAGCTGGTCCATGTCATGGTTCATGGGGTGAGAATAGCCACTTGCACATAGTGGGCCGTTTGTTTATTGCTAAGGAATTGGATCATGAGTAAAGCCTTGAAACTCAATTACCAGGTAGAGTTTTAATTTTGTTTTTGAGAATGAGACATTATGACAGAGTTGAGCATTAAATAGACCCACAATAATCATATCAGGGAGGAAAAACACAATTATATCCATCAAAGGATATTGCGTGTGAGGTCAAACAAGAGGATATCCTAGGAACTGAATCCCACATGCACCATGACTCACGAAGAAAAACTGAAGTTGGTTTACTCTGTGCGAAGCCTGAGGAAGACAGTTCAGTGGGCCATGTAAGGACTGAATGGCTGTGTGACAAAGAGCGTAATGCAAACAAGTTCTACATGACAGCTGCATCACAGGGCAGAGCAGACAGCAAGGAGGGGTGGGGGTGCAGGGAGCAGAGAACTTCCTACATGGCTCCCTGAAGGAGGACACCGGGAGCATGGAGGGCTGAGGTTGGGGAGGGTCCTGGCCCAAGAAGACCCAGTGTTCTCCAGGCACAGAAGGAGCAGGAGGCCGAGGAGACAGGCTCAGAAGCCCCGGGCAGTCGTGCATTTGCTGACCCTAGTGTTAACTGTGCGAGATGTGAGCCTCTGGAAGTCGGCAGCAGAGGTGTGACACGGTATGTCCAATGTCTAAGGTTTTAGCACAGTCACGTGGGCTGTGACGGAAAAGAACCTGAAAGGGACTAGGAGGCTGTACGAACCATGGTGAGGCCTGTAGGGACCGTGGTGAGGCCATAGGGACCGTGGGGAGGCCGTAGGGACCGTGGTGAGGCCGTAGGGACCGTGGTGAGGCCTGTAGGGACCGTGGTGAGGCTGTAGGGACCGTGGTGAGGCCTGTAGGGACCGTGGTGAGGCCGTAGGGACCGTGGTGAGGCTGTAGGGACCGTGGTGAGGCCGTAGGGACCGTGGTGAGGCCTGTAGGGACCGTGGTGAGGCTGTAGGGACCGTGGTGAGGCCTGTAGGGACCGTGGTGAGGCCGTAGGGACCGTGGTGATTGTCCATTGAGAAATGGCGGAGGGTTCAGCAGGCCCCAGCATGAGGGCAGAAGCAGTAGTCAGATTTGGAAGTACATGCAAGGTAAGTGCAAAAAGATTTGTTGGCAGACTGGATATGGGATGTGAAAGAGAGGAATTAAGGATTATCCAAAAAGTTATCATCTCAGCCCTTGGAGGGATGGAGATGCCATCTGCTGAGGTGGGGAAGCTGTGGGCAGAGAGGCTGGGACTGGGCTGGGGGCCGGGGAGCCTGCGTTTGCCCACACCAATGCTCGAGTGGCGATGCTGGGTGGCAGCTGCCCTGATGACCCACAACATCCAGCTACGTGGGGCGAACAGGCCACGCGTGTCTCCTGGGCAGTGGCCACAGAAGTGGGGTGCCTCGTGGTGTGGGAGAGGTGAGCTGCTCTTCAGCAGGGGAGGGCAGTGGCGTGGAGCACACCGAAGGAGCAAAGGCCCTTTCTTTGAAATGCCTGCAGCCCAGAGGCAGGGCTGGGGGGTGGGATGGGGGCTGCTGGGCATTCCCTGCGGACGGACGACAGAGGAAAGGAAAGTGAGGTGATCAGCTGAGAGAGAAAATAGGTATGGAGGTGTCAGAGGCTTGAGGAGAAGGAGGTGTGAAACCGAGGTCTAGGCTTGGGGCTGCGTGGCCGAGGAAAGGCAGGGATGCCTGCCAGTGAGGGGCCGCATGCAGGGTCATGCTGGTGAATTTAAACAGAGCCCAGCCTGTCTCCGGCGCAACCCGCCGAGCAGGTGCCAGCAGGGATCAGGAGGAGGCTGGAGTTGTGCCAAGGGAGGAAGACAAAGTGGGAGGGTGCAGGGAGTGGTCCTGACCAGGGAGGGGCAGCTGAGCTGGGAGGAGGCGTGCGATGGCATGAGGTGCTGGGCGCCTTGCACACAGGTGGGGCCCCCTGCACGCACCATGTCCCGGGAGTCGTGGCACCCGAGTCAGGGAGCTGGCTGAGGGGCTGGAGGCAGGGTGAGATGCGCTCGGCGGAGACTGTGTGCGTCACATCCCCAGTGCCCAAAATCCAGTTGAGAGAAAGGCCTTTTACTAACAGGTAAAATCCATTAATTAACACAAGTTTTAAAGCAAGTCTCGAGGCACCCCATGGCTGTGACTTCTATTTGTGACAAGTTCCACAAACAGAGGGCAGGCAAATAAAGAGGTTAACATATTCCTGGAAGTTATTAATACTAAAACCATATGCCTGGAAGTGACTTCAGGAGGTCGTGGTTCAGATTACCTCACATTCTCCCACCGATTTCAAACACCTTGGAGAAGAAACGCCACCACCAGCTAGATCAGGCCTTTGCTCTAAAACTCTATCAGCTTATAATAAAAAAAAAGACTTTTAAATCAATGAATTAAATTTATTTATATTTATTTTATATTAAAATATATAATAATATATATTGATGTTTAATTAATTTTGAAATGCTTTGATTAAATTTAAACCTATGTACGTTTTTTTTCCTTTAGGGGAGAGAGAGAGAGAGAGAAGAACCAGTCAAAGTCATCTGCTTACCTGCCCTTAATCACTGGAAGGCCATCTCCAGTTAGACGCTGATGTGCACAAGGTGTCGCCCAGCAGAAAGACGGCTCTGGGCCAAGGTCGCGTGAGGAATCAGGGCGGCGCTGACGTGGGGCTGCCTCACTTGTCCCTGTTACAAGAAAGAAAATGGCCTCACGACCTTTACGTCCACTTACAGGAATAGCCTGAAATCTTACTCAGAACAACCACGAGCCCCACATCTAAAGAAAAGGTAAGATTCAAATTTCCAAAATTCCAGTGTTAATATATTTTTAAAAACAACCGATATCGTGTCAGAGGCTGGAGCTGCCTGTTTGCTGAGTCAGCTTTGGCATGAGTGGCACGCGGGATTTTCTGGCCGCCCGCCCTGGGGCGCAGCCCTGTCCCTGGTTTTGCCGGGGTTTGTGGCGGGACAGCGTGTCAGGGGACTTGCTGCGCAGAGAACCGGCCGGCTCGGGTCCCCTGGAGGGAGGTTCGTGCTCAGGAGGAGCTCTGTTATTATAAGGCCTTATGGGGGTTTTTGAGCGTTGGGCTTTTGGCAGGTCGGTGTGCTAAATCATGAAAAAATACGGCAAGTCAGATAGAAGGTCTTTTCTTTTGTTTTTTAAAGGCTGGAAACAGGGACATGAGCCTAACCAGAAACCAAGTGAAGGGAGAACAGGTCCTTCTTAGGGCCTCGGAGTGGCTGGGACATCGTTGTGCCTATTGGTTGTGTGTTCCTGGTTCTGATCAAGAGGGAGTGGGCTGGAAAAGCGAGCGCTTTTTAATGAAGGGTCTTAAAAGCCCCCCCACACGCAAGAGAGACGTCAGGACACACTGACTACTTCAAAGCTGCCTCATTCACTGCAGCAGTCAGACAGCTATGGGAACATTTTCAAGCAATTCTGAGAACTGCCGGGAAGCAGCCGCCGGGAAGAAGAGAGACGGGACTCAAGCTGGTGTGCCCCCTGCGCCGGGAGGGCAATGCGCCAGGTCTGCGGGACCAGGAGGAGGAAGGGCGCTGGGGCCTGGGCCGCGTCTCCCGCCCGGCCCTCCCGGCCCCACCCAAGCGCGGCCCTCCTCTCCCCGCCCCTCCTCCAGGGGGAGCTGGCGGCCCTGCTGCCCAACACACGGTCCCCAGGAGGCCCCGCAGCCCTGTGCGCGCAGGCGCTGAGACCGGGCACCCCAGTGGCCGGCTGGCCTCTGTCCTGAGTCCAAAGGCCCGCAGGGGTTAGGCCCACGGTGCTGGCGCTGCCCCTGTGCGGCAGGTTCAGTGGCACCAACGGGGAGGCTGAATTCCTCTCCTGTGGCGAGTGGGCAGGGGAAGTCCTCTGAGGAGGCTGTGGGCCAGGGCAGCCGGGGGGCTGAGTGCGGAGCGCCTCATACCACTGGGCTTGCATGGGACTTTGGCAGATGGACAGTTTGCATAGCGGCTGGTTTTTGCACGACTGTGTCCCTGTGACATGTTGGGCAGCCTCTCCCCGAGGCCTGAGGGACCGGGGTGGGGGGAGCATCGCGCATCACACTGATCGCTGGTCGGTCTGGCTCCTTGCGCTCCTTGCGCGTCACCCTGCGGACATATCTGCAGCCTTCTGGGTGACACGGTGTGAAGGCGCAGAGCTCGCCGCGGACAAACAAGAGTCCAGCTGCCTTCTGGACCCCTCTCTGTCTTGAGTGTGATGGACCGGAATCATGGGTGGTACTAAGGTGGAGTTCATGTTTGTTTTATCTCTGAACATATTAACACTAACTTAGTATTTATTGAAATGTATCAGTTTCATTACATTTTTAAATACTTGAGGAAATTGCAGCACAAAAGACTTTCAATGAATGTGACCACAGGTCCATTTCCTAGCATGCTTACAAGCTACAATCATGGTTACAAAAAATTTGCACTTTTCGGGAAGATTTCTGGATTTCCTAAGTAACCTAGAAACTCTTTCCTGAACCGGGGGCGGTGCATTTCTTCATCTGTTTGGACTAGTAGAGTAACAAACGTGTGGAACTCTGCAGTCTGCTGTGAGCTGAGTGTTGCTCCCTGGGGGCTGCGGTATTTCACACATCCCCCTTTGGAGAGTCAGATGGGTAGGGGAGCATCTCTCTCTGTTCTTAATATAATATATGTTTTCAATTAGTAGATTTGGAAGTAAAATTCAGGGCTCGTTTTTCTTCTTCAAGTATTACATACCTTTTGGCATGTGTGTTTATCTTGCCAGGCTTTTCAAAACCAAATGGTCCATATTTTGAGATAACCAACCTCAACCAAGAAGTAAACCATGACATTTTCTGTAATTCTTTAATTTAAAACACTTGGAATGCATTTAGTTTGTGCTGGTATGACTCTTTTAAAAATTGAATGCTAGATTCATTTTCTTTTAAACAACTTAAAATGTGTCTTGTGGGTGAATTATCAGAGCATCTCAGTGAGGACCAGATTGGATACATAAAGCACAGCTGTCCTTTATTTTATTAAAAAACTTTATGAAGTATGCAGGTCGTTTCATTATATACCAAGGGTAATATACCTGTATAGGTATTATTAATGTAATTTTTCCTACTATTGGTCTGTTAGCAATAGTGGATAACATTTTGTAGGGGAAAGTGACTGTAAATATGAAAGTGTTTTGAGATAATGTCAGTCTAGGATGGTACTAAGGATTTTCATCCATGCTCCATTAACCCTTGAGGAAGGGACTTACGCAACATATGTGATATTATTGTGAGATTCTTCCCCTTCTGTGTGCAAGGAGAACAGCATCTAATGGCCGACCATATCAGGCTGAAAACCATCAAGCTGAGCCATTCCTCTGCGTGCTGATGGCTGATGTTCGTGACACCCAGTCAGAGTGGAGAGGGGCAGGCAGGTGAGCCGGCCAGCCAGTTAGGTTTTCAAGGCAAACAGTCATCCAGCGGGGCTTCTCTGCCCCCTGGTCTGACAGCGGAGCGTCTTGGTTTTTGCTGTGTCTTCAAAACAATCAGGCTGCTCTTGTCGGCTCATGTTAACTGACCGAACAGCAAGAGGTACAAGAAACATCTGACTTGACTAAAAGCGACAATCTATTAATTTCCAGAGAATATGCCCTTCCAGTATCCAGGTATTTGTTTCCGCCATTCAGGGGTTCTGGTTTCTGGAAGTCAGTCACGAGGGAGGACATATTAATAGGTGGGATGTTGCCTGGTGACTGTGGCATCAGAGCACAGGGAGCTGGGTCGGTTTGAATGGCACGTGCGATGCTGGTGGATGCTGGTGGATTTCCTCTGCTGCTCAGCAGGCTGTGCTGCTATTGTGACTCATCTTCTGGTTCCGAGTCTCTTTTCGTCTTTTCCAACTCAGAGTTGGATAAACACTGTCAAAATCTTGCATGTTGTGTTTCCACGGGTTGTACACCCCGTGCAGATTGCAGCCCTTCTGTTAAGGCATTTCCTTTCCTAAGCCTCTGCTGTCTTTTCCAGTCAGTCATGTTTTTCCTGTGGCTGAGCGCCCAGTGAGATTGACTGGAATGGGTGGGCTTCTAAATGTCTCTCAACCATCTACTTTTAGATCATATTTCAACGTGGGCTTCTTTTACACATGGCTGATCTGATGTGATCACCAATACCATTTTTGAACCTATACACACTAGACTCATGTCATTGTAGTTTGCTGTCTGTGTATTATAATACCCATTTTAGAGGTTGGGAAACTGAAGCTCAAAGAGGCTAAATGACTTGCCTAGGGTCTCATAGCTTTATTCTGCTGGAGCTGGGATTCAAAACCAGTTCCGTCTGACTCAGAACCTCTTCCTTCCCACAGTGATTCTTCCAATTTTTACGTACAGGAGATAAATAATGTCTCAGTTTTGTAAGCACTCTACTTTGTCCTTAAGTCCTGATTAGTAGAAGTCTTATATTTTGGGGTAAAAATATGTACCGCAGAGTCTTCACATCAGTATGACCGAAGTTTTATGTAGTTAACACCGATTTAGCTACATATTACTGATGCTTGACATGCATAATTTCCTTTACTCCTAGACGATTCTTTGAAGGTGGTGCCACCCATTATCAGCAATGTGTAGTTGAGGGGAGTGAGTCACAGAGAAATCAGGGACACAGCCTTGGCTCGGGTCCGTGCGGCCTGACCTGTTGCACTACTCTGCGTCTGGCGAATGGACACTTTAGAACCGGAGGTCCAAAGATCATTTTGCCTGAATTGTTTATACATAGATGTTTCCTTCAACAACGTCTGTATCTACTCTATGTCAGGCTATGGGATATGATAATAAGTCCTTTCCTTTAAAAATGTTACTGACATGTAAGTGGCATGACCATAATACGACATGATAAGGATGGCAGTCCATGAGGCCATGAGAATATGGATGAGGAGAAAATTAATTCTGCCTGAGGGAGGGGATGAGAGGGCACCACACACAGGGACTGAGACGCGGCGAGGAAGGTGATCGCAGTTGTGGCCGGGAGAGGCAGCAGGAAAGGGAAGTGACTCGTGGGCAGCGGCGGGCAGCCCTGGGGCAGGAGGACAGAAGCAATCGGAGGGCTGCCGCTGGAACAGCCAGGAGACGGCGCCGGCCAACGGGTGGAAAATAGCCCCAGCACGTCAGTGTGGACGAGAACTCGCAGGGCCTCACTCACGCCTGGTTCGGGTCTGGAGGCAGCAGGGCCTGGAGGTTTCCGGCGTCCTGGCTGCACGATTAGCTGAGATGCATGTGAGGAACGGGCGCTGGGGTAGAGGAAGCACTGGTTTACAAGAGCAGTTTTACAGCAGTTTTAATTCAGGCAAAGCAAAGGATGCGCGTCTAATCAGGAGCAGCCCAGTGGAGACTGCAAAGCAGAATCTGCAGGGGTCCGCGGCCGACTGCATGGCGCCAGGGAGCCGTGGGCGTCGGTGGGCATCCGACGCGGACCCGGGAACGAGCGGTGATCTTCTTAGTGGGACCTGAAGTTCAAGACGAGGAGCGTTTGGCAACAGCGGTTTTGCTGTTGTCTGTTTGTTGACATAATTTCACTGCCGAGCGTCTCTCGGAAACCCCTGACCTTGCACCGTCTCCGTGGGCTTTTTTCCTTTTGATGTAATATTTTATGTTTAATCCAAATACTTCCAGAAGCCGATCATTCAGTTACTCAGACCTCTGCTGCGTGTCTGCCAGGTGCCAGGCGCGCGGCGGAGGTTCAGAGACGCAGAGGCAGCGTCGCAGCTGGAGCCCCGGCGGCCCCCGGCCTGAGGCCTCGCACGAGCGCAGCAGCCCCGGCCCGCCCCTCCCGGCGCAGACGCGGCCTCAGGAGCCTGGGTGGGCGCCGTCGGGGCTCCAGGACCGTCCCAGCGCCGCGCCCAGATGGCCGGAGGCGGCCCTTCAGTGGGGGTCCGAGGGGGGCGTTCTGTGCTTCCATCACCCACGGGGAAGGGGGGGCGGGAGGTCTCAGATACCCTCACTCCCACTCTTTTTACTGAGTCTTTGCAAGAGTTCTTGAATGAATGTTTTTATGTTTGTTTGCTATATGCCCTGAGGACCATTTCCGGAGAGTTTAATAGTTGTTCATTTGGCTTTTAAAAACAATTTTCACCAGTTTCACTGAGGAGTGGGCCCTCAGACGTCCTCACACTCTTTCTGGAAGTGGAATTCCCTGCTGGTCTGTCGTGTCTTCACTACTGTCATCATTGTAGAATGAATGAAAACCCAGTTCCTCTGGGCTGCTTAGAAACAAGAGTGAGTATCTCCAGGGTTCAGCCCGTATCCACAATCATAATGTCTTAAAAAAATGTTTCTTTCATTTATACTTTGATAAGCTCCCATCTATGAAAAATAAACTGCTTCCCTGGGATAACACTCCCTTTGAATCCCAAACCACCCCTCCTGTGTGCCTCCTGACTGCCTCCCCGCCAGGAGGGTGGCCCAAGGGCCTGTCAACCTCCTGGTGCTGCGGGTCAGTGGGCGTCTGGGATGCTGAATTCAGTGTCTTCTCTTCCCTCTTTTCCACGAGGTCCTCAGTGTCTCTGCCCGCCTCCCAGCCCAGAAGGAACCCACCCTGCACAGAGGGCTCCCCAGATTCGTGACGCGTACACTTTCATCTCTTCCCTTGGCATTTTCCATTTTCCATCGTCGTCTTCTTCAGCTCTCCTCCCAGATTTGAGCAGCAGGGGCCCCTGGGGCCTGCAGGCTGTATGGACACACTGCGGATCACACTAACAAGGCCTTGCTATTAACGCTCTGCTATCACTCTCTTGAAATTCTCACTAGTTTTTGAGCAAGGGGTCTGCATTTGCACTTTGTCTGGGCCTCACAAACTATGTGGTTGGTCCTGCTGAGTGGGAAGCCACCGTGTCCAGCACGTCCCTAGTGGTGTGCACCATCTCACCCTACATACTACCTGAGTGCCTGTAGACTCCTGGCTGAACATGACCTCAGAGGCTCTTGTTCAAGCTGTTATATTGCGGTGGGCAGCCTGAGGCCACAGAGGGCATGGGACTTGCCCCTGACTATCTAGGAAATTACAATAAAGCTGTAATTGGATCCCAGAACAGTTCTCTTTCCTCTAGTCCTGTGTGATGAGGAATATCGGTTGTCTGTGAGGTAAATAACAGACATGTTCATCGTTCACATTAAGTAACACCTTTCACATCACTCAGTACACTAGTGTTCTGTGGAAATAGTGGATTAGAGTCTAAGTAAATCCTCATTTGTTTAAAATCCAAAATATGCAGAACAGGTAACACATGGTGATTTATAAGAGGGCAGAGTCCATGTGGTATGAAGGGACTGAGAAACGTATCACTTGATAACATCGTGTAATTTGAAGGGCCTCAGTGCCAAGACGTGGGCCATTAATGCTTCACTGACAGGTAAGAGAAGAGAGGAACAAGCCAGAACCAGGAGGAATTAGGGCCGAGAGAGATGACAGGGCTAGATCGCTGGTACAGTCCTTCTGGCGTTTATCTGAGTCGCCAAAGGCTTCATCTGGGCCCCAAACAGCGTGGGTGCTCATCTGGCCCAAGTGGAGGAGAAGTCCAGAAACACAGCTTCCTGGCCGTCGGCACTTGGCGTCCCAGAACGGCACCTGATGTTCTGTTTCGGTACACGGCTAAGGCAGCGCCCGGGCCCGGCCTCAGGGCATCGCCATCCGCTGTTCTGTTAGCTCACAAACCTCTCATTGGGAAAACATTGCTCGACCCACCTTCTTCCCGCACGGTTCTTGCCTCAGGGACAGGCGGTGCTCTCTTCCTGCCCCTGCGGTATCCTGCCTCCTGCCTCTTCCGCATCGGGCCATTACCCTGAGATTAGCAAAAAATGCTGAAGTATTTTGTAGATCCTAATCTACACTTTGAATTTTCTGATTAAAGTAAGATACAGGGAAGTTCATTACAGGCAATTTACCTTTTATCTCTTTATCTCTTACCATGGAGGTAAGTGTTCGTCCTGATCCAGGCAGGGTGTCGCTGACTTTAGGTCAGTGACTCTTAATGGGAATCTAGTTTTATTAAGTTCATTTAAGCAAATTCATTTAAATATAAGTTAATTTAGCTTCTCTCTATTGGGAGGAATTGAATACTGTGGAGTAAGACTTTGTCTGGTGGAACTGGCAGCCACTGTAGTATTGAGGTACTTTTCTTTCACAAGCCCAGGAACAGATTTTTGTCCCCTTGGGATATTTCCCAGTTGGAAACACATGTTTTAGATTATTTCAGGCCTTGACATGTAACATCTGAATTGATGTCGTGACTTAGAAAGGTCTTGGAATGATTTTAAGGGTTGACTTTGGCATCTGAATTTGGCACGGAGCCCCTGTGCAGGGACTGGCACTGCTTCCCCACGACTGCATGGGCTCTTCATTCATTCATCCCGTCAGCACGCACCTGTCTTCAGTTGCACTGTGCAGGTAGTGGGGGCCCAAGGAGGGGTGACAATACAGCCTACCAGGGAAGACACACACGCGAGCCAGTGCCTATAACAACATATAATTTTCCCAGGGCAGTGAGTGATAACGGTTATTATGGGAACACTGAAAAGGGCATCTAAATAGCAGATGGGATGGAGGGAGTTGTTAAGGAAGGATTCTTGGAGATGTTGACACCATGAACAACTCTAGAAAGACTTTTCATTGACTAATGGTCCAGAATCAGACTGAACCAACTCACCTCATCTGGTCTCACCTCTGAGATTAGCAAGGGGAAAAGTTGGGTTTGCAGGGCAAAAGGAATGAAGTGTGTTGGTCCTAGCGCATCTGACTCAGCTGAATCATGCATTATGTGTGTGTGCATAACTACGCAGTGTGTATGCAGTATAGGCGTGTACACATACACAGACACACACACACACATTATATAGTCTCTCTGTCTTCTCCTTTCCTATCCTGCTATCTCCATCCACCCACTCAGAGCCACAGTGCTGACTCTCTCGTGTGTATCTTTGCATATTTTGGCTGTCACAAACAATGCTACAATAAACTCCCTTGTGTACAGTCTGTTTCTTTAAAAAGTGTTCCTTTGATTGCAAAATAATTGATGTTTGTTATAAAAGCTTTAGAAAATAAAAGGATAATGAAGAAAATAACAAATAAAGAAAAAGTCCAACCATGCTCTACTTTCTAAAAATAGATACTTTCCATATTTTGGTGACCATTTTGGTTTGTTCTGTGCAAACTCACATGCTTACTTGCCTGCGTGTGCACAACACACACATAGTTCCTTAATGACACTGGGACTGTACCATGCTGGTGCTCCGGAACATCTCTGAGTCGACAGATTGTTAGTATCTTACTGGATCACTAAAAAATCCTCTTTATTTTAAAAATATTAATTGTTTTATTCCTCTGATTATGAAAATAAACATATTATTATGTGTGCATATATATGTGTATGTATATGTGATGTATTACTTTGTATCATACATGTAAAGACCATGGGCTAGATTTCAGATTTAAAATATGTATTATAATTATATATGCATATAGGTAATAACAAAGTGAGATCATATGATACAAGTCAATAAATTGTATTTTTCACTAGAGAATATATCTTCAGTCAATTCATATAGAGTTATTTCTACATGACTGCTTAATAGTCCATTATTCATTAATCAATCTCTTATCAATAGATTATCAATTAGCTATTGACCATCAATGGATGACATTTTACAATCAACAGTTCCTTTTTCTTACAAAGAAAGCCTTTCTTACAAATGAACAACTGATCAAATATCTCTGGGCATTAATGACAGCGTTTTGGTTGTAGTCATTCCTACAAGTTTCTTGTTTAATTACTAGAATTTTGTTTCTCATCATTTCTGTGCCTCACAGAAATCAAACCAACCACAATTTTCATTAAATAATTTTCTTCAAATCATCTAAACATGCTATGTGTTAGACTGATTTTTAGAGATCGAAACTGAGTATAACTAATAAACATTATTTCTTTTCAACAAATCATGATGAAAAATTCCAACCTTTAGTCAAACGCTGCCATAGATTATAACCAAGGTTCACACTACACTTTCCTTAGATGAGAGCAGATTGACCCCCTAAAAACTGCTCAGTGAGGTCATCCACAAAGACAGGCAATGAAAAGGAAGAGCATTTGCCGGAACAGAGGGCCCTGGCACAGGTGCTGTGGAACCTGAGTGAGTGCATTCTTACAGAATAATGACTGTTGGAAATTTTTAAAGCACTTATGGAGGGATGGGGGCCAAGAAAAAGTAGTCCTGGAACAAATGCTATTACAAATCGCCCTTTCTAATGGGAGAAACTTGAATGCAGAGAGTCCTGTGCAGTAAGGGTGAGGCTTGCCCACTGTGAGCCATCTCTGCCCAGGCAGTGCCGGGATCATAGGGTCAGGAATACATGGCTATTTTCATAATTTCCAACCAGCTCCCACCAGGAAAGGCGGTTGATAGAACTCAGGCAGAGAAGGGCCACCATACTTGTTTGGGGCGTTGTTTGAAGGCTCAGGGGACGTGTGGCCGACTCCACTTCTGTGGGATGACAGGCAGGCCATATATTTCTCCCAAAAGTCAGCCATTGGCTGTAGATGCTAAGTTACAGCAACCAAAGCTGCAGAAGTTTATCAAGAGGATGGCGTGTAACCTGACCGAATACCTGGCATTAAATAAAAATAGTGTCGCAGGAAAACTGGGGAAACATCCACGTGCCAGTGAGGACACGACGAAGAGAACGAGTCCGGCGCCGGCCCACGATCCAGCCCAGCCCCGCGGGAGGCAGCGCAGAGAGGCAGTGAATCAGCTTCTGTGTGGGAGGAAACGACTTTCCTAAACGTGCGCGTTCCTTTGGGAAGAGGCTGCACAATGTTTTACCATTTCCAGTAAAAGCTGCCAAGCATGTACTAGTTTCTGCAGTTTTTAATGTGCTACGTGAAGGCTGAACCAGAAGTCGCTTTCGTGGGCGGGTGTACCTGCTGTGAGTGTGTTTTACCTGGAAGCAGTCATGAGAGCGGCGTGGCAGTGCGGGGGTTCGTAAGGATGGGGTACGGGACTCTCTGCATTCAAGTGTCATTCGGGAGAAGGATGCGTCCAGGCAGGCCGGAGGGACACCGGGACGGGGGGCAGGCGCAGGGCCTGTGGAAGGGCCGGAGGCGGATCGGACTCCGAGGGGCAGGCGCCTGAACAGGTGGTCCTGCTTGTGAGGAAAACCTCCGATTTCAAGTATTTTTTTCGTTTGAAATCCTCAGCAGATCTTTTTGTGTTCATCTATTGTCCCTGTTTTTGACTCTTTGCCCATTCTGAATATTTAAGTTCCATCCTCAAAATTTTACTTAAAATGGTTCAATTCAAGGTAGATCTTGCTCAAGGAGAAGCTTATCTAAATTCATAAGACAGATTGGAAATCATTCTTATTTAAATAGACGCTGTATTTCTATGAGGCTTCTCTGGACATGGGAAAAAAGCCCACGCCGAGAAGTTCTCCTCATTAAAATACCTCTTCCCGTGTGTGCTGAGAATGTCAAATGGCCACTGCGTCCTCCTCCAGGGGTTTTATAATCAAGCCCAGGACCCAGTTAGATGAGAAAAAAAGGCCTTTTTAGTCTTAACAAAGTCATATTCTTTTCTCCACCAATCCTTGTCCTCTGTAAAAAAATAAAATAAAAATTTAAACCTGTTTATAAGAAAAAATGTTTCCACCTATTAGGCCATAATCAGGAACAGGCGTTTTACTTAACATGGAAGCAGAATAAAGTCATATTTTCACTCTGTCCTACACACATGCATAGAAACCTTTAAGAATCACAGACATTTGCTGATGATCATTTTCCTTCTTAAGTAGTAAGTGTTTGCCAAATCCACATGATGCGCAGTGCACTATTTTAGGTGTTAGAAAACATGCAGTGGAGATGAGACACCACCTGCCTTCAGTTTGTGCATAACAGAGAGTCCACGCGGAAGTATTTCTGCATAAAATTCAGACACACAAATCCAAACGCCTACAGGGCCTGACAGGTAATGTGAGGTGTGCCGTTCAGTAGCCACTGCAAGGCGTCTGGTGGGTGGGCCCGGGGTGAAAATGAAGACATTGGGAAGAAAGGAACCAAAGCTCTGGCCACAAGACGGCGCCGGACTGGCCGGTGCAGCTGCCGCTGCGCGCGTGCCGGGCCTGGCACAGGGAGATGGGGTGCTTGGTGTGGATCGCGTGAATGCTCTGAGGGGGAATAGGGAAAGGTATTGAAAATAGTGCTAGCGGCTTGGCGGTAAGCACATGGCCTGTATCAGGGAAGGTTTCTAGAAAACAGATCATTAGCTGGGGTCTAAAGTAAGGATGCCGTGGGTAAAGTGAAGGTTCCTGAGGCCAGGACTCTCACCTGGCCCTGGCTGGCTAGCTCACTCCACAAGTGTGGGCAATACGTTGCCGTTGACTCTATATAAAGAGCTCCGCCCAGTGCTCTGGGTGACATGGTGGCAGGGCTGCAGGGCTGCAGGAGAGCAGAGCAGAGGCTGGAGTGGTGGCAGCGCTGAGGACAGAGACTGCGATGGCTGTGGGGGCAGAGAGACCCAGAGGCAGAGACCGGCTTGCTGCCTGCAGACTCGCTCTGAGTGGGCGGGATGCTAGTGAGTGACCTGCCTCCGTGGGAATAAAGTTCGGTATAAACCCTTTCACCCCAAGAGCGTTCATTGTCATATCTCGGTCTCACCCAATCAAGAGTGAACATGCCTGGGGCTGAAACCCAACGGCGAGACAACTTTTAACATGTTTATTTTGAGTCTGGAAAAGCCAAAGAGGAGATGGGAAGTGGGCCGGTGGCGCTGAGACCAGAGGGAAGGACTTCTTCCTCCTTTCCAACCAGGGAGGTAGAGGGCCTGGTTCTGGAGAAGAGCCCCTACTTTTTACAGCCTCATCAGCTGGGAGCGCCTGACTCAGCTGTGCTAACAGGGAAGCAGACCAAGCCGTGCAGGGCTCACTCCTGATTCCCTGATGATGAATCACGTGTATTTATTTCAGTGTCAGAGAAAAATTTCCTGAGAATCTTCTGTGGGCATTAGGGTGTCATTTATTTCAAGGGGAGGAGGGCTCCAGTATTTCTCTCTCTCAAGGCATATTATTCTCCAACACAGTAATTGGCCACATTAGATTGATGTTTGAGAAATGATACCTTACTGAGGAAAAATTCTGATTTCCTAGTATAATGATGTCCTGAGTGTTACCTTCTTCAGTGTCTAGGTCCCATGAAGGATTTCATGCATTTTAAAATAGCACTTTAAAGAGATAAGAATGGTTCTGTTGAGGGTTTAAACTTTTCATTAATGGAGTTTTAGGGTATTGGCCATGACCTGAACACCACAGCCTGAAGTAAATCAGCAAAGACGTCTGGAAAATCAGAGCGCATGTGTGTTGAGTAAGGACCTCAGCGTCTGAAGGCACCTCCGAGGGGACACATGGGGTCCTGTCCCCATTCAAGGCTTGAGTTTCTTCTATGATATTTTGTGGCTAATCCAGCTTCTGTTTCAAGCTGTCCAGTGTCGAGGGAATTTACTGTCTCTTAATGAAATTTACTGCATATTTCTTGATTTTTCAAATCATTCATAAATTCTTCCTTAAAGTGAAAAAATACACCCTTTTAAAGTGGTAAATTCCAGTTACTATGGAGTCCACTATGTTTGAGTCTTCTGTAAATAGTTTTCTTATCTTCAAAGATAACTATTATCACACTCTAAGTAGAACCGTTACATCTCATTTCTCTCCTGTTTCGGTTTTCTAGCTCAGTTGCAGCATTGTCAGTAGAGAAGATGAGAGGGTGTTTTCTGGGGGCGGACGGCTGCTGTGTCCGGACTCAGTGAGGGGCGGGGCCACGTGGGCCTACAGAGCGTGTATCCAAGTCACTCCTGCACTAGGAGTTTGGGGAAGAAACCCAGTTAGTCATGGATCTGGTTCCTGGGCTTACAATCCCCCAGTCTAAGGAAGGGGTGCAACGTGCTGCCAGGGGGGACCTCGTGAAGAGCCCTTGACTGGCACGTGAGCCCTGAGGTGGGGAGCCCTCGAGGACAGCAACACAAACCAGGAGGGGGCAGACTGTGAGGCACTTGGTCCCACAGACTCTGGGTCACACAGGAGAAGCTAAGAGTCCCTCTCTTGCCAGCTGCTTAAGGCAAGACTAATAAATAAAACCAAAGCAAATCTAGGCGAGGCATCATACATTTCACTGTTCGGTAGCAAACTCTTGTGGGGCCACAGGCTTTTGAGGGTGTCCACCGACACGGGATTTTATCTTAGAGCAAAATGCATTTCCTCAAATTATTTAACTTTTCCTAGTATGCAATAGATTCATGTAGAGATTTTAACATAAATGTTTTACATTACATATTCTCAAAGTAATTTCTCTATGATAAAATTAAAAATGTTTTTGCCCTTCATAAATCATGAGTCTTTGTTGAGCATTTTCTTCAGCTTTCCATCAGTGTTCCCCTCTAGGCTGAAGCCAAGCATGGAAAATTTCACCCTGCCAGGCAGGCCTTTTTGGAAACCATAAGCAGTGGTAAAGGAGTTTAAATTTATATTTAACTTCAAATGATTTTTACTACACATGATATAATATGAGGTACTGAGCAATCATTTTTCAGTATAACTGAGCTAGGCTGTTGGTCTGTTGGATTATTTATGAGCCACTTACAGATATATGTAGGCCTTTTGGCATGCTCTGACCTCCATCCCCCAGAATTGAACAGCTTGGCTTTTTTCCCCTGTTTGGGTACATAAATAAGAGGATTTCATACCAGTAAAAACATTTTCATGTTGCAAAACAATAAGGTGATTATGTATTATATGAGGTTATTATAAACACCAAACATAATGTGAAAATAAAGTGACATAGATTTCAAATATATTCTATGTCGATATGATTTGAGACTGAATTAAGGGGAAGGGATGGGGCAATGTTGGGGCAATAAGGCATTTGTTTCTTTTTTATGTCCTCATTTAAGGTTTCATGGCTTAAAAAAATAGGCATTTGAGAAGTTGGGAATATTAAATCGAAAGTGATAAATTATCCTCAACGGAAGTACCAGGAATTGAACACTGAGACTAAGGTCCTGATTGTTTATTTATTCATTTATTTACTTGTCTTTATGTATATTTATTTACTTATTAAGATTTATTCATCACTTTGAGTCATATAGGATAAAAACTAGTATAAAATAGAAATGAAATTTTCCAGAGAGAGGAGAGAAAAGAGTGGCTAGAGGCAGAAAAAATTAAGAAGTAATAAAGGAAACTTTGTGAAAGTCTAGAATGCTTATTATTAGATACAGGAGGCAGTGGGAAGTAATGGCTTTGATTGGGCTGCCTTCCTGTCGTAGGTGTCCTGGGATTCTTTGGGAAGGTGCAGACGGAGCCGCGTCATGGAGTCCTAAGTACTTGGAATGAAATGGGGGACGATGCTGGTGGAGCAGGTGCCGCTTACGACTGCAGGAGTGTGTGCCCTGAATCTGTCAGCAAGCTTTCCGTCTGGGCTGAGCGGGATAAACAGCAGGACAAGGAGATCAGGCCCAACTTATTTTTACTCTGGTTTGTCATCAGGCCCTGGAGAAAGTGACACTCTCACTTATGTTATTTTTTTATTATGACTTTTTAGCCTTAGTTGTGCTTAATTTCTTCAATGCAAGTCTTAATATTGGGCTTTCCAAGCCTTCTATGGGATCAGCACCTTTTTATGCCCATAGTTTTCCCTGAGCCATCTCCAGATGTCACAGCATCAGTTATAATTTAATTTCAGGATTTTTGATCACATCATTAGGGCATTTCACTCGTTAGTTTATATACAACTTGACTGTTTCAGACCACGTGCTTGTCTGCCGTGGCTCTGGGTGGCTGGTTCCCCCCGTGCCCGCGTCCTGCCCAGGAAAGCTCCCCTTGAAGAACCTTTAGAACAGAAAGAGCACAAAACTGATTCCCAAAGTGTCAGAATGCTGGGGCGTGTCCTGAATGATCTCTACATACTAACAGTTATTTAAATAAATCACAGAGAGAGGAACAAACCCGCCACTATAACAACAAATCACAGCAATAAGACAGTATTTAGGAAGAGACTTTTCTTCATAGTTTATTGCTGGAATTTAATATATGCGCAATATGAATCATCAAAGGAATACTGTGTTCCACATGTTTTTTGGCAGAACATCTAATGGAGACAACCTTTAGCATAATATACTTAGAGAAATGTTGCCCTTTATTAGCTGATTAAAACTTTTCACCTCCAGAGAACAGCTTTGCTTTCTCATGTAAGACAATTCAGTATAAACTTCCAGTTATAAAATATATAAAGTCATGGGGGTGTAATGTACAGTGTGGTGACTAAAGTTATGATAGTGTTTCGAAAAAATACTAAATTACCGCATTTGAAGGTCTCTAAGAGAGCAGATCTTAAAAGTTCTCATCATAAGAAAAAAAATTGTAACTGAATGAGGTGATGGATGTTAACTAGAGTGATTGTGATGATTATTTTGCAGTATATTCAAATATTGAATCACTATGTTGTACACCTGAAACCAATATAACGTTACAAGTCAATTACGCCACACTAAAAATCAAGAGGATTCAGTGCGGGAGTCTGGGGATCACGCTCACACACAGGGTTTGCCGGGTCAGCTTGGCTGTGAACGCCCCGCCTCAGGTTCTCCTTGTCCAGGGGCATGAAGTGGGCCTGGGGCCCTTGGAAAGGTCAAGCGCCTCCAGCTCAGCGGATGTATTTTATGTTACCTGCATGGTTCTCCTGAGCGTCTCTCTCAAACTTGGAGGCTACATAATTTGACATTTCAACAAGAAACAAATTTGCAAATTCCAATTCATCAAAGAACCAGTTTATCCAAGGACCAATTTCCAAAGTTACTGATTTCTAAACACTTGTTTCTTTAATTATAAGAGACATATTCATAAACTTTGTAGATATACATGTAGAGGGAAATGCTTTAGAATATTTTTTTAGAGTCTTAAAAAAGTTCTAGTTGACAGGTGTTTCGTGACTACAGTCACATACTTAATCTGCTCTGGCTCAGCTTCCCGCCGCTCTGTGTGGGGACTGGGAGCACAGCGGGGGCCTCCGGGGGGACGGGAGGGGACAGCCAGGGCCCAGCGCAGCCTGGGCTGCCCGCCCTGGACACCAGGGGCACTGGGGGGCTTATTCAGGGAAACGGTGTCTGGGAGAGGAGGGGACTGAAGGTCAGGGAGGGGGGGGACCGAGGGGAGGAAGAGGAGGAGAGTTTAGGGCGGGGAGGAGGGTTGAATTCTTCAGAGTACTGTCTTCCCACCTATTTTATTAGGCTCTGCCAAGCCGCCCAGTGTGAATTTCTGTGAACTTTCCATTTTATTTCAAACGATGTAGTAAACAGGTGATCTGGTAGAGCTGATGATGGCTTTAGTCGATCGGTTTTTGGTGAGGCTGTCAACCTGCAGTCTTATTGCCAAACACCAGTGTTTTCTTCATGCCACAGTCCGAATGCCTGCGCAGGGTCACACACACAGGAGGGCAGCAGGCCTCTGAGAGAGTGCAGACGGGAATGCACGATGCAGGCGGCGTGCCCGTGTCTCCAGGGCATCCTCCGGGCGGCCGCGCCTGTGTCTGGGCTGCCCTCTGTGCCCGGGGAACACCTGACTCTGTCGGTGCTCGTGCAGCGACCTTAAGGCATCTGAAATTCAAAACAGAAACAAAACGGTGAAATGTAATTACCATTCGAGGAGAGACGGTGTGGGGTTTGGCAATCTTTCAAATAATCTCTGAAACCAAATGGACTTGGATGTTTCTCCATCCTTTTATTTATTTTGTGCCGGTAATAGAATTCTTTCTACATCACTGATAACCAACCGCCATGACTCCTCTTATTTAATAGCACCTGTCTGCGTAGAATTTGATTTTCCAAATCACCACTTTCAGCAATGACCGCACTTCAGGTGCAGTGGCGGGGCCCCGCCCCTGCCCCAGCCATCTGGGGGACGACCACCTCTGCTCTGGAATATTTACATCTGACTCTCACTCAAGTTCTGTCCTCCAGCTCGCTTTCATCTCAGTGGCTGATACTCATTCAGTTTTGTTTTGGATGATCGTCATTGCTTCTTTTCAGGGACATAAAACTCTTTTTGAACCAAAAAAAGATTTTATGTATTCCTAGACCAGCCAAGTGAGCTTACAGTGACTCTTTCGCCAAGCTGCATATACATGGTACATGCGGAGTGATTAGTACGTGGACACTCTGAAGCAAATAGTCTTTAAAAAGTATTTAGAAAAATAGGCATTGACAAAAATTAAGAGGATAGTGGATGGGCCTCGCCTGAAACGGGGCGGGGAGCCCTGCAGGGCCGCGCTGCCAGGACCCCCCCGGAGAAGGAAGGTGAGGCTGCAAGACGTGAAGTTCGTCGCAATTTCACCTCCTGCTTTTGTAGAAAGGAAGGAAGACCCCTCCTGGCCCGGCCTCCACGCACCACCCCAACTTGCTGCTGCTGAGAAGCCAGCCGGACATCAAACTTGTTCTTCTCCATGACCTTCTGTTCAAACCACCTGCCCAGTTTCCTCTGAAACCTGGTGAACGCTGACCGCCCCTCGCCCTCTTTGCCCTGCCTGGGGTTCACCACAGCCTGCTGGTTGGGAACTGCAGTTCCTCTACTAGTCTTAAATAAACTCCTTTTGCTAGAAAATAACTGCCTATTTTGAAGGTTGACACCCTACTTCAACAGTTAATAATGAGCCAGTCTTGTTTCATCTGTAGCCAGCCATTCCCCACCCTGGATTATTTTAAAGCAAATCCCAGACATCCTATCTTTTTATCCCAGAATATTTCAGAATGAATCTCTTACGGATGGTGATTCTTTTAAAAAGTATAACCCCAATACCATTATCAACTATAAATGTTAAAAATTTGTTAATACTAAATGTCCAGTTTTCACTTGTTCCTGATCATGTCACGCCGTTTTTTTTAGCAGTGGCTTCTATTTAGAATCCACATAAGGTTGAAAAGGCTTGAAATTTCAGATTTAATTTCTGCTTGGTGAATCTATGGCAGTTGAAATATTTAAATGTTAAATATTTGATGGGCTTATTCTCTAGGTCTACAGGACATAGATAATCTGGTCTAGTAGATGTTTACAAGTATTTTGCTGTTACTGTTATGTGTTATTTGTAATTGTATTGTAATTGTTGTGACGGCTTTTACTAATTTGGCATAGTTATGCTATGAGAATTAGGACTGATCTTTTAGGCTGCTCTGTTTGTTCCCAAACTTTAATTCAGAATCAGTTTTAGTTATGTTTTTATCATGCAGTATAATTGGACATAACTAAAGCTCTCACACAACAGTTGGAAACATATTCACCTACAAGGAAGACTATTTATATCAGTGATTCTGGGGCAAGCTTTTCAGATTTTAATTACACCCAAGGGAAATAGTTGTATTCAGCAATATATCAAACTTTTGATGTCTCTGGAGTTCATTACCATACAATAACTGCATTTTCTATCACACTTTACTGCTTAATTTTTGCTTTTCAAAGCTTCTTTACTGGCTGCATCACTTGGCAGTGACAGGAAGCATGAAGGCCTTGCAGCTGCGAGTCCAGGGCCTTGTGCAAGCGCAGTCCCGAAATTCTGTGGGGGGAACATTTCGTGTTTGTTTTTAAGCTCAAAAGATGCTTGTAGTTTTAATCTAGATTTTACCCATGAAAAACAGGCTTGAAAACACTGTCTGTCACCAAGTGGGCATCAGTAATTAACTCTCCTCTCCACAGAACTCCCGACTTTCTGTACTGTGCAAGCAGAAAATACTCATTTTTTTCACTCAGTAAGATAGTATGGACATCTTTTCATGTTAACACACTGCTGCTCGATCATTTTTTATTGATGCATAATATCCCACTGTTAATTGGCCATGATGTATACATCGGTACTGTCTGTAATTTTTGGTCTTATAAACAACTGTACAAGAAATTCTTGTACACATGACTTGTCTGGGTAAATTACTAAAAGGAGAATTGTCAAAAGTTGACAATTTTAAAGATTTTTGAATCACTGTGGAAAACTGGCTTCCATGAGTGATAACAAGATATTCCTCTATGCTTTCTTGTGGATAAGGGATTCTAATTTCACTAGATATCTACCAGCACTAGGTAGTTTATTTTTCATCTTCATCAATCTGATAATGAAAATTCATCTTGCTGTTTTAATGTACATTTGTTGAATCACCAGAGAGAATAATCTTTTATATACGTCTTGGACATTTGTATTTTTCCTACAGTGCATTGATGCTTTGTATTTTTAGACTTGTTTTCTAACAGAGCATTTAACTTTTTTCTCACTGATTTGAAAACATTTTGACACATTAAGGAGTTCATCTTTTAAGTATAATGCATTTTGTAAATGTTATCCTACTTAAACTTTGTGGATCTATTACCGAGTCCAATCTAGTGACACCTGCCACACGACAGGCCAATACGTCGAGAGACAAGGTGTTGGGGTGAGGAAAGCGACTTTATTCAGAAAGCCAGCAGGCCTAGGAGGTGGCAGACTTGTGTCCTAAAGAACCACCTTGACTCAGGGTTGATCGCACGCTTCTTTTATGCTAGGGAAAGGGGGGCAGAAGGGGGAGCAGCTTAGGGGTGACTGCAGGCTGCAGGCGTCTAGGCCCCAGTGGGGTCCGAGGAGGGCCAGGAATTTCTGTGTCCTTGGGTGATGGATCATCAACTCAGGCCTGGTCACGATACTCCTGTAAACTTTGGACAGGACGATCATCATTTTCATACACAGTTCCCGATCTCCTGGGGGAGGCATGTTCTGAGTAAGGGGCTATTTGCAGAAATCTCAAACTGTGATCACAGGTCCTTCGGATGACCACCAAAGCCGGTGTGCAGGGCTGCAGACTTATCTGAAGCCCTCTTCCTTTCTTGTTTTTTCTTTTGGCCCCAAAGTTAAAGCAGCCAAGGGAACAAACACTATGGAGGCAGAGGTGTGAGGCTTTTTCTCTCTGTATAGATTTTGTTGTATAGAAATTGTCATCTCCAAGAGGAGAAACTCACTGATTTTCTTCACCACGATAGAGGCAGCAGTTATTTCTTCCATATACTTCAGTCTGTTTCCGGAATTCCTGTTTTTTCCATCCTTACTGCTTTAAACACATATATGTTTTATGGTCTGGTAGGTAAGGCCCCCTC